>NC_045553.1:22583754-22926494 GCF_009769535.1 Thamnophis elegans | reverse complement strand
GGCGCCCCTGAGGTGCGGCCGGTGGGCGAGGGAGGCGGCTTGCGGGCGGGGGGAGCCTGTTCCCTCACCTATTTCCCCCCCTTCAAAGAGGGGCAGCCGGGGAGGCTCGGGGACTTCGGTGGGCTGAGGTCTCGGGTGGGGGAGGTTGTGGGGAGCAGACTCCTCCCTTTTGGTTGTATTAGTTATATTAATTTATATTATATAATAAATTATATTAATCTCTATTAAGGCCGCACTTGAGCATCCCGCACCCATTTACTCGTTCTCTGTGGGGAAGGTCGGAGCTGCTGTAAGGGGATGCGGGGAGCATGAGGAGATGGGGGGGATGAGGGTGTGCGGGGAGCATGGGGGCGCATGAGGACATGTGAGGGGGCATGAGGACATGTGAGGGGGCATGTGGGTGGGGATGGGGGCCATGAAGACATGGGGGCATAGGGGTGGGGATGGGGGGAATGAGGGCATGTGGGTGGGGATGGGGGGCATGAGGACATATTAGGGGGAATGACATGGGGGGCATGAGAGAATGTGGGGGCATGAGATGGGGGTGGGGATGTGGGGGGGCATGTGGATGTGGGGGGGATGACGATGTGGGGATGTGGGGGCATCAGGACATTTGGGGAGAATGAGGGCATGTGGGGAGCATGAGGACATGGGGGGCATGAGAGGATGTGGGGGACATGAGATGTGGGTGTGGGTATGTGGGGGAGGGATGAGGGCATGTGGAAGGGGATGTGAGGGGCATGAGGGCATGTGGGGGCCAAAGGCATGGGGAAGGGGCATTTCTGGGATCCAGACATGCTCCCCTTCCTTAAACAACCCCCCCCCCCATGCTAAGCCTTACAGGCACCTGGTGCCTCTGCAGGTGAAGGGACTGGGGTTCCCAGTAAGCCTTCCCCCACTCGGTGGGTCCAGTTATACAGGATGCTGGCTGGGCCACTAGCACTGAAGGGTGGGCAGCAAATTTGGTGGGAGGAAGGTGAGTGGGATATTATCTTCGCTGCCTTGAATTATATGTAAAAAAATAAAATGGGATATAAATAAATAAAACAGAGCATGATAGGAAGGTGTCTTATGTTGGCTGCCTTAAGTTATTTGTAAAAATAAACAAGTGAGATATAAATAAATAAATAAAACATGGTACTGTAGGAAGTTGTGTTGGATATCTTGGCTGCCTTGAGTTATTTGTAAAAATAAAGGATACATACAAATATATAAATAAATAAAACAAAGCATGATAGGAAGGAATGTTAGATATGTTTGCCACCTTGAGTTATTCATAAAAATCATGTGGAATACAAATGAATAAAACAAAGCATGATAGGAAGGCGTGTTAGATTGGCTGCCTTGAGTTATTTGTAAAAATAAAGGGATATAAATAAAATAAACCAGGATAGGAAGGTGTATTAGATAAGTTCACTACCTTGAGTTATTTGTAAAAATAAAATGGGATATATAAAATAAATCAGAACAAATCCTGATGCTAAGCCAAACTCAACACATGAGACCTCACCTTGAGGGCTGGTGTGGAGACTGGTGTATCCCATGAGGTCACAATGCGCATTGTTTACTTTGGCTTGGTAGGAGCCATTTTGGTTTATTAACCTTGGGATTTGGTTTAATATGCTAAGGGCAGAGGCTGCCATGGAGGGGCAGCAGGGTGGAAGCAAAGTCATCTTTGTGCAAGATGGGTAGGTTCCGAGCCTCCCAACCTTCAGGTGTGTTTCCTAGGAATTACAGTTCTGACATGTCTGGGAAAGGATTGGTTATAATATGGGCTTGGAATTGGAGAGGCTTGGACTGAAAATGAAACAGGAGATGGAGTATGTGCATCATAATCAGATTGAGGTTCAGACCCTTGCATAGCCTTGAGCACCCTGCAGAAAGTGTCTTTGAATCCAGCCTTTCTGACAAGGTTGGCTGTACAGATCAACACGGGAGGGACCAATATAGTGACTTGGCTCCTTGGCAAGAAAGGTAAGGTAGCAGAACAGAATAAATACAGCTGTGGAAAGGATGTTTGATTGCCTCTTATCTTTTAACATTTAGAATTGAAGAAGCGGAGTTAAACCAGGCTAGGTGTCTGTCCAGCCAACTTGGCTTGATGTAGAATTGCCCAACTTTGTGCCATCTGGATGGGTTGGACTATGGCCCAGACTTCAACTAGCATGATTATTGGATGATGGTGCTTGTTTTATTATTTTTTAATCTGAACATTGAAATGGATAGGGTAAGATAAAAACATTTGAAGAATGTGTGTCCTCTGCTTCAAGCAGCCGGTGACCAGCATGCTTATGTAAACTAGTTTATAGTCATTTTTATTAAAGAGGATGATAGGACAGTGGGAAAGTGGCATAAATAACATTTGAATTATATCCTTCAAAATAGCATGGAGTGGCATGTATTCATAACCTAAAGCAAACCAAATGGATTCACGACTCTGGTGGCATGCATCAAATAAAATCCCAAAGAAAATAATGCTGTCTTGCAATCAAAAGCCATATAACATCAAGAACATAAATTCAGAAACCCACATAAAGAACATACAACCAGGACTCTCCATTTATGCACTCCCAAAAAATTGTCTCATCCATCAATCTGGTGGTGGATGCCCACGACTAGAATGGCAAAACCACATTTTAAAATCTTGAAGGTTCACAAGGTTCAGGCCATAAAGAGCTTTTTGGTTGAATAGAGATCTTTATTTTTCATATGTCTTTTTATCAGGAACTCAAGAACTAAGTACTTCCGATCTATCTATCACCTTATGTCATTCTGCTCAGTTTGGTCAAATGTTTAATTCCGTTTCTTCCCCCCTCCCAATTGAAAATGAAGAATGAATTAGAGTATGCAATAATGCCCTCTCCCTTCTCCCTAATTAGGTCACATATGGGGAAATTACATGTACTGCAAAGTCAGCAATGATGTCACAATCCACAAATGGTTTTTTTTTTAAAAAACCACCTGGCTACCTTGGTATTCTAATCTTTTAAAAACAAACTTAAAAAGTGGCTAAAAGGTGAAAAGTTGTATTCCCAACATATTCAAAAAAGTGTTCTACTCCCTTGTCTATTTCACCTCTTGCAATATATTCTAAGGCGTCTATTAAGTCCTATGTGAGACTGTATTTGAAGATACATGTATTGTGCCATGTATATAAAGTGCTTCAGCTTTAATACCTATTGTGAATCAGCCGATGGGTTGTATCTAGGAATACCAACACACATTCTTGTTTACAGTCGTGTGAACATAAATCATATATATATATATGCATGCATGCATGCATGCGTACATTTGTTTGCATTTTTGTACTTAACCTGTTGTGCAAATTCGTTGGTTTGGTTACACTACTTTATAGTTCATCTAAGTCGGGTGTCAAACTCATGCCGTTATATCATCACCCCTTGATGTATCGGGAACTTTTTTCTGCTTCGCTAAACAGTTGATGGGCGTGGTCAGCATGTGACGCATGTGGCCCTTGGGCTGTGAGTTTGACACCCCTGATCTAGGTTATTAAAACGATTCATTTATAGTGTTATAGGAAGATTGAGCTAAAACTCCTCCCATACTTGTTACATCAATTCAAAAGGAAATTTACTGGCGCCTCAAGGAAGCAGATTCTTTTATCCTAAGGGGAAAATAGGAAATAACTCAATTCCAGTGTTTATTTTCAAAACTATTGTATGATGAGTTGATACAGCTTAGTCTAAAAGTCCCTCGTAGTTACAGCTTGCAATTGGCTGGATTACCATGCATCAACTTGGCTAGGTACATATTAATACAGATATGAATTTTGCAAGGGGTTTTATTTGAATTTTTGGTACCCTCTTGTGGAAATGCTGTGCTGCAATACCAGTCTGAAAGAGCACTCCACTCTGAGCTCACCTTATAATGTGGTCATTCACAGAAGCACCTAAGGTTGTGGCAGGCACTGCTGTTGAAAATCAGTAAGTTGCTGATCTTGTAGTTCATACCATGAACCAACTTCTATTAAGACTGAGCCACGTGGTATAGTTTCAATTGAGCACAGCATCAGTGCAAGAGTGAATTTTGCTGTCTTACACAAAGCTCATGTTTTCTCTATTAGCAAGCAATCTGAGTAGAAGCTATTCAGACAAAGGAAGCAGGTGTAGGGGAAAAAATGGAGTGGGCTATTATTTGAAATGCCTTTTGCAAAAACCTCATGAATGAGACAAACTGCATAAGTTGTATAAATTAGAAAGTGATGCTTTGAATTCAACATGGAGGATGTTCCCCTCCAAACCTTCCCCCAAGATTATGAGTTTCCTGAATTGTGTCATTGAAATAATGACTTATCAACAAAGTCTTTTTTATTAGAAAGTGATGCTTTTTTTTCACTTGAGAAATGATACAGATTGAATGGTAGTTGAAACTGGTGCATTTTTGTAATAGTGTAGATTCTAACTCTGGAAATTGTATTAGTCATTTGTTCCCCTCTCCTAAGTCAGATTTGTTATATAAACAAATCATGTTTATATACTCCTAAACTAGATACCGGAAGTGATGGGGGGGGGGGGAGATAATAACTTGTCCATACTTACACTCAGTCTGTACACAAGATACTCTTGGTCCTATCTTTTTTTTCTGTAGTAAAGTGACTTTTATCTAAGCATCATTTGATATGAGAGAGCACAGGAGGAGCTTCATCACTGGAAGCTTTCAAGAAGAGACTGGATTACCATCTGTCAGAAATGTTGTCTCCTGCTTGGATGGGGGTGGGGTGTGAGGTGGACTAGATGATCTACAAAGTCCCTTCCAACTTGTTATTCTATACTCTTAGAACTGAAAAAGGATTATAAGAACGAAACAGCAGAAGATGTGCATGTCATAGACACTTACAAAAGTAGAATATTTCTACATATCTTTTGCTAAGCAATGTATATTTTTGGAAGAATCGTTTATTGTGACAAGGATTAATGCAAAGAATGGAAAGGCTTAGTCTGAATCTCTTTTTTAAAGACGTCTACAAGTTTCGGGAATCATTAACTTGCAGAGAATAGTAAGCAGTAAGGTTAGGAACTGATGGGATTACTGAATGCGAATGTGCTGATTTTGCTGACCTATCTGTTCTTTGTTGACACAGAGTTGTATCCTATCAATAGTCTGATGGTCAGTCCAAAAAAGCAGATTTCTTTGCTTACAAATTCTCAACAAATGTATTAAAACGAGTGTGACTTTTTATTTTTTTTTATAAAAACCTGCTCAAGAAATGTCCCAGTAGCATCCATTACGTCAACATTCAGATGGAAGGAAGCAGGCATCTGTGACGCTTTTATATGTTTTGAATGCATTTTAGGAAACCCCCTCCCCCCAATGTTGGAGTACTTCCTTATTGTACATGCACATCCCTCAAATGCACACAATCTCATGCTTAGAAATATGCAAATGTTTCTATCACACTGTTCTGACTCTGGAACAGATTGTTACATCAAAGCAAGCCCATTCTCAAGTGTCCAGTAATGTCTCACTTCAAACTGGACCTGCCTAGATGTTCCAGAAGTGGAACACTTCAAGGTCACACTATTATTGGAACACTTAGAATGTCCCTTTAGATAGTCAGGTCAAGCTCTCAGAACATGGTTTCTTCAACAGGCCTGGGGATGCCTTAGACAGCAGGGAGACCACACAACATGTAACATTCTGATTTTAAACCTCTCATGAACTTGGTTTTAATAATTGCTGTAATTGTTTTAATTGATTTTACACTATGGGTAAATCATTGGCCTAATTGTACGCCACACAGAGTCACTTTGGGTGAGAAAAGTGGGCATATATATTTGATTAAATAAACAAATGCCATATTTTGCATGACACAGCTATTCACACAGATTGTCTATGATGGCTTGCTATATATTTGGAATGGGGTGCTTACTCTGGAATTTTATTTAAGATAAAGCCAGTAGTGTTTGTTGCTTTTCACATCCAGAATCTTTCCGATAGAAAGAATGTAGGTTGGAATTAATAACCTAAATTTGGGTAAATATGCATTTTTCAGAGAAACTGGAATACCTTGTCAACAACTTATGGTATAGTATGAGAATGTGTATCTAGCACTTAACAATATTCTGATTCTCATAGAAGTTGGTGTCACTGAAAATAATATTTTGAGTTAGTATGTTGCTGGCACACTCAAATGTGTTTTTAGGTTAATCAAAACTATTCATCAAGAAATCTGTTCAACTTATTGGGACCTAAAAGATAGGGATGCCGAAAGAATTATGTGAAATATGTTTAGACTGAGAAAATGGAAACTGATTTAGAGTCATACCGAATATTGTCTAAAATAAAACTGTGATTTGAATTTCCTTGGTATTAAATATAATGCTGTATCAGGTATATCGTCCTGGTCTAGGAATGTATTAGATCCTCTTTATTGGAGTAGTATTCTAAGTGTACATCAAATTTAGGATTAGGGGTTCCGAATTTTGAGAATATTAAACATACAGTATGTTATGTGCTAGCTATTATATTCTAATGATAACACTTTTTTCCCCCTCTCTTCCATACTGGACAGGTATACTTAAAAGAGGCGAGTCCTTCTGTAGATTCACAGTGAGGTAAATGATTTAGGAGCTAAGCTGTGAAATACAGAGTCTGCAAGCATGTACTCCTCCTGTCCCCCTAGAGTGTCAGGTAAGTCTTTTCCTCACTCTTGCTCTATAAATGTCTGCATAAATATGTGTATTCTTAGAAATGTTCAAACGTTTCAAGTAAATAATTAGAAACCAAGAGTCCTGGGATGGTGTATATTAATAAGAAAGTTACTGCTTTGATCTTACGTTTTGTTGAACATTTGCAAGGAATTCTTGCTTGTCTTCTGAGGGGCCATATTAGAAACCATGTTTGGTAAGATTAAAATTCTTGTTGAGCAAATTTCAGGGGAAAGAAAACTATTAATTTTTTTGAGAAGCCGGAAAACATCCTTAGTAGCAATAAGGTTGTTAGTGAACAGCATTTCAGTGGAAAAACACAGCAAGAGATCCACATGACAAAGCCAGCAGTCGATTTATTAATATAAAGAGACAGGTCCAGGATCCAAAATCAGGATGAAAACAACATTTCCTCTCAAAGAAATAAGATACCCTGTTGAACTTCAACTCACTTTCCAACTTCTGGATTCCCACAGGCCTGGAAATTTTTTGTAGAGGAATCAAGAAAGTTGGGATCAAAAATCTGTGAAGGATGGGCAGGAATGGAGAATTCTTGAAATGAATCATAATGTTATTGTTGGAAGGCTGTACAAGGGAGGGTGGTGGTTTGGAAGAAATGTATTGCTGGAGTCTAATTCAATTGTTGGGTGTTGTGTTTTTCAACATACAGTATTTTTCACAAGTTTTCTATCCCTGAAGGTTTGTGAATAGACTGTCAGGACTTCATCATTTGTGACATACAAAGAGTTGTGAACCGTTACTGAGGTTGTGTCCATGTATATGCTTGAGTTATCTCTAAATCTGTTGCAATCCTGCTTTTTATAGACCCCAAGAATATTCCACCAGCTTATTGTGACTTGGGGAAATCTGCTAGGGATGTATTCAACAAAGGATATGGTGAGTAACGTAATGCCGACAAACCCAATTTTTTTTCTTTTCACCTCAACCTTAGACTAGCCATCAAAAAATGATACTCTGATACTACTTATCTCTTAGGGAAATCCTCTTTTCAGGTGACTTAAAAAATGTTGATTTTTATCAATTGGATAACATTAAACTTGCAAGATTTTTTTTTGCAATGCTCAGGACTCAAGCTTTTTAAAAATGTATTTTTCTAGACTTCACTAATTGTGGAACATAAAGGGAGTGCAATAGCAGAGGTCAGCGATTAATAAATAATCTTGATATTTTTTCACATAATTTTGGAAAAATCTACAATTATTATTAAATCAGTTTCTGAGAATGGTAACTTACTTATTCCAAGGGTTTATGTGGGGATAGATAAATCTCTAGATTTTTCCTGAGCGTGGTAAGAACTTCAGAAGAGCATGACAGGACCAGGCAAACAACTGGAATTCCTGTTATTAAGTGACGTGCTTATATTGCCTTTGTCTGTAACTATTTCAGACAAATAAGTGTGGTTTATCACATCATTTATTTTGCTGTGTATTTTAATTTTAGGGTTTGGAATGGTCAAGTTAGATTTGAAGACCAAGTCCTCCAGCGGAGTGGTAAGCAGTGACCTTATTAAATCATTCCTGTAACAGAAGGCTTTGTGAAACATCTAGGAAAATCTCTGTAATACTAAAGATGTAGCCCCTACAAATATTCCCTTTTAGAATCCCCAAATCTTACCTCCCTATCAGTGTTTTGTGATGATTTTTCAACAGCTTAATAATTTGGAGTGTGGATTTAGTAACTGGCAAAGAAAGACTTTGATTGATGACAATTTTATCGTGCATTTGTCTGGCTTATCGGAACAATTATACCAAGAGAGATAAATAACTGCAGCAATATATAATGATTGATATAATTGGAAATCCAGGTATAAGTGGTAATATGTAGGATTAATCAAATTTTACTGATGGATTAATGGTGCTAATTTAATTTTTCCCCCTTTTTTCATGCAACACTGTTTTTGGATGTGTAATTAGCTGGTAAGAATACACTATATTCTCTTCTATATGCTTTTTGTTAAGGTTTATTTATTTAGACCATAATCCAGTCTGTCTCAAAGCCATTCCGATGGTTAAAAAAATGTGATAAAGAGGCTCTAAGTGTTGCATTATTAAAAAGAATCATTTATATTGGAACTGTCCAAAGAATGAGAAATTGGCATAAAACATTTGCCCATTCTTTATCACATGCACCATTTCCCAGCCCATTCTTCACCTGCTTAGAAATTCTCACTAATTCTCAAATTGTGCTTGACTATTAAAAGCAGTCTAAGGGCCTAAACCCTGATCAGATTAATTGTAAATGTTGCATACTTTCTTTCTTTTTTTATTGGCATCTATAACAGTGTGGAATTTCTAGTGGGGAGTTCAGTTTTTGAAATTTGTCTTGGGGGGGGGAGGAGGGGAAATGAAAGATTATTTCTCCCAGTAGCTTTTTGGCCAACCACCAGAAGGGCTGAACACCCTCTACATCTTTGCAACACTTAAGATATATTAACCTGGAATAATGGGATTTATTTCTTCTGTCTCATGTTTGATTTTAAAATATCTGTCTTGTATTACATGATCTAATGTATGATAGCTTTAAGCACATTCTGTTTTATTAAAGTAGTAGGGAGGGTTAGCATTTTTCCTGTTTCCCTCTGTTGAGGGCTGCCTGTGGGGCATGACTGAAACAAGAAGTAGGGCACTTGCCAGAAATGGATGAAGAATAATTATCTCTTTCTGATATCCTCTCATACTCTTCCAAAAGGCTATCAAGGAAGGTACAGAGCAAAAATCAACACTGATTTTCTTGCAAGGGAGTTTTGAAACTTAAGTCCAAGACTCCAGAATGAAAAGAATCAAGAAAGCTTGATGCTGAATTAATAGACTATCAATATTAATAGATCAATAGTAGTATGGAATGGTATAATTTTGTCGGTGTCATGGCACACCCTGAATGATAAGACCTCGGACAGGGGAAATATATCTTGATATGGTCCTGAAATTCAGTAGACTACTTTTATAACGCTGCTAACCCCTGTTGTAGATCAGGGGTGTCCAATCTTGGCAAGGGTTAGCATGGCTGGTTGGGGAATTCCGAGAGTTGAAATCACAAGTCTTTAAGTTGGCAAGATTGGACATCCCTTTTATAGATGGAAATTGTATAATTTGTTAACATTGCATGTTAAAGACCCAAATCTTTGCAACTTAAGACAAATGTAATTTGTTTACAGGAATTTACTACTAGTGGCTCTTCCAATACAGACACAGGCAAAGCCTCAGGCAACCTTGAGACTAAGTATAAATTTAAGGATTATGGACTTACATTCACTCAGAAATGGAACACTGACAACACCTTAGGCACAGAGCTCACCATGGAAGATAAGGTAAGAATGGGGAATTTACCCTAAGACAACTCTTGTATCAATACAGGTAGTACAATTAATTGTGCTTAATTTATTCTGTGCAGTCCAGAATAAAATAGGTTTTGTGCATTATAGAGGAAACCTTTTTAAAAAATCATTTTCTCCCACATTTTTCCTAGATCAGATCTTCATCCTGATCTGTACAAAATTTAAAATAGCTAGAGTAACATTATGCTATGTTTTATACTGTTAGTGTATTTTCCTATTTTGTCAGCAGCAGGGTGTAAATTTGATTAGTAAATAAATAATAAATGAGCATGGGTAGCACTAGATCTGTGGAAATCCTTGGAGAATTAAAATCTGAGGATGGGCACTGGGTGGATTGGTCTCCTAGAAGCTAAAGATTAGGAGGAGGAATTCTGAATGAGAAAATCGTGAATCCCATGAGTCCTAATTTGGGGAGATTTTAAGATGTTCTGCATTCTTCTGACTTGCAGTTAACCTTCTGGTAATTGAAGGACCCCAAAAATGTAACCCATATTGTGGGGAGAAAGAATCAATGTATTCTTTTCCTTTCTTCATTTGCAGTTGGCTGAGGGAATGAAGTTGAGTCTTGAAACCATGTTTGTACCAAATACAGGGTAAGTATTCCTCTAAAAGCCCTCTTTTGTTACATCCCTTCCCCTGTAGGATGTGGTACAACATTTATATATATACTGTTGTTCTAAATCCATGACACCCGCTCTCTCCTGGAACCCCACTTTTGGAAAATTACCAGGCTGTGGGAGATTAGTTGTTACCATGTTTCCCAGAAAATAAGGTGGGTCTTATTTTCTTTTGCCCCCCCCCCCCCCAATAAGTACTGAGCCTTATTTTCGGGGAGGTCTTATTACCACATTTTTCGGAGTGTAAGTCGCACCTTTTTCCCTCAAAAAAGAGGCTGAAAATATGGATGTGTCTTATACACTGAATACAGCATTTTTTTGCTTCCTGAAACCCCACCCCCTTCACTAAAATGGCTGTGCATAGCCTTTAGGAGGCTTTCAGAGTGCTGCTAAGGGCTAAGGGTTCCTGGGGGCTGCCCCCCCCAGCCCCCAGGAACACTACAAGCCGCCTAAAGGCTATTCATGCCTTTTGGGGGGGGGAATGGGCCCATTTCTGCAAAAAGTTGCTGTATTTGGGAGGTCTGCAGAGTGCAGAAACTTTTTTTTTTAATTTGCCTCTTCAAATTCTTGATGTGTCTTATACTCCGAAAAATATGGTATTTTTGAGGTGCAGGAGGTGGTGAGCATGATCACCTCATGGCTGCTGCTGTGTTGTTATATATATATGTCTTATTTTTGGGGGGAGGGCTTATTTTAGCACATGCGCTCAAAAGCCCGATTGGGCTTATTATATGGGGAGGTCTTATTTTCGGGGAAACAGGGTAATAGAAAATGTCCTTCTACGTGTGTGTAACATATCTTTAACATGTCAACAAAATACAGTTTGGGGATCCCATCAATGCCTTCTAACTATTGCAGGAACTTTGTTGCTGACTGTTTTCATAACATTTGAGTTGGAGAAAGCTTTGATCCTTAACATGTAGTAGAAAATGTCAATAAAACATGAGCGGTGCTATCTGCTAGACAGCCTGACTCCATTTTCTCTTCTTCTTCTTCTTCTTTACCTCCCATATGCCAGGAAGAAAAGTGGGAAGTTGAAGACATCTTACAAACGAGAATATATAAATTTAGGTTGTAACGTTGACATCGATCTTTCAGGGCCGACTATTCATGGCTGGGCTGTTTTGGGCTATGATGGTTGGCTGGCTGGCTATCAGATGGCTTTTGACACTGCTAAATCCAAACTTTCACAGAATAATTTTGCCTTGGGTTACAAGGCAACAGATTTCCAGCTGCATACAAATGTGTAAGTACTGATGGAAGGCAAGGGGTGGGCGGGGGCTGAACGTGAGCGAACATATGTGAATGAGTCTTGGTAGTGGGGGGGCGGGCATGCAGACTTCAGACTAAATGAAGCCTTGCTGTACCTAAAACAGAAGGTTTCTTATCAGTTGAGATTTTGGTAGAGAAGCAGCTAATAAACTTTTTATCTTGTGGTTTGAAAAAGGCCCTAAGTTTTGAGAATAACTGACCGGGTCAGAGAGTGCAGACACAGCTAATTCACTGGTTGTCGCAATCCTGGAAAATTTGAACTCCTTGTTTATATTTCTTCCCAGATCTTCTTCCCTGTATCTACACTGATTATAGGGAAAAGGTTGTGGCAATTAAAAAAAAAAAAAATCAGGAATTTGGAAGGATCTAATGAAAGCTCAGGTCTTTGAATAAAGCATGTTATTTAGAAAAAGTGTAAACCACATTTCTGATTTCAAGAATTGGTATATGATTTTTAACTTTACTTGTGTACAGCTGGAGAAATTCATATTTTTGTAACCTTTTTGATTCCAACTGTTCTTGAGGAATGTTTGTAAATCACCTCGCTCTGAAATGTTGGATACATTAAAAGAATGCCAAGGCCAGGGAGAAATTATTCAATTGGATTATTCAGACACTTGTCAGTCTGTTTACTCAAGGAGAACAGGGGAAGCAAAAGGTGTGATTGTGTGTGGGGGGAGGGGTTTTTTGAATTTTAGGCAGAATTCTTTTAAGGGCAGAAATGGGATTTCTTCTGATTTGTTACCAACAGGAACGATGGCACTGAATTTGGTGGCTCAATCTACCAGAAGGTTAATGACAAGGTTGAAACAGCTGTAAGTCTTGCTTGGACTGCCGGTAGTAATAACACTCGGTTTGGCATAGCCTCCAAATACCAGCTGGATGATAAAGCCTCTGTCTCGGTAAGAATTTTGCCTGTTTTCTAGAATATTATAACTGCGTTGGTTAATGGAGTTGTTTGGATGTCATATTATTCTTTCCTCCTCCTATTTACTTAGAAGTTTGGAAACTCCTCGTTGATTAATGATTTTTCAGAATCTGCCATCAATCTGGCTCATTTCAGTTTAAGCCAGCTTCAGGCTGATTTGAGATTGGCTTGTTAGCCATTGGCAAGTTTGGGTGACGTGACATTGAACAGCAGAATTGGGGGCAAGCACGGACTGTTCGCATCTCACTAAAAAATCATTTAGCAAAATTTCTGAATCTCCTCTCAGAATGTGTCACACCTGTTTTTGCTGCTACTTAGTTTAGAATATGGAACATAGAGCATTTTTAATTAGTTTAATTTATGACTGATGGGAAACACTAATATTAAATCTTTCCTTTTGGGATCTTCTTTTGGAACTGTTTTGTATGCTTCAGTGAACACTACTGGCTTACAAATAAGTTTGTGAATATGATCATTTGCTGATGGTAGCTTTAAGCTAAGTGTCCTTAACCTGGGATTCATGGATAGATTTCAGAGACTTGAGTAGGAAAAAAATGCAATTTTATTATCTCTAATTTCTAAGAGAACTTTAGCTATTTATTTACCAATGTATGTGGAGGATAAAATAATTTCTGGCCTCTAGACTGAAAAAGAAAGTCATTTCCCAGTAATTTTATATATAAGAACAGCAAGATTTATATCTATGGTTGTAGGAACTATTTATCCAAGGTCAGTGAAGGCGAATCCTTGCACAGCAAAAGTTTTTTTTTTAACGGGCAATTGTTATTAGCTTTTCCTTATCTGTAAGTTGTTAGCTTTAGTTCAGCGTTCAAGATATATGCATAAATGCTTATCCTAGGAAGGAGCCCATGTGTTATTTATGTGCTGCACTTCTATTTCTTTTTAGGCCAAAGTGAATAATGCCAGCCTCATTGGACTTGGTTACACTCAGACTCTCCGACCTGGTACGTTAATCATTTGCTTTTCATTTTAATAATAATTGTAACAAAGCTTCCGGCAATTGTGATCATCGGCTTGGAAGCATGGAGGCAATGACAGCTGTAATTCAGAATAGCTCAGCGAGATTCCATGTGGATTCCATACGAATCTGGCCAAGAATAGAAGAATAGTACGTGTTGTACCATTCATGCCAAGGGAGAGTCCTGTCCCAAGAACTGAAGGGCAAATGAAGGGAAGGCAGCTAGATTAAACCAAGCTAGTCTGGGGATTTCTCATGTTGAAACTCTTCAGCAAATGGATAGTAGTTCGAGACCTGGCATTCTGTGCTTCAGATTTCCCAGCCTTTCTCCTCCTATGTGTTGTTATTTTCCCCCCTTATTCTCTAATTCTGCTGTTTCTCATTCTCTAACAATGTCCTCTTTCTACCAGGTGTGAAGTTGACTCTCTCAACTTTGATTGATGGCAAGAATTTCAGCACCGGCGGCCATAAAATCGGTCTGGGATTTGAGCTGGAAGCTTAATGTAGGTATTGATGAAGTATTAGATCTTTATTTGGAAGATGAAGGAGAAAATAAAACCCCACATGTTCTGGCCTTAAACTCTTCTGTGAAACTTCAAAAAGCGTGAACTCGATATTCTTCCAAAGAATTGTTGTAACCCCCAACACTGAAGTCTGGAGAGTGCAACCTAATGAAGGGCAATACTTGAAGGAATGCATGGAAGTTGTAATGGTTGTAATGTTACATGGAAGTTGTAATGCTACATTTCAGTTCAGTTCTTCAGTTATTTTAAAAGTGTTCCTTGGAAGACAGCATAGCATCTGGTTAACAGGAAGAATCTCCCACTTCCCATCCTTCTGTGTCACTTTATCACATCGTGCATGTCCGACATTTCACGACTTTTTGTAAAACTGGTTTCTGTGCTGTAGTGAAAGCTTTGGTTTTGCATCAAAATGGAAATAAATGAAATCACATTTGGAACCCAATCCTTTGTTTGATTAATGCTACTTTCCAAATCCTAAATGTTCCCCGTTTGGGACCAAACAGGCCAAGCTAGGAAAATAATTGTTGGAGGGGGAATTGCATGACATTTTCTGTAACTCACACGGTTTTGCTGCCAAAGGAAATTCTTTAAAAGTGCTGCTCTCTCTGCAGTAGAAAAGCTAGATTCTTTTATATAGCACTTGATAGAGAATAAATATAGTAGCAAGTTAAATGACCTTTTCTTCACCACTGGAGGAAAGAACATGCTGAATAGCAGCACTCACCATTTGGGATATTTTTTTTTTTTTTTGCTATTTCCCTTTGCTATTTCCCTCTCGCAGAATAGCATGATGACAATGTGTGCCTTTCAGATACTATCAATTAATACTGCTTAACAAATAAATCAATAAAATAGCCACTGTGTTAAATCTGTTTCTGTATTGAAATTGGTAATTTATAGCCTTTATTACAACAATACATATTTTTCCATCATGGGTCTACTGTAAAAAAATAATGAGATCCTTTTTTTGCAGTTGGAGGACAGATAATTTTTTAAAACTGATCTGAGACCTGCAGAACATTTGACTTGGGAAAAAGATTCAGGAAAAGACTTTAAGGCACAAAGTGTTATCTTTTAACAATGTGTTTTAAAATGTAAGCTTAATGTATCCATTTATTCCTCTTTTTAGAAAAAAATATATCACTGGGAATAATTGAACCATGGAATATTGGTGGTTCCTCAAATCCTAGGAATTTTGAAATTCACCGCTTTCAATATTTTTAACCATAACTCAATACAAAACCTGGCTAGAGGGGACCAAAACTTTTTGCCTATTCACAATTGAAGAAGTCTGGTAAATTTACCCCTTACCGAAGACTTATTTTGGTTACTGTATCTTTTTATTTCTTTGATGAGATTTTTACTTCTCTCCAAAAACTGTTGACACCAAAGTCCATTGAGAAAGCTGTAAAAGTAGATGCTGGGAGTGTTGTATTTAGCCCCTGCAAATGCCGTTCAAACTTTCCAATGACTTCAGGAGGAAAGATTGTGTGTAGACAGACTGATGTGTTGGCCTCTGTCCCTACATCAAATGCAGCTTCTGTCCCACAAATATATTCAGAGCAATATTAACAGAATTGTATCATATGCGGAAGCCTCATGTTAAGAATGCTCCACATTCTTGCTGGAAATGGAGATTTCTTTTTTCTTGTGTACTTCCGAGTAACAAAATGTATGCCAACTGTTTTCAGTCTCTGCAATTAAGCAGTAATATGGAAACAGGCACTATCAGGTGAACAATGAAAACCGTACAGAAAAATATAGTTTATATTACAGTAGAGTAAGAATCAAATACAAGACTTAGGGTCACCCAGTAGGCTTCAAGTATAGATTTCTTCACAAGAACAGCACTTTACACTAACGTGAGGTCATCAACATGATGGAAAGTTAATTATTATGTGATTAAATTAAGATTATATTCACATCTGAGTTTGTTCTAGTCTTTTTCTTTCTTCCGCTGGAAGTTCCAGCCAACTCCAGTCCAAAGTCTAAATATAAAGAAAATGCATATTCCTATTAATGTACTCTGTGTTAGTTAACATATATAGGCCAGAGGTGAACAGTTAATTTTTCCACATGAGAAACCAAGACTGTTGGGGAGGGCTGACGCCCTGTCTCCCACCTACTCCCACCCCCAAAGATTATGTCTGCTACCCCAGGCCAGAGTGGATCAGCCCATGGGCTCCATGCCTTAAAACGCTCGGTTGTGAGATAGAACAATAGATATGTGAATTAAGTAAATTGTCCCCCCTTTTTAATTTTTCTTTTCTATTTTCTATCTCTGTTTAAGCAGTATTCTATATAACTAGTTGGCTGAAAAGTGAGAATGGCTCTTATTATTTTTCTCCCAAACCATCACCCATCTGCTAGAGAGGACTAGAATTTACCATAAAGCTGTGCTCTTGATCCTTCATTGTATCCACCATGACATTCTCCAGCTGACTGCAGAGGCTGTGAGTTTCCACCAGAAGATCCTCACTAAGAGACAAAATTATAAAAGGAAGCTTTATAAAGACATTTCACAGGCAAAATATTGGGTACAAAGAGAGGCCACACTCCTAACTCACTGCTTGCTTTTGTCAAGAGCAAGCAAAATTTTCATCTCTAAGAAGTCTCTACTAGGCCAATTAAAATAGTACTTATTTTCCATAACGTTGATTCTACCCCGTCTGGCAGAATATTAAAAAATATACATAAAAAGATATCGGGAACCAGTAATTCACTCCTCTGTTGCATAAACAGTGAAACATATTTTGTTTGGCTTATGTACTCATAATGAAACTAAGTATTCCCTTCATGAGCTGTGTATTTGCAGCCAAAATCTGCTACTCTTTACATATGATTTACTAGCTTTCCCCTCCTAACATGAGTATGTATTACTTATGCTCCAAAGAACCCGTTGGTACCGTGAATCTATAATCAGACATTTAAATATATTTTCGACCAAATAAAATGGCTGAATTGTGTTCTGTGTATTTTGGCATCTTGAAGCACCTAGGTTTGTTTTTAGAGATCTCTAAGGTAAAGGTTCTCCTCGCACATATGTGCTAGTCATTCCCGACTCTAGGGGGCAGTATTCATCCCCTTTTCAAAGCCAAAGAGCCAGTGCTGTCTGAAGACGTCTCGGGGGACATGTGGCCGGCATGACTCAATGCTGAAGGCACAGGGAACGCTGTTACCTTCCCACCCAAGCTGGTTCCTATTTTTCTACTTGCATTTTTTACGTGCTTTCGGACTGCTAGGTTGGCAGAAGCTGGGATAAGTAACGGGAGCTCACTCCCTTACGCAGCGCCAGGGATTTGAACCGCTGTACTGCAATCGACAAGCTCAGCATCTTAGCCACTGAGCCACCGGGTCCCTTTAGAGATCTCTACTGATGTCTAAATGTCTAAATATAAATCACAGTTAGGTATCAATCCAATTCACGTGTCCCTTATCTCTTTTTAAAAAGGGGAAAGAAGTTTATGAACTGAAAGTATTTCAGTAATGCTGCCCTGCTACATATCTGGCAGCCTGGTTTCCAACAGCTGCTTCTATTTTGAGGCTGGTGTGTGTGTGTGTGTATGTGAGAGGGGGGGGGGGAGAGAGAGAGGGAGCATTAAATTGTCTGTATGCCAAAATGGGATTGCTGTCCTGTGTATCAGAACTTGGGAGATACACATTTTAAATTAAGCAGGTTCTAGACAGGAGCTGAAAAGGAGCTGCTGCAGTTGATTTTAGGCCAACCATCTGGATTCAAGAGACAATGACATCTGCAGATGTTTAAGAGCAAAAGCATAATATGTACTAAAAGGGATTAAACCTTTTATTTGAGGCTGGTAATCTGAGAGATTTTAAATGGGCAAGCAGTAGCACTTCCCACTCAAATTTGTTTTCATTTCTGCTTTACAAAGCTAGGCAGAAATCTAACTTCAATTTCCCAGCTATTAAGATTATTGGCCGAGCAGGTACAAAGGTAGCCAGGGAAATGATTGAAGCCTGGGAAACATGCTCCTTGTCAGTGCTGATTTACCACCAGCTTATCAAATACTTAGGAGTCAAGGACTTGGCGGCACAAGGAAAAACAGCCAATCACCGCCCATCAAACCAACAATCGTCCAGTAGGAGGGCACTGCATAAAAACGAAGCATAGTATAGCCCATATTCCAGTAGAGAAGTTCCCTGAAGATGGGCTCCAATGTAAGTCTGAAAGCTCGGAAGAGTAAACCTCTGGTCCAGGTGCCTGACCCAGATTGGGTCCTGGGACACAAAAATTTGCCTTCATGCATGAGAAATATAACTGAATAATGTGCTCAGGAAGGCTCTTATCTCCTGGATGAAGCGTTAAAAGACAGATATTTCTATATTGCATTATATGATCCTGCACTGCTGCCTATGACTTGCCCCCCTTCTGTAAACAAGATCAACTGCTTTTGATTGGAGCTTCAAGTCGAAAGGAAACTAATTCTTAATGCAAAACAGAACAGACACAATAACTCTGGAAGGCAGGTGGCAGCCCCTGGTTGACCTTGGCTGTTCTCCAGTGTGGTCGTGGGAGGGTCCAAGAATGGGTTGTCATGTCCTTTTCTCCCCAGGGACAGAGTCATCAAATTGTTGGCACGCCTCCGTGCCTCTCTGCTTGGCCCCAGTTTCGACTCAGTCTTGCCCAGGAGAGTGCTCACTACATCAGGAACTCCGGACCAGTCAGTTCCACGTCCTTAGGACTGCCGCTTTGGTATGTCCCATTCTTGGACCTTTCCACAACCGCACTGGAGAATACAAGTTGGTCCTACCTGATACCTTGCTTCTCAGGGGTTGCAGGAGGGTCCAAACCCACCCTGTAGATGGGAGATCCGTAGTCCAAGAGTGCAGCACGGTTAGCGAATAGGCCATTTATCCACAGCTGTGTCTTTGTCAAAATGAGCCAGGCAGAGAGGGCACGGAGGCATGGCTACAATTTGATGACTCAGTCTCTGGGCAGAAAAGGGCATGACAACCCGTTCTTGGACCCTCCCGCAACACACTGAGAAGCAACATATCAGGTAGGACCTACCTTTCATCTCAAACAGCAAAATGAGACTGGATCAGATGACTTTTAGGACAGAACGCTAATTTCAAGGTAAACTGGAAAGAAAGAATGGAAAAGGAAAGAGGGTGGGAGGTAAAAGGAAGGAGAGAGGGAGGAAGGAAGGGAGGAATAAAAGAAAGAAATCCCAGAAGGCAGCAATGGAAACTATTTCTAAACCATTAAACTATGTAAAGTTCAACTCAAAGAAGACCCAATTTGGAATAGGACACCACCATTACCTTTTAACCCCAGAGTCCACCAAATGATTTTGTGGAGTTATAACCTGGAGTGACAGCTGACCAGGGTTATTAGGACGCGATATGTTGATACTATCTGGACTTCCGCTGACCGGCCCACGGACTTTGCTCTGCAGAAGGGGAAAGAGGGAAAAAAGGTGTTTTTGCATGCCAACTGGAAATTGGTTAGGCTATTGGGATGCCTTCAACCAACATGGCCAATGCTATGAAATTGGAGCATTTCCCATCAAGTAGGTTTAGATATAGGAAGTCCTTGACTTGTGACCACAACTGAGTTGAAAATGTCTGCTGCCATGCAAAACATGTGAACTTTGCCTCATTCTATGAACTTTCCTGCCACGGTTGTTAAGTGAATCTGGCTTCCTGGTTGGTTTTGCTTGTCAGAAGGTGATGACGTAACTCTGTGAGACTACAACCTTTATAAATATCAACCAAATGCCAAGCATCCGAATTCTGATCACATGACCATGGGGGTGCTGCAATGGTTGTGTGAAGAACTGCCATAAGTCATTTTTTGCCATAGTGGCGCAGTGGTGAGAATGCAGTATTGCAGGCTAATTCACTGTTCACTGCCAGCAGTTCGATCCTAACCATCTCCAGATTAACTCAACCTTCCATCCTTCCGAGGTGGGCAAAATGAGGACCCAGCTTGTTGGAGGCAAGAGGCTGACTCTGCAAACCGCTTAGAAAGGGCTGGAAAGCTCTGTGAAGCTGTATATAAAACTAAATACTATTGCTATTCCTTTCTTCCTTCTTTGCTTCCTTCCTCTCTCCCTCCTTCCTTTCTCCTTCCTTCCTCCCTTCCTTTCTCATTCCTTCCTCCCTTTTTTCCTTCCTTTCTCCTTCCTCGTGGTTAGAATGCCGTATTGCAGGCTAACTCTGCCCACAGCCAGGAAGTTTGATCCGGACCAGCTCAAGGTTGACTCAGCCTTCCATCCTTCCGAGGTGGGTAAAATGAGGACCCAGATTGTTGGGGGACAATAGGCTGACTCTGCAAACTGCTTAGAAAGGGCTGGAAAGCTCTGTGAAGCGGTATATAAATCTAAGTACTATTGTTTATTACTATTTTTCTGTGCCATTATAACGCTGAATGGTTACTGAACGAACATCTATGGAGATTCTCAGTCATCCAGATTGTCCCAAAGATGCTTTTTCAAGAGGCAACGGGGCTTTCTGGAAAGTCCAGTTGCCTCTTGAAAAAGCATTTTTGGGTCACTGAACAAATGTAAATCGAGGATTACCTGTAGTGAGATTTTACTCACACATGCAATTTTCAGGAGATTCCAGAGCTCCTTCTGTCGTTTCTCCTGAAGCCGAACAACTGTTTTCTCATCTTCGTGCATAAGAGTCATCACCTCATCCACCTTAGGAAATAGTTCCAGGGCCTTCTGCTTGCAAACCACGGTATTACTGCAAAAATGACAATCAAAACACCTACCGTGTTTCCCTGAAAATAAGACAGGGTCTTATTTTCTTTTGACCCACAAAATATGGCTTGGGCCTTATTATCAGGGGAGGCCTTATTGTTTTGAGGTTGCCGGGCGGCTGCCCCCTTGTGAGCGGGCTCCCACAGCCTCAGGGGTGAAGCAGGCTCCCACAGCCTCAGGGGTGAAGCAGCCATGAGGTGACCACACTCACGAGCAGCTGCCTGGCAAACCCCCTCTCCAGCCGGGCAGAGCACCATTCACCGACCTAGGAGGTAGCCCTAAGGCACCAAGCCACGTGGCGCTTTGCCCGCCCCCCAGTTCCCGCGGCTTGGCACATTCAGTATACCCCCCTAGGTCAGTGCATGGAGCTCTGCCCGGCTGGAGAGGGTGGTTGCGCGAGCGCCTGTTCCGCCCCCAGCATGCATGCCTCCCAGCCTCCCCATGCCCTGACCCAGCTCTCCCTGCAGGCCAGGGCACTGCCACCGCTTTTGCCACCACGCTCCGAGCATAACTTCTTCTCCGGCTTCTAAACTCCGGAACTCGGCTTCCAATTCTTCCAGCAGCAGCTGCTCTAGGAGTGCACTCTATGGTTGTGGACTGGCTGCACTCTATGGTTGTTGGCCAGAGGGTGGGTTGTCCAGGGGGCTTATTTTTTGGGGGGAGGGGCTTTTATTTTTGCCCATGTGAAAAATGTGGTAAGGTCTTAGTTTCAGGACAAGTTGTATTTTTGGGGAAACACGGTATTAGCAGCTGCACCCCAGGAGGCCAGGAGGTTACGGTTACTTTTAGCTCTCTGTGTACTGACACTATTCCCCCCCGACACTCCCGCTCCAAATTCGAAGCCCAGCAATTTTGAGAGTCTTACCTGAGTTGAACATAAAGGAGGCGGATCTTCTTTTCAAAGGTCTGGATTGCCTGTAGGAGCAATCGTACTACTTCTTGGCTGTCCCCGCTAGTCCTTTGATCTGGAGAACAATGAGAAGCATGCAAAACACCATGAACTATTTTAGACAGGAGAAGAGATGAAAGAGAGATTGCTAAATTCTGCCATTGCTGGAGGGCCAAAGAGCGGTTGTGCTACCCTGGTAGCTTTCAATGCTTTGGACCCACCAGCTTCAAGAATTCCCAAGCATTAAGTCTTGGGTTGTCACCCAAAAGGAAATAAATGCAACAGAAGTTCAGTAGTTTGACAATGCTGTGTTTTCTATTCTAAAAGGTTATTTGTGGAGCATGCAAACGAAGAACTTGTCTGTAGCTGCTTAAAACAACTTGCACATGCCTTACTCTTTGAGTTCAGGAACAAAAAAAAAATACCCTTATTAGTCACATGTCACCAAACTCTGAGGGAAGACTCCTGTTTGCCTCAAACATGGCATAATTACGTTTTGTTACATATCTTAGTGCAGATGACATTTATTTGTATTTTCTAAAACTATTTAGAAATCAGTTCTATTTTGGTGAAAGCGGTGACAAAAATCCAGATTTGTACCATCCTTTTTACAAAAAAAGAAGTGAGTTACATCAAATGGTCTGCCTAGGATAGCAGCAGTACTTTATGTTTTGTAAAATAAAATCCAGATTAAGAAATTGGGTGGTGGGGGGGAGTTCGGAATGAGTTAAAATGACAGAAGATTTATGCTTGAAAATTGCATCTGGATATTTCTTTCTGGTTTTATAAAGTGGTCTTTGGAATAAACTATGGAGCAAGATTCCAATTCTGTTAAAAAAAAAATTACCTCTTGGTTTTTCTCTCAATTTCCGGTACAACTCTCTTGCCTGGTTCTCCCTATTGAAAATAAAAATTGAAGAATAAAATTTCAAATATTGTTTGAAATCAGTTGCAATGAGCTTTCGATATCTCAAGTTTCTACTGTTCTGTTCAGATAATACATTAACTATAGTGTGCAATAGATATGTTTTCTACCTCTGGTCAGCAGGAAGTGAGTCAGTTTTAGTCAAAATCAACCTGGGGCTGCAGACTTAATTCACTTCCCCAATGAACAGAAACAAAAGGATTAATAAAAGGGTTACCGTGTGCTCTAGAGGCCAACAGAGCAAAGTTGCTATAAAAATCCTACTAAAACAGTGGTGCTTTGGGATTCCATCTGGATACTCGTGTTTCAGTCCTAACTTTTATCCACGGTGATTTTAATCATAGTAAGGCTATTGCAGATCTATATAACCCTTGGGCTAGTCCCTCTCACCTCACCTCGCAGGGTTGTTGTTGTGGGGAAAAATAGAAGGAGGAAGAAGGTGTGTTGGACATGTTTGAGCAAATAAATAAAATAATTATCTTCTTTTACTCTTCTCCTCCCTGACCATTGTTGTGGTGGCTAGGATGTCACCTAAGAAAGCTGCCTTTCCTAGGTGGCAATTTGACTAGGGCCCTTGTAATATAGGCGCAGAAAGCGAAGAGGAACTAAAGTTGATTTCCCCAGGCTTATGATCCTGGGGGATTTCAATCTGCCTTCCATTGGCTAGACATCTGAGTCAGCTCGGGAGTTCATGGCTTCCATGACGGCTATGGACCTAACACAGTTAATTCAAGACCCCACCCATAATGGGGGACGTACGCTCGACCTGATTTTTGTCTCTGGGCAGTGGATGAATGATCTAGATTTAGGGGATATTTCTATCCAACACTTGTCATGGTCGGATCATTTCCTCATCAGGCTTGACTTTCATACTGCTACCCCTCACCGCAGGGAGGCGGAACTGACTAGATGGTTCCGCCCCAGGCGCCTGATGGATCCTGAAAGGTTCCTGATGGAGCTTGGGACTTTTCCTGAATCCCTTGCTCACAATTCGACTGAAGCCCTAGTGGAAGCCCGGGATAGGGCGGCCACTGGGGCTTTGGATCATGTTGTGCCTTTGCAGCCTCTGACCCGGTGTCGATCCCGGGTAGCCCCCTGGTTTACCGAGGAGCTGCGGGAGATGAAACGCTGGAAAAGACGCCTAGAGAGTGGTTGGAGGGCCAGCCGGTCCGAATCTGATCGAACACTAGTAAGAATTCATATTAAATCTTACTTAGTGGCGATAAAAGCGGCAAAATGGCAACATTTTTCTGCTCTTATCGCGTCCACAGATAACTGCCCAGCCGCCCTGTTTAGGGTGACCCACTCCTTACTTAACCAAGGAGCTGGGAAAGACACCTTGCAGGGTAGGGCTGAAGAATTTGTTCAGTATCTGCAGGATAAAATCGCTCAGATCCTGACAGGCTTAGACTCTGACTGGGTAGATTCAGGCGAGTCGACGGAGATGAAGGGAGGTGACACGAGGCTGGCTCCAGGCGATTACAACACTTCAGTGAGAGAGGGGTTCTTTCCCACTGCCTTGAAGGAGGCGGTGGTGAGGCCCCTCATTAAGAAGCCTTCCCTGGATCCAGCTTCTTTAGCCAACTATCATCCGGTCTCCAACCTTCGCTTTGTAGCGAAGGTTGTTGAGAGCATGGTAGCACGTCAGCTTCCCCAGTCCCTGGATGAAGCTGCCTACCTGGATCCGTTTCAGTCAGGTTTCAGGCCCAGATACAGCACAGAGATGGCATTGGTCGCGTTGGCCAATGATCTCTGGCGGGCCCAGGACAGGGGCTGCTCCTCTGTCCTGGTCCTATTAGACCTCTCAGCGGCTTTCGATACCATCGACCATGGTATCCTACTGTGACGACTAGGGGGGTTGGGAGTGGGGGGCACCGTTTTACGGTGGTTCTCCTACCTGTCGGATCGGTAGCAGTTTGTGTTGACTGGAGGGCAAGGATCGACCCCGAGGCGCGTCACTTGTGGGGTGCCCCAGGGGTCGGTTCTCTCACCCCTCCTGTTCAATATACATATGAAACCACTGGGTGAGATCATCCGTGGTTTTGGGGTACAGTATCATCAATATGCTGATGATACCCAACTTTTCATCTCTACCCCAGACCACCCAAACGATGCCCTCAACGTGATGTCCCGATGCCTGGAGGCTGTGCGGATCTGGATGGGGAGGAACAGGCTCAAGCTCAATCCCTCCAAGACGGAGTGGCTGTGGTTTCCGTCATCCTGATTTGTGCATCTTGTTCCATCTTTGATGATAGGGGGAGAAATTTTAGCCCCCTCAGAAAGGGCCCACAATCTGGGCGTCCTCCTGGATACGCGGCTTAGTTTAGAAGAACACCTGACGGCCGTGACCCGGGGGGGGGGTGTTACCAGGTTCGTTTGGTACATCAGTTGTGCCCCTTCCTAGATCGGGAGGCTCTGGGCACAGTCACTCATGCCCTCGTCCTTTCTCGCCTGGACTACTGTAATGCTCTCTACATGGGGCTGCCCTTGAAGAGCACCCGGAAGCTTCAACTAGTCCAGAATGCGGCTGCGCAGGTTATCATGGGGGCACCTAGGTGCTCCCATGTTACACCCCTTTTAGGCGGCCTGCACTGGTTTCCGGTTGTCTTCCGGGTGCGATTCAAGGTACTAATTATGACCTTTAAAGCACTCCATGGCTTAGGCCCAGGGTACCTGCGAGACCACCTACTGCCACCGGTAGCCTCCCATCGTCCAGTGCAATCCCACAGAGTTGGCCCTCTCAGGGTGCCGTCGGCCAGACAGTGTCGGCTAGTGACCCCCAGGGAGAGAGCCTTCTCTGTGGGAGCGCCTTCCCTCTGGAATGAGCTGCCCCTGGAGCTCTGTATAATCCCCGACCTCCGGTCCTTCCGACGCACCCTAAAAAGTTGGCTTTTCCAGCAAGCCAGCCTGGCCTGAACAAAACAAAATAAAGTATTGATCACTGTTAATTTTAATTCGATTTTTTTTTTAAAAAAAAGTATTGTCAATTTTAATTGGGTTTGGGATATTCCATTTAATTTTTTTTAACTTTTATATTATGTGTTTCTTTTAATTGTTGTACGCCGCCATGAGTCCTTGGGAGAAGGGCAGCATATAAATCTAATAAATCTCAATCTTAAAGAGCCTCTTGACGCGGGTGAAGAAGGAGAGTACGAAAGTTGGCTTGAAACTCAACATTAAGAAAACTAATATCATGGAATCCTGCCCTCTCAATTCCTGCCAAAGAGATGGGGAAGAAATGGAGGCAGAGACGGATTTTATTTTCCTGGGCTGCAAGATCAGCGCAGATGGGGACTGCAGCCAAGAAATTAAAAGACGCTTGCTCCTGGGGAGGAAAGTGATGGCAAATCTAGACAGCAGACTAAAAAGCAGAGACATCACCCTGCCAACAAAAGTGGGTATAGTCAAGGCTATGGTTTTCCCAGTTGCAATGGATGGCTGTGAAGGTTGGACCCTAAGGAAGGCTGAGTGCCAAAGAAGGGTGGCCTTTGGACTCTAGTGCTGGAGAAGACTCCTGCGATCCCTTGGACTGCAAGGAGATCCAATCAGTCAGTCATAGAGGAGATCCACCCTGACTGCTCTTTAGAAGGCCAGATCCTGAAGAGGAATCTCAAAAGACTTTGGCCACCTAATGAGAAGGAAGGACTTCCTGGAGAAGAGCCTCATGCTGTGAAAGATGGAGGGCAAAAGAAGAAGGGGACAGCAGAGAAGGAGGTGGATGGATGGAGTCACTGAAACAGTTGGCATGAGCTTGAATGGACTCCAGAGAATGATAGAGGACAGGAAGGCTTGGAGGAACGTTGTCCATGGGGTCAAACAGTGCCCAGACATATTTGCCTTAATGGAACAACGGAATCAGGTATATTATATGAACACAACTTATTCATTATACAGAATATTGGGGGTGGGGAAGAAGGCCTTTGTTGCTTCCAACTAATGGATATTGGAACAGATCCTTGTTTTAAGCAGAATTATGACTGCTAGATAAGGAGTACCATGAAGCCACAACTTACAGATCATCCAAGGAGCTCCCTTGTTTTCCGCCCTGTGGGATTCTTTGTAGTTCCACAATGTCTGTCTGCAGGGCCATTGTCTTCTTCACCAGCTGCTCCACGTCTTCCTCCTTTCAGAGGCAAAGAAAGGGGACAAAGAAAGAACAGCAGAAAAAGCCGTTTGGCCTTAGTGAGTCACATGTTTCTAACTACAGTTTAACAAACTGGTAAGGTAAAGGTTCCCCTCGCACATCTGTGCTAGTTGTTCCAGACTCTAGGGGGCGGTGCTCATCTCCGTTTCAAAGCCAAAGAGCCAGCGTTGTCCGTGGTCATGTGGCCGGCATGACTCAACGCCAAAGGCGCACCGAATACTGTTACCTTCCCACCAAAGGTGGTTCCTATTTTTCTATTTTTTACATGCTTTCGAACTGCTAGGTTGGCAGAAGCTGGGACAAGTAACGGGAGCTCACACCAGTACGCAGCGCTAGGAATTCAAACTGCCGACCTTTCTGATCAACAAGCTCAAGAGTCTTAGCCACTGAACCACTGCGTCCCTCAAGCTTGTAGCCACTTCTTTTTAGATCCAGAATTATCTGGTCTGAGGACCAAATGGCTGGTTCATCCAATATACTATGTCAGCACTGGCTGAATATTCACAGCTTGTTGAGTCACAAATTATCCAACGTCCTCTTAAGTTTGACATGGCATGATGCATGAAGCCAACTTGTATGTGAATCTATCCGACTTGCCAAAAGTGGGTGTGTGTATGTATGTATGTGTGTGTGTGTATGTATATATATATATATATATATATATATATATATATATATATGTGTGTGTGTGTGTGTGTGTGTGTGTGTGTGTGTGTGTGTGTGTGTGTGTGTGTGTGTGTTTTATTTGTGCTGATAAATAAATAAAGGGAGACTAGTATAGATCTATTTCAAGCTATTTAGCTCTCATCAGCTAGCCATACCCATCATGACGAATGAGACTTCGTCGAAACGTCGCCAAGACATCTCCAATTCTACGCGGGAGAAAACCCGAACAACTAGAGACCTACATACTAACACCCGTGAAAACCTCAGAATATATATATATATATATATATATATATATATATATATATATGTGTGTGTGTGTGTGTGTGTGTGTGTGTGTGTGTGTGTGTGTGTGTAAAAAAGCACAAATTTGTAAAAAAATCTTTTATATATATATATATATATATATATATATATATATATATATATATATATATATATATATATATATACACACATACATACATACACACTTAAAGTCACAACCCCTGGTATGCCCAAGTATGGGAGGAAGGTCACACTTCCACTCTCTGTCATTAGGCTCGTCATAAGAGACCATCCAGACAGAAACCCAATATTTTTTACTGTTGCCTTTTTTGTTACATTTGTTATATTTATGCTGATAAATAAATAAAGGGAGACTAGCATAGATCTATTTCAAGCTATTTAGCTCTCATCAGCTAGCCATACCCAAGTATGTAGCTCAAATGGTTAACTCCCTGCCTGGGAGGCAATGGAGCACAGGTTCGATTCCCAAACTTGGGTATGGCTAGCTGATGAGAGCTAAATAGCTTGAAATAGATCTATACTAGTCTCCCTTTATTTATTTATCAGCATAAATATAACAAACATATATATATATATATATATATATATATATATATATATATATATATATATATATATATATATATATATATATATATATATATATATATATATATATATGTTTTCTGAGGTTTTCGCGGGTGTTAGTATGTAGGTCTCTAGTTGTTCGGGTTTTCTCCCGCGTAGAATTGGAGATGTCTTGGCGACGTTTCGACGAAGTCACATTCGTCATCTTCAGGCTGCTGCTGACTACTTCAGGTTTGGTGTTTCCAGGAGTAGTGGACCCCTGGTATGCCCAAGTATGGGAGGAAGGTCACACTTCCACTTGTGACTTTAAGTATATACCTCCCACCCTGGCTGGCTGATAAGGAGTCGTTCTCTGTAGCTCAAATGGTTAACTCCCTGCCTGGGAGGCAATGGAGCACAGGTTCGATTCCCAAACATGGGTATGGCTAGCTGATGAGAGCTAAATAGCTTGAAACAGATCTATGTGTATGTATGTATGTATGTATGTATGTATGTATGTATGTATGTATATATATATATATATATATATATATATATATATATATATATATATATATATATATATATATATATATATATATATATATATATATGCCTAAATTTTATTTGAGTTAATGTTTATCTCTAGGTAAAAATTTAGAGCAAAAACCATCCTTCTTAGGTTCTAAAGCCAAAGACCAACCTAAGTAAAGTTTTAAAAGATTTTCACTGATTCATTGTAAAAGATGGCTCAGTGCATAAATCAATTTAACATGTTGCAAGCTTTTGAGGGATAGCAATACTTGCCGCTTACAAATTCTGAACGAGAACACAAACAATGGTGTTGGTGTAACAGACTACCAAAGAGCCAAGAAGCTCCAGAATCAAAAAAGAATATAAATTTGTGGATGAGTTGGTGTTTATTATGGAGGAGCCAGTAGAAACAGGGTCAAAACTAGTTGAAATAATAGAAGAATGTGGAGTAGTGGGTTTGAAGATTAATAAAGATAAAACAAAATTTTTGGTGAAAAATATGACAGAAAAACAGAAAAAAGAGTTGATGGGGAAACTGGACATACAGGTAGTGAAAAAAGTGAAATGTTTGGGGATTCAATTGACATCAAGGTGTATAACGTTAAAGGAGGATAACTTACAAGGTGAGGAAACAAATAGAAATAGATCTATTCCATCTAATAGATGGAAAGATGGAAAAACCTACAACTATCACTGATGGGAAGAATATGTTGAAAACTTTTGAGGGATAGCAATACTTGCCGCTTACAAATTCTGAACGAGAACACAAACAATGGTGTTGGTGTAACAGACTACCAAAGAGCCTCCAGAATCAGATGTCATCGTGAACATTACATTTCACTAGGCAGCTTTGGTTAAAGCTGTCTTTCTGTCTCAGCCAGGTGTGGTTTTCACTTACCTTCCCTACCAGTTCGCAAAAGTTTGCATGCACATTGCACAAATGTGCACTCACTTCGCTCGCATGAGCCCCTTCCACGCACGGGCATGGCCACAAAAATGTGCTCAAATAGGACGACATAGAGCCAGGGTGGGTGGGTGGCCCACACACGATTTCCACTACGGGTTCGAGCGAACCGGTCTGAACCAACTAAATACCACCTCTGGTCTCAGCCTATTTGCCACAGAAGCAGAGGAATATAGAACTCTTGTACGGAACAATGACACGGTTCACACACCAAACTCAACAATATTGTGATTTGTTCATTAATGTTATATGCAGGCCCACTCATCTTGAAGTGTTCAACAAACCAGGGTTTTTCCTTTAGTGACCTCAGCCAGCCGATACAAGAGCAAGGGAAAACATTTGTTCTACGGTAGCAAATCTGATTTTAAGTGAATTGCAACTTACTCTTCCACAAAGCTCAACGGTCTGCTCCATCTCCTTCCAAGCAAGTAGCAGTTTCTCAGAAGCTGTAAAAAGAAACACCGCTATGATTTTCAGTTTGATTTCAAAAGAAACATGTGCCCGTTTCTAAATTAATAAAATCCTTATTTGGGCTGTTTCGTTTGGGTATCACAAAAAACTTTAAAATGTCGATACCCTGGTGGGGAATACATGAATTTCATTCATTGAGATCATGTGCCTAGCTAGACATTTGCACATGAGAAGATAGTTTGTATTTTGAAGAGAACCAAACCAGTAGAAATACCATTCAAAAAGTACTGTAGATTTTGTACAGGCTACGGCAGGTCCAGGATGCAAATTCTAAGAGGCTTGTTTCCCTCCTTTGAAACTTGCTTTTTTGGCAAGAACAGCTTATTCTAACTTTCAATCCCACCAGAAATAACCAGGATAAATAAACAGACAGACAGATACCTTAACCCAGCTCATGCTGCTTCTTATTGCATTGTTGTTGTTGTTGTTATTTGGCCCTCAAACAAATCAGAACTAGGGAAAAAAGCTCCAAACTCCACTGCTGACGTCTTATCAAAGAGAATGAAACTCACTGATTCCAAATTCAATTTGCTCATTGTATTTCTCCAGATCGATCTGGATGCTGGTTTTGAAGAAGTCCAACTTTGCCTTCAGCTGCTGGGAGAGTGAGGCCATCGCATTCTTCATCTTGGAAAGAGTGCTGTTGTGACGGAGCAGGTTCCGCCTACGAAGCCGGGGGTGGGGAGGGGGAGGGGGGAGAAAGAGAGTCACCCTCTGCAGAGACTCAACAGACCCTGCCCTGCATTGGGGGGGGGGGAGGGAGGAACCTTTTTAAATTATTATTATTATTAACAGAGAAATTCAAACTATAAGTAAAATGCAATGCAGCTCTCTCTCTCTCTCTCTCTCTGTGTGTGTGTGTAATAGTTCCATGCCATTGGCGGGCACATGTGCATGTTAAGCTCCATTTGCATGAATTGCAGGCACATGCAACCGCCACTCGGAAATGGAGCACACGCACGCACACACTTGCCCACTGCTCATGCAAATTGGGATGCACTCACCTGCTACTTCCACGGCCCAGTTCCGAATCGCTCCAGGCCCAGTAGTGGGCCGCAGTCCGGGAGTTGGGCACTCCTGACTTAGACAGCCCACGTTTTTAAGGCGGCACAGGGGATAAGGACTTGGGGGGGGGGGATGGGGTTCGATATAGGATGGAGCTGAGTTCAGAAAGACACTTGGATGGCTCCTTTCCTTCGGAAGACCACCGTGATACGTACATTGCTGCTCGCTGACCCTTCTGAAGCTGATTGAAGTCCTCGTTCAGGCTTCGGATGGCATGCCACACCTGACCCCAGACTTTGCGCAGCTGCAAGAAGCTGAAGTTCCTTTTGGGGTCTTGAACTGAGGAAGAAGTAGATCATCGCTAAGAATGACCAGACGGAGAGATGGGGATTGGCAGGCACAAAACAATCAACAGTTGATCAACAAGCTCACGCTAGTTCCTAGGAAAAGACCTGTGATATTTTAGAGGTTTAGATTGCCTAATTAACTGGATACTATGTCAAATTCTATCCAACCAAAGCCTCAACTGAGAATATATCTACTACAAAGCGATGTCACCTGACTTGCCAACTGGCGTACAGCTCAGTGCAGCAATTGGAATTGTAGTAACTCTACTATCTGTCTGAAAAGGTCAAGGTTTCCCCTGCCCAGTTGTGTCCGACTCCAGGAGGCAGCACTCATTTTCCCTTCGAGGGAGCCAGTGTTGTCCGAAGATGCGTCAGTGGTCATGGGGTCATCATGATTATACGGCAAAGTGCACGGAATGCTGTGACTTTCCCACTGAATGGATACCTATTTATCCAGTCGCATTTGTATGCTTTCGAACTTTGAGGTGGGTAGGAGGTGGAGCAATTAGCGGGAGATCACCCGTTGCAAAGCACTTGGGTTTCAAACCTGGGATGTCAGCTTTCCAGTTGACAAGCTCAGCATCTTTAACCACTAATCCAACTTTCTGAAGCAAACTACTAACTGTTGTGACTGCACAGACGAACCCCTGTGTCTGGGCAATGTTTTGTCATGCTCTCACAAACCCGGGGAAGAAAGCTTGAACATTCCTAGCAGGATTCCATTTGCGAGTATAACATTTTGTCCCTTCTCACAATGAGCAAAAGCCAAATAAATCATGTCAAGTAAAGAATACTAGATACTTGACCTGTAGGTCAGTGGTGATATTCAAATGTTTTTACCACCGGTACTGTGGGCATGGCTTAGTGGGCATGGCATGGCAGGGGAAGGATACTGCAAAATCTCCATTCCCAACCTACTCTGGGGCCAGCCAGAAGTGGTATTTGTTGGTTCTCTGAAGTACTCAAAATTTCTGGTTCTGGTTCTGGTTCTGGTTCTCCAGAACATGTCAGAACCTGCTGAATTTCACCCCTGCTATAGATGTTACAAAACCAACTTGTTCGTGATGCAAAAGGAAACACCGTTCTTACTACGAAGGTTTATTTCTTTTGCTGGTCTGAGGACACCACACAAGTCACAGTTGCCTTAACCAAGTATGGTCATGTGACTGCCTTTGGCTGTTCCTGTACCTTTTTAAACTGAAGCAATCTATACATTTTATACATAATGATGATGAGGTATCAGGAGTTTGGTTTGGCTCCAGGCTTGGGAAAGTGGAATCCCATTGCAGGAATAAACACTGGTACCTAATTCTAAAGACAGCTTAAAATTGCACAAAGAGTAAAAAGAATCTGAGAAACAGCTAAGGTAATTTGTAGTGAAAGAGCAGCCACAGGTAAAAATTTATTGAAAAGGGGGGGGAGCTTGTTTTGGGGAAATTGGGAGCATCTTTTCAGACTACAAGTAGCCCTCGACTTAATAACCATTCATTTAATGACCATTTGAAATTTCAACAGCAGTGCAAAAAAGTGGCTTAGGACTGTTTTACAACCATTGCAGCACCCCCACAGTCACAGGATCAAAATTTGGATGCTCGGCAACTGGCATGTACTTATGACAGTTGCAATGTCCCGGGGTCATGTGATCACTTTTTGCAACAAGCAAAGTCAATGGGGAAGGCAGATTCACTTCCTAACTGTGTTACTAACTTAACTGCAATGATTCACTTAACAACTCTGGCATGAAAGGTGGTAAAGTGGGACAAAACTCACTTAACACATTTCTCACTTAGCCACAGGAAAGTTGGCCTCAATTACGGTTGTAAGTCGAGGACTACTATATATCTAGCTACAAAAGCTCTTTCCTGCATCCTCTCATGCAAAGAAATAAGAAAGTTTCTTCCCATCCCAGATTCTTACGGATGTAGTTTATGCTTTCTGGATGGGGCCTTGGGGAGATCTGAGACTCATAGGCGACTTTTCGGCCATCAAACAGGAAGAAAAGGTTGGTATCAGCAGCAGTGGCGTCATTAAGCTGGAAGAAAAAAAATCATTTCATTTGAATGATGCTGACAACGTTCTGACTGACGAACCCAACTAAAGCAAGAATAGCCGCGGCGATCCAATCTGGGAATGCAAAACTTTATTTATTTAAATTTATTTTTTAATATATTTTTTAAGTTATATATTCATATTGTGTGTGAACAGTTGGTTCTGGGTATCCTTCGTATTAATCCACAATAATGATGTTAATAATCTCTATCATATTTCTCAAACGTAAGTAATCCTTATATTGTTCATATATATTCAAAAACTCCTCATCTTTATCTCCAACTTCATCTATATCTTTCTTGTTATATCTAAATATTTCTCTATGTATGAACAAATTTAACTAAGTTTCCATTTATATTGATCCAGTTTACACTAACATTGTTAATAATCTCTATCACATTTACCAAGTTTATGTAATCCTCAATATATTATACATCTCCTCTTTAGTGTTTCATTTCTTACCCATTTTTCCATTTTAATCCAATTCACAATAACAGTAGCAACAAAATTAACTAAATATCATTCATGTTACTCCAATTCACATTTTTGAAATGCAAAACTTTATTGAGTACATCATTTTGGCACAGATGAGGGCAAAACCAGATCTAACTAATTCCCACGCAAACCCACCTAATTAAGTATAGATTCTCCCTAAAGTTTCCCTGATCATATCCAAGATCCTGCCTTGAGAGTCAAGGGAGACACAGATAATTTCTTCAGTGGTCATCTTCCATCCCAATTTTTCCTATTTTATGCAATTGAAAATTATTGATAATTTTCAAGTATTTCCTTTAGCGGAATCTTTCCCCAGCAACTTCTTCCCCAGCTTTAAACATCAATACTTTTGAAAGGCAGAATTGTATGTTACATTGGCTTTGCTACTATACTTTTAGCTGTCGTGTGGTACAGAAGCATGTCTCAGTAGAGCTGATGTTAGGATACAGTCTTTTATAACAATTTCCCCTTCAATGGGCCAACTGATTAGCCTAAGGACCTAGAATCTAAATTAAATTTTGTGAAATTACAGCAAGGCTGTTCTATCACTAACCAACTGTCCTAGAGTAAGAATACTCTCTTTTCCGCTTCAGAAAATGAATGAAGAAATATAGAAAATGGTTTAGTTTGGAGAATACATCCATCTACTAATTAAGGTAAAGGTAAGGGTTCCCCTCACACATATGTGCTAGTCATTCCCAACTCTAGGGGATGGTGTTCATCTCTGTTTCAAAGCCGAAGAGCCAGCGCTGTCCAAAGGTGTCTCCACTGTCCTGTGGCTGACTAAATGCCGAAGGTGCACAGAACACTATTACCTTCCCACCAAAGGTGGTTCCTGTTTTTCTACTTGCATTTTTTTAATGTGCTTTCAAACTGCTAGGTTGGCAGAAGCTGGGTCAAGTAACGGGAGCTCACTCTGTTATGCGGCGCTAGGGATTCTTTCTGCCGAACTGCCGACCTTTCTGATGAACAAGCTCAGGGTCTAAGCCACTGAGCCACTGTGTCTCTACCTACTAATTAAAGGCTTTTAATCAGAAGAAATGATAGTTGAAAACGCCTCTGCATCAGCCATAACACACTGAATGCCACTTAGTGAAAATATTACAGACTTACCTTTATGTCAGTCAGATACTGAGCATCATGTTTCTCAGGAAATAACACTAATCCTCCTTCCTGTAACAATTCTTGATTCTGCTCTGGAATACCAGTGTCTGCCTCGATTTTAATCTTTATGCTCTGCAAAGTCTCTCCCTCTGCTAGAGGATACACGTGTGTTGAACCTGTTACCATGTTTAGGATATGGACCAGCTGGAAAAAAGAAATAGCCATAATAAAGCCACAGAAATGCAAATAAACAAAGCAACAAAGATGCTGTTGCTAAAAGGTCTTTCCCTCTTCTGGCCATTGAGTCCCACAATAAAGTAGGTAGTCCTTATACAATAATATACAATAGCAGAGTTGGAAGGGACCTTGGAAGTCTTCTAGACCAACCCCCTGCCTAGGCAGAAAGCCCTATACTCGGGATGGTGAACCTATGGCACGTGTGCCACAGGTGGCACGTGAAGCCATTTGTCAGGGCAGAAGAGGTGTTGCACTGTCCCAGCGCACATGTGCGCGCTGCCAGCTGACTTCAGCTTTTTTTAAAGCCATTTTTCACCCTCCTCAGGCTCCAGAGGCTTTATAGGAGCCTGGGGAGGGCGAAAAGAGCCTCCCCCCACCCCAGAGGCCCTCTGGAAGCTTCAGGAGCTTCCCTGAAACCTCCGGAGTACAAAAAAACCTGGCCCTATGGGCAAACCGGAAGTTCGGGAACGGACTTCCAGTTTGTTCGTAGGATCGGTTTAAGCCCTCCGGAGGCTTCAGGGAAGCAACCTGAAGGTCCATAAAGCCTACGGAGGGCCTCCGGGAGGGAGGGAGGCTGTTTTCGCCCTCCCCAGGCTCCTATAAAGCCTCTGGAGCCTGGGGAGAGTGAAAAAAGCATGCAAAAAATGGGGGTGGAGTGCTTCTCATGCACGCATGCGCACTTGGGGATCACATATTGCATTATGGGTGCAGCATGCCCACGGACGAGCCCCCTGCGCTCCCCCCCTTATGGCACGCGAGCCAAAAAAGTTTCGCTATCGCTGCCCAATACCATTTCAGACAAATGGCTGTCCAACATCTTCTTAAATACTTCCAGTGTTGGGGCATTCACAACTTCTGGAGGCAAGTTGTTCCACTGATTAATTGTTTTAACTGTCAGGAAATTTCTCCTCAGTTCTAAGTTGCTTCTCTCTTTGATTAGTTTTCACCCATTGCTTCTTGTCCTGCCCTCAGGTGCTTTGGAGAATAGTTTGACTCCCTCTTCTTTGTGGCAACCCCTGAGATATTAGAAGACTGCTATCATGTCTCCCCTAGTTCTCCTTTTTATCAGACTAGCCATGCCCAGTTCCTGCAACCGTTCCTCATATGTTTTGGTCTCCAGTCCCCTAATTATGACCACAATTGAGCCCAAAATGTATGTTGCCAAGCATAACCATTTGATGGTTTCTTGACACAGTGGTTAAGTGAATCACTGCAGTTTTTAATATAGTAACAGGGTTGTTAACTGAATCTGGCTTGTCAAAAGGTCGTAAAAGGGGATCACATGACCCTGGCACACTGTGATTGTCATAAATGTGGATCAATTGCCAAGTGTCTGAATTTTGATCACACGACCACCCAGATGCTGCAATGGTCATAAGTGTGAAGTGCAGTCCTTTTTTAGTGCCGTTGTAACTTCGAATGGTCACTAAATGAACTGTTATAAGTTATGAACTACCTGTAATCACATCAATAATCAGGTGTCAAAAAACCTCCTTTAAATAAAGGAAAAAAAACTGGCTCAATTAAATGAAAATAAAACTTTCTTTGTTCTGTTCTTTATCTGGTTAATGTTAAATATACTTTGGACACCTATTCCAACACTATACTGACATTTTTAAATTAAAAAAAAAATCCTTTCCCAATTGTAGATATTTGTGAACTACAATATCCATAACCCTAGACTAAGATCCTCTGAGATTTTGCAATCTAAATGACTTGGAGAACATTAGAATAGAATAGAATGACAGAGTTGGAAGGGACCTTGGAGGTCTTCTAGTCCAACCCCCTGCTTAGGCAGGAAACCCTACACTGCTTCAGACAAACAGTTATTCAATCTCTTCTTAAAAACTTCCAGTGTTGGAGCATTCACAATTTCTGGAGGCAAGCTGTTCCACTGGTTAATGGATCTAACTGTCAGGAAGTTTCTCCTTAGTTCTAAGTTCCTTCTCTCCTTGATTAGTTTCCACCCATTGCTTCTCGTTTTGCCCTCAGTTGCTTTGGAGAATAGCTTGACCCTCCTCCTTTCTGGGGCAGCCCCTCAAATACTGGAACACTGCTATCATGTCTCCTCTGGTCCTTCTCTTCACTAGACTAGCCATGCCCAATTCCTGCAACCGTTCGTCGTATGTTTTAGCCTCCAGTCCCCTAATCCTCTTTGTTGCTCTTCTCTGCACTCTTTCTAGAGTTTCCACATCTTTTTATATTATATAACATATTTTTATATTATGTAACTTTGCATTATACCCACTCAGTGCTCCACAACGTGTAATCCATCATTTCTATTTATGAAAAAAATATGCTAAAAGAATCTCAACAAAGTAGGATGTCCAATAAAATACATTCAATCACGCAGACTTCCAAAACTGCTCCAGTGTTATACTGTTCTCACACTCCTTCCTAAATGTCACCCTACTTCTTTCACCTGGGCAGAACCTACCTTTACATTCAGGATATCATCCAAAGCCTTGAAACAGCCATTGGTGCCGTACACAGGATGAGTACCCCTCTGACGTGGGTGCCATTTCAGCATCATCTGTAGCCATTTCTCCAGTCTATCAGCCAAAACACTACAAACACGAAATAGCAAAAGTGGGAAGGAAGATCACTACTGTAGAGGCTGAGGGATAGGGGGAAATTGAACCTCATATAACTCCTTACCTATTTAAATTGTTAGGATAGGGCAGTTTGTTAGAAAATTTCACTTCTCCAGACAAATCTTCAAAAACAACAATATCCAGCTCACTCTTCTGTCGGACCTTTGCATGCCTAAGAGAATAGAGGGAGCTCTGTATGTTAAGGGATTTTAGTTCAGCATAGGTCTGCTCCTTTAATAAAAGCTAAGAAATTTATTGGGACAAAACCCTTTTATGAACTCAAATCTATTCTACCGTATATTAACAGAGTTCATCTCAATGGCTGTGTGCACGTTGCTAGTTCCTGGGCAAGATTTATTTAACTTGTACATATTTCCATCTTGTATTTTATATTTTAAATCTTCCATCATATAATGTGCTTTATTTTAATCATGATGGTTCTGACATGAAAAAACAAGCAAACAAACTGCAAACGAATCTGGGCAGCTTATCGTATTTTTCGGAGTATAAGACGCACCAGAGTAAAAGACGCACCAAGATTTTGAAGAGGCAAATTAAAAAAAAAAGTTTTTGCACTGTGCAGACCTCCCCAAAACAGCCCGTTTTTCACAAAAACGGATCCATTTCCCCCCTGCCCCCAAAAGGGCATGAATGGCCTTTAGGAGGCTTGTAGAGTGCTCCTGGGGGGTGCCCCCCCCAAAATGAGCAAAAAAACAAGCCATTTTTTGCTCATTTCTGCCCTCCCCAGCCCCCAGGAGCACTCTGGAAGCCTCCTAAAGGCTCTGCATGGACATTTTGATGAAGGGACGGGGTTTCTGGAGGCAAAAAATGCTGTATTCAGTGTATAAGACACACCCAGATTTTCACCCTCTTATACTCTGAAAAATACAGTTAATTGTACACAGTTCAATCTTGTATTTTATATTTTAAATTTTATATCATATAATGTGCTTTATTTTAATCATGATGCTTCTGACATTAATAAATAAGCAAACAAACTGCAAATGATTCTGGGCAGCTTATATTTTAAGAGCTAGAATAAAAGATACCAATCTCAGACACCTAGAAGGAAAGAGCCAAAACAAGCAAGAAATGACCTACCGAAGGCTCAGCAGCAACCCCAAATCAAGGTGTGGGGAAAGAGTTGGGTTTTCAAAGGTTTCCAGAACACCATTTATATCCTACTTTTCCCATAAGAGCAAATATATAACATCCCTGCCTCCAATTTCTTTGCAGAACAGTCAGTCTGTGTAATAGCTGGGATGAAAGGGAGCCACGGAGCCAAAGTGGTCAGATTTCAACCTGATTTTAATTCAGCACCATTGTAACCATTGTACCATATCACTCTCTTACGCAGTCCTCAACTTACGACCATAATCACGATGTAGTTTCCAGTCACAAGTGATGATTGTAAGTCAAGGAACCCGTATGACTGGACACAATTTTAAATCTTTGGTGGCAATTGTTACCATCTTTTTTGGAGTTTAAGACACACTTTTTTCTCTCAAAAAAAGCTGAAAATCTGGGTGTGTTTTATACACTGAATACAGCATTTTTTGCCTACAGAAACCCCACACTTTTCACCAAAATGGCCGTGCATAGCCTTTAGGAGGCTTTCAGAGAGCTCCTGGAGGCTGGGGAGGGCAGAAATGAGCAAAAAAAAAGGGGCTGTTTTTTGCTCACTTTTGCCCATCCAGCCTCCAGGAGCACTCTATAAGCCTCCTAAAGGCTATCCATGCCTTTTTGGACAAAAAACGGGCCCGTTTTTGGGAGGTTTGCAGAATGCAAAACCTTTTTTTTAAAATGTGCCTCTTCAAAACTTCAAGACAGTAACCCATTCTTCAGAATAGGTGTTTTTTGTCAGAAAGTTTATTTTGTCAGAAAGACCGTGGGACACTGCAACCAGACACACAGGTGAGTTGGTTGCCAAGCGTCCAAAACGTGATCACGGGATGGTTTGTCTCTGTATGTGGCATGACATTCCACAATAGCCAGAAGTGCTTTACGGGCCATAAAACATTTGTTTTTGGTCCATTGTAATTTAAAATGGCTGTTAAGCAACTGATCGTAAATCCAGAGCTATCTGTAATAGCTTCTCCAGGTTACAAGATGTCTGAATTACCATTGTACTGGTTGCGAGCTGGGAAGGAAAGGTCGGAAACCGGTTATGCACTCAAAAGCCAGCGTACCAAAGCTCCAGTAATCGACTGTGACTGTGTATTTCTGTTGTTCTAGCAGCTCTGGAGCCTAGAACAGTAAAAACACAAAGCTGTCTACCAATGCAACCCCACACTTGTCTACACAGAAATCAGAATCAAAGATTTGAATAGGACTTATTTTCAATTAGGGTACATTCCTCTATCCACCAAATCTTCTTTAAAAGGGAGAACTCTTGAAACCGTCACTTCCTTCCCCTACAAAGCCCGAACAATGGATGGGTGAGAACTCACCAAAGGAAATAATCCTTGATACAACGGTCACAGAATTTACTACTATAAGCTACAGTGATGTTCATTAGATTAGAATGAATTGGAAAAATGATAAATCTACAGAGGAAGAGGAGGGGGAGTTGGGAGAGCTCTGTTCATTTTTATTACCTATAAGAGACAAATAAACTCACTACAGACCAGACAGTACTGTATACAGTGAAAAAATTAGACTGGTCTCTGTCAGGGAGACAAACATGTTATAACTGAGATGCTTTCCCACAATATCATCCTGGCAACCTGTTCATCTCAAATTCAATATGCTTCTTATGTTCTTCAGGGCAGCGCAGTAGCTCAGCAGCTAAGCCACTGGGCTTGTCGGCTGGAAAGCCTGCAGTCCAGGTCCAAGAGCCGTGCACCATGAGATAGGATGAGCTCCTGTACTTGCCCCAGCTCCTGCCAACCTCATTCAAAAGCATGCAGATGCAAGTAGATAAATAGATACCAACAATGCTCCGTGACCGCATGCTGGTCATATGACAGGGAAAACATCTTTGCACAGCTCTAGCTCAATGGCCTTGAAATGGGGATGAGCAGCGCCCCCTATAGACAGCAACGTCTAGCGGAGCAAAATCAGGGACTCCTTTACTTTTAGCACTAGCCCTTAGACTTTTCATTTGACTGACCTCAGAAGGACGGAAGGTTGAGTCAACCTTGAACCAGTCAGAATCAAACTATCGAACTACTTACAGTCAGTAGAAATAGCCTGCAGTATCGCATTCTAAACACTGCACCACAATGACTCTTTTACCTTATGTTCTTAATATGTGAAATCTCATTGTAGAATTCTGAAAGCCCCAGGGCTTACTCTAAAAGAATGCTTACCAGATACTGCAATGTCCCAACGAAGGATGTGCAAAGGCTGCCTTGATCCAGCTCTTTGGCATAGCCCAAGTCAATAATCTTATGTATTAACTAAAGAAAAGCACAACAATGACATATGTGAGCATGCTAAGAATCTGGGGGAGAAATGCAATTTATTGTCTTGGGTTCACTCAACCCTCTAAGCCCAAGGATGGTGGATTATTATTTAACATGTTGTGTAAAATCAGCGAATATGATTGGTAAACCATGTTTTATAGTTCAGAATAGACACAGACAATTGTAGTTCAATAAATTAGAACCAATATCTTCTATAAATACAACTGTATTTTACTGTAAATTCTCAATAGGAAGTGGTGTGTCAGTTATTTAAAACAATCACTCCCTGGAAAGATACAATTAAATGACCCTGGCAAGATCACAGATATGTCTAAAATCCTAGGCTTTTCCTGCTACAGGAGGGGACGGGGCGGGGGGGGGGGCACAGGGGACACAGAAGTGATGCACAGCACGGTTGAATTTGGGGGGAAAAATTACAAAAAACTAGCATGCTTACTAACGCTGAAAAGCAGGCTCTCCATCCAGTGCATCTTCCAACGGCTTTCTGTTACAGTACCTCACCTTAAAGCACTATGCACCATGCACTGTGCAAAAGACACTGTGCAACAAGCCAAGAATTGAATAAGTGGAAAAGGACTCCTAAGCCCTTTGTACACAACTCAAAGACAGCATCCCTGAAAATAGTTATGTTTAAATGTTTATGGTACCCAGAGATACGTGGGCTTCAAACTCCCAAATTCTCCAGCCATCCAGAAATGTGTGGACTTCAACTCCGAAATTCCCCAGCCAGCAACCCTGACTGGGGAATTTTGGGAGTCGAACTCCACCCATCTTAAACTTGTTTGAGGTTGAGAAACTGTGAATTACTCTATTTTTCAGAGTATAAGACATACTCCCCCCGCTCCCCCAAAAAAGAGGCTGAAAATTTGGGTACATCTTATATTCCGAATGTAGCTTTTTCGAAGCTACTTTTTCAGCCCTACTGAGACGCTACCGAGTGAAACGATCTTCCGTGCTTTGCCTGCTTTTCTCATTGCTTCTCTCTCCAATGATCAGCTGTGCTTTAGAAGCTGTTTTTTTAATCCCCAACCAGGGAATAAAAAGCATGTGCATGCTCAAAATCAGCAAACCTATGTGCTGAAGCTGACCAGATTAAGAAGGCTAGCCAGATGAGTATCTGGTAGGCAGAATTTTTTTCCTATTCCTCTCCCCAAAAACAAAGATGTGTCTTATACTCCAGTGAGTCTTATACTCTGAAAAATATGGTAGTTAATTAAGCAAGTGAACGAATGTAACTACCTCCAGACTCTATTTCCTTCTTCTTTTTAATTAAATATGAGAGGTTAATCTCTGAGAGTGAATGAAAGCCATCCCCAGCCTTCTCCGTATATGGCATACATTTGCCAGAAGAGAAGAACTAGGTCTAACCTCCTGCACCTTATGAGGAATGAGGAAATGTAGCAGAGGAATCCTACTCACCCTCTCTTCACCTTGTTGCAAAACTATGTTCTCTGGTTTCAGGTCTCGGTGAATGATTCTGTTCTCATGAAGGTAACGCAGGGCTGAAGCTAATATTGAGGGGGGGAAGGGAAATCACAATCAACACAGTCCGTCATATTAAACAAACACTCAACTCTGTTTCCCGATGAACTGAAACGGGTTCAGAAAAGGTGAGTCAGAGGAACAAAAACTATGCCTTCCATGGAAAAATCTGAAGAATCTGGGTATGCTGAGGTTTTTGAGAAAAGATGGCTATGGGGAAGCATGATTCCAGGACCTAATCTAGGTCGTTCACCGGGGACAGAGGTTTAAATTTCCCAGGACAAATCATGCATTTCAAAGATTGCTTGGAGGAGGGAGATACTTCCAATGTAATCTACCAGGTCCCCTACATGGATTGCCCCTGGGACTATGTAGGGCAGACGAAGAACATAAGCGTGCAGTCAGACGAGGAGAGCCAAACTCCTTGGCAACCTCACATTGCAATGAACAAGGACACATATTCCATTTCGCAGCTGCTGAGATTGTTGGTCCGAGCAGGGACAAAGATAGCTAGAGAAATGATTGATGCCTGGGAAATGAGCCCCTTGTCAATCAACAGGAGGGCTGATTTACTACCAGCTTAACAGGTACTTAGGAGCTGAGGACTTGGCAGCACAAGGAAATCACAGTCAACAGCCATCCATCAACACCAATACACCAAAACATCAACCAATAGGAAGCCAGACTCAACCAGGCACCACATAAAGACGTACACCACATAAAGGCATAGAACAGCAGAAAGTACACATTCCAGTAGAGATGAGCTCCAGTCCCAGAGCTCGGAAGACTAAACCTCTGGTCCCAGTGAGTGACCCAGACTGGATCCTGCAACATTATTCTGGGACAAGCATATTTGCCTTTACTTTTAAGCATGATTCCAACTGTGAGCTTGGATCCTAATAAACCGAAAAGGAGGCACAAAAAACAGATTTCAAATTTGCTCAACTGATGGTGCTGAACCGACAGCATAAAAGCAATTGTAATAAATACTTAATGCACGTGGTTGCCTCCATAGGCTCATCTAGCAGGCCTTTACTGGAATATGGCCAAACTTGGAATTGTTTCAGCCTCAATTTGCTCTCTTTAATCCATTTCTTGGGATTCCTTACCTTTAGATTTGGCCCACAATATCCGATACTTACCAATGTCTGATAATAAAATGAGAATTTCTTTCTCACGCAGGCCACAGCAATTCTCAAACTGGTTCAGATGCTATGGATTACAAGGAAGAACAAGAAAATTACCTTTACACGAGTTTTCCATGAATCTATCACTTAGTTCTACAAGGGGAGACTGTCAGCTAACAGATAACACTTCCAGAACTGACTTTCAGAGCTATATCAAGTCTAAATGTCTGTAGAGATTCTCAACCATCCAGGCCATGGTTGTCCCAAAGGTGCTTTAAAATGCAGTTGTCTTTTGGAAAAGCAACTTTGGGTACACCAGGCCCAGCAGTACAGCTCTTCTACACTGTAAAGATTCTCAAAGCAGGATATATTTGTGGTCTTCTATACCTAAAATCATAGATATCTTAAAAGTGAAATAAGTATTGGATCCCAGAGAAGAATGGGATAGAACAGACTTTATAAAACAGTATAGTAGAGGGAGGGATTTTGATGTCATCAGTCTAGCAGTAGCAATGTGTATGGAACTGCGATGATACAACAGGATATCCCTGATTTGCAACTACAATTAGGACTGAGGCTTCTGTCACTAAGGGATAGCAATAGCACTTAGACTTATATACCACTTCACAGTGCTTTGCAGACCTCCCTAAGAGATTTACAAAGCCAGCCTCTTTCCCCCAACAATCTGTGTCCTCATTTGACCCACCTTGGAAGGATGGAAGGCTGAGACAACCTTGAGCCTGGGGAGATTCGAACTGTCAAATTGCAGGCAGCCAGCACTCAGCAAAAGCAGCCTGCAGTACTGCACTCCAACCACTGTGCCACCTCAGATGAGGTCATTAAGTGAGACGTGCCTGATTTTATAACCTTTTTTTGCCTTGGTTGTTAAGCAAATCGTGCTGTTACGCTAAACTGGCTTCCCCCCCATTGACTGTGTTTATCAGGAGTTTGGCTGGGAAGGTTGCAAACGTCAATCACACGATCCCAGGACGCTGTATTCACTGTCGTAAATACACATTGCCAAGTGCTCAAATTGTGATCCTGTGGCCAGCTATGGTCATAAACATGTGGACCAGTCGTAAGTCACTTTTTGCAGCACCGTCATAACTTTGAGCAGCCGTTAAACAAATGGTTGCAAGTCAAGAACTATCTGTAAAAGTAGGAACTGAATGCTATATAACAGAGGTCCCCAACCTCTGATCTGTGGACTAGCACTAGGATGTTACATTCCAGCAACTGGGTCACACAGAGAAGTCCCATCCATGGGATGCAGGGAGCACGCAAAATCCCGCTCCCTCCAGTCAATGGAAAAACCTTTCTCCATGGAACCAGTCCCTGGTGTCCCAAAGGTTGGGAGGGTCGCTGCCGTAACAGAAGCCACGTTTTGCAACAACTGAAGTTTAGTTCTCAACCCTGCTTTAATGAAGCAAATATGGATTTCTCTTATTTGACACCTGGAAAATCATATTCCGTAACACTTTCCACAAACCTCCTTAGAGAAGGATTAGATTAGAACATTATCTATTATAAAGGATTTATTGTTTTTTTTCTATAAGGGAACAGAATGTACAAAAGTCTCCATGGGAAAAGTTGTAAGGATTGATCAGTTCACTTGGCGGAAAGCTGAACCCTCCAAGTTTCTGACAGATAAGATAGTCTCCATAGAAATAACATACTGAAACATTTTACATTTCTCACAGTATTTATTTTCCACTTCAGAGGGGAAAAAACGGTCTGGCACAATTAATCTACCAACCTACTGCAATACAGCCAAGTCATACCAACATGAGATATTCTGAATTTATTTACAGTTGGGGAGGAACATTGTGACTCACCTACTGCACACTATCGTCAGATTGTTGGTCTAAATGCTGGCACAACTACTGATATTCCAGTTTTGACCTCCTAATAAACAAATAGAGATGCTTCCCCCCACCCCTGAATCTCATTCTTTATTTCAAAAGGAAGAGCATGTTTGTAGTCAACACCATCTTCTCAATTTCATTTGTTTCTTAACAGATTAACAGAGTTGGAAGGGACCTTATAGGTCATCTAGTCCAACCCCCTGCTCAAGAAGGAGACCCTACACTATTTCTAACAAATGGCAGTCCAATCTCTTCTTGAAAGCCTCCAGGGATGAAACTCCCACAACTTCTGTTCCAAGGGTTGATTGTTCTCACTGTCAGAAAATTCCTCCAGGTTGAATCTCTCCTTGATCAGTTTCGATCCATAATTCCTTGTCTGGCCTTCGAGTGCCTTGGAAAATAGCTTGACCCCCTCCTTCTGTGGCAGCCCCTCAAATACTGGAAGACTGCTATCCTGTCTCCCCTAGTCCTTCTCTTCACTAGACTAGCCATGCCCAGTTCCTGCAACCGTTCATCACATGTTTTAGCCTCCAGTCCCCTCATCATCCTGGTTGCTCTTCTCTGCACTTTTTCTAGAGCCTCAACATCTTTTTTATAGTGTGGTGACCAAAACTGGATGCAGGATTCTAGATGTTGTCTTACTAAGGCTTAATGTTTATTTTTCCATCCTGATTAAATCTTTTGTCTGAGTGACGTAAAATGTGAACAGAAACTGAAGAAAGAAAAAGTGTTCCAGAGATGCCCTGCCTTTTGAAAATGGAACTTTGAAAAGGACTTTCTTGGATGCAGAAAAATTCTGCTTTGCTAAAGTTTTGCTTACCAAAACAGAAAGTAACACATTCTTTTGATGCTTGCTTTCATTTTAAGAAATAGCCAAAACAACAAAAACAACAAAAGTTATATGCTATGCACGATGAAATTGATTTTAACTCTTTCAAGCCACTACCAGTTTTCAGATTGATTTCATTAGATTGGCCCTGCAAATATCATCTTATAAAGAATTAGAAAAGCTTTTTTTTAAGTTATGAAGAAGAAACTCAAATACTTTGGCCACCTAAAAAGAGAAGGAAGGACTCCCTGGAGAAGAGCCCAATGCTGGGAACGATTGAGGGCAAAAGAAGAATGGGATAACAGAGAATGAGGTGGCTGGATGGAGTCACTGAAGCAGTAGGCGTGAGCTTAAATAGACTCCAGGGGATGGCAGAGGACAGGAAGGCCTGGAGGAACGTTGTCCATGGGGGTCGCGATGGGTCAGACACGACTTTGCAACTAATAACAACAAAAGATTTCTGATAACAATTTCCCCTTTGCACAAAACCATCGTGCTAGGAAGAAGCCAAAGTGGAATATGTCTACTTCTTTTTCTAACAAAGATCTTAAAGTTGAAAAGGTTGAGAAATATAATTCTAGTTCCGTTCCAGAGTTTCAGCCAAGACCCTAAGTGTACTCTAGAAAGTTCAAAGTATTTTTATTTCTTTCTGCAATGTGACAACATAACTGCCAAAAGACTCACCCTCCTAAGATCTCCTCCTTGGCAATATTCCATAGCCAGCAGGGGTAGGTCATTGGGTGTAACATTTTGCATCCCTTCCGGAACATCCCGGGCAGCCACCACATTGGGGTGGTTTAGACTATAAGAAATAAAAGAACACATAAAAATGCACAAAAGCTTGGGAAAACCTGGCACTCAACTTTAAAGCAAAGGTTTTATTGAATGCCTGCATGTTAAGTGTCTAACACAAAATACTTGGATGTGTAACTTTGCAAAGGACTGTGGGACACACTCAAGAGCATGCTCTTTATCATTTTAATCCTCTGCTCACATCCTTAGCCTATGCAAGCAGCACTCTTGTTCCAAATTCTTTCTGTTATCATACAGATTAAAGAGATTATTTTAAGCACGCTGTCTTATACTTTCATTTCCATGTATTCCTAAAATACATATATTAAAAAAAATATGACTCTGCAAATCATACAATGCAAGATTAAAATAATTAAAGGTGAACTACCAAAAATGCAACAAATGATACTATATATACAGAGATACACGTAATAGTATGTTAATTAAAGCTACCATCATTTTGAAGGGGAAAAAAAACACTGTAGAAATTAGTTATTAAATTCCACCACACAATAAGCAACAAGACCTCACACTGTACTTTATAGACGATCTAAAGATAAATTGCAAAAGAAAGATTTTCCAAAGACAAATATGAAGGGATCTAACTTCAAACAGATTGATACTCAGGCAACCCTCTAATCACTTTTTTTAGTATGTAAAAATTGGAATTTACTTCAGAATAAACATACTTGGAATGATGCTGTATGTATTTCTATATGACATGTGATTAATTTCTTGGTCTACAGAATATTCTGTTTTGTTTTGAGCTTATTATTTTAAGATCATTCAGGATTCATGTAGGGACCTTGCCAGCTCAGAAAGTTTTCCTCTTTCAACTGATACATGCATATATTTAATGCCTTACAGATATCTGAAAGGTTAGATTTTAAGATAAATAATTCATTTTCAAGTGACGCACCAGAGTGTTCCAGACTACGGATCATGTTAGCTGTGCCATCTGGCATTGTACAAGGCTAAATAAATAGTTGTGCAATAGGATTATAATCTTCGTGATAATTGCTATATCAAATGACTATTTTTCATAATGTTTGTGAACAGTTGTGTTTTACAGTGTTACTCACCGTTTCATGATCTGTATTTCCAAACACCATCTCTCTCGGTTGCGGAGGCTGAGCTCCTGACGACACTGCTTGATTGCAATTTGCTCTCCAGTTTCCTATAAAAAGAGGAATTTTTGAGGGTTCTTTCTCCAACAATGCACATGTAAAATAAGGTTGACAACTTTGAATGCCTTTTTGGCAGTGTTGTTGCAGTGAGCTCGGGGGCTTCGATCTTTCAAAATGAGTACTCCTAGGTTTTTGACAGAGTGTGGGTCATCTTTTAGATTGTTTCCGCCCAGCTTGTATTTGAAGTTCTGATTTTTATTGCCAATGTGTAGAACTGAGCATTTGTTAGCAGAGATTTGGAGTTGCCAATTGTTTGACCATTCAGATACATAATCTAGGTCGTAGCTGCTTATAATATGATCACAAAGGTCGTTTCTGTAAAGTAGAAAGAGTGTTGGTCCTAGAAGGCTGCCAAATGTTTTTTGCAGTGTATGAGTTGCAGATTACAGGACAAAATTTTCCTGAAACCAAATTGCTTATTAGAGAATAGGTTGCTTGTCTCTAAGTGGAGAGTTGGTTTATGATGGATTCCATGACTTTACAGGTGACACAGCAAAGGGAGACGGGTCTGTAATTCTCAGCAAGGCCGGGATCTCCTTTTTTGAAGATAGGTATGACTGTTGCTAATGACCAAAGGTCAGGCAAGGAGCTTGTTCTAAAAGATACTTCATAGATGATGCTTAGAGGTTCAGCTAAGGCAGTGGAGAGCTTTTTTAGAAAGTAGGCACATATTCCATCAGGGCCAACAGAAAGAAATGGCTTTAGGTGTAGTGCCCTATCTTGTCTCGTAAAATCAATGTGGATTACATCATGGCAATTGGTTGTGGTACGACTAGGAAATGAGGGTGAGATAATGCTGGTCATCTAAGCACTTTTTTTATGGCAATGTAGACCATGTTGCAAATTATTCAGATTCTTGGATGCCAATTGCACAAGCAATGTCATTAAAAAAGCAATGTTGTATTTGGTCGAGACCATAGATTTTAATCTGCTATTATGTCATGGAGCTGATGGCCATGTCCATCACACAAAATTCCCAACTTGAGGTTCAATTCCTTAGAAGAAGACATTCACTTTCATTCAAATCAGGGATCTTCAACCATGATATGTCTAAGGTTTTAAGGTTTTAATGGATTTGTATGCTGCCCAATCCCGAAGACTCTGGGCAGCTTACATAAAAACAAATTTAAAAAATATTTAAATAATTTAAAATACAAGACAAAGCGAATTAAAAAACACAACATGCACTCAATCTTAGTGGGGCTGAAGTTCAGTCAAGGATCAGCAGCCCCAGGCCTGCCGGAACAGCCAGGTCTTAATAGACTTTCGGAAGGCTGAGAGAGTGGGGAGGGTCCGGATCTCAGGGGGGAGATCGTTCCATAGGGCCGAGGCAGCTACAGAGAAGGCCCTCCCCTGAGGAGCCGCCAGATGACATTGTGTAGTTGACGGCACCCGGAGAAGGCCCACCCTGTGAGATCTTATTGGGCGCTGGGAGGTATGTAGCAGGAGGCAGTCACAGAGATATCCAGGTCCTAGGCCATGTAGGGCTTTAAAAGTGATAACCAGCACCTTGAAGCATGTTTGGAGACCAATAGGGAGCCAGTGCAGCTCACGGAGGATAGGTGTAACATGGGTGTATCTAGGTACACCCAGTATCACTCGCGTGGCTGCATTCTGGACCAATTGTAGTCTCCGAACACTTTTCAAGGGCAGCCCCATGTAGAGCGCGTTACAGCAGTCGAGTCTTTAGGTGACGAGGGCGTGAGTGACCATTTGGAGTGCCTCCCGGTTCAGGTAGGGCCGCAACTGGTGCACCAGGCGAACCTGGGCAAAAGCTCCCCTGGTCACAGCTGACAAATGGTGTTCTAGTGTCAGCTGCGGGTCCAGGAGAACATCCAAGTTGCGGGCCCTCTCTGAGGGGTGTAAGATTTCACCTCCCAGGTTTAAAGGTGGAATATCTTTGGGGGGCAGCATCCAAAGTCACTCGGTCTTGTCAGGGTTGAGCGCAAGCTTGTTCATTCCCATCCAGACCTGACAGCTTCCAGGCATTGGCACATTACTTCCACCGCTTCACTGAGTTGGCGCGGGGCAGACAGATACAGCTGGGTATCGTCCGCATACTGGTGGTATTTAATCCCGTACCGACGAATGATGTCACCCAGCAGCTTCATATAGATATTAAATAGGAGGGGGGACAGGACCGAGCCCTGCGGCACACCGTATTTAAGGGGCCTATGGGTCGACCACTGTCCTCCAACCAACACCGACTGCGACCTGCCAGAGAGGTAAGAGGAAACGGTGCCTCCCACCTCTTCCAGCCGCCGCAGAAGGATACCATGGTCGATGGTATCGAAGGCCTCTGAGAGGTCAAGAAGCACCAGGATAGAGGAATGTCCTCTATCCCTGGCTCGCCAGAGATCATCAGCCAGTGCGACCAAAGCAGTTTCGGTGCAGTAACCAGGCCTGAAACCAGACTGAAAGGGATCTAGATAATCCGCTTCATCCAAGGTCCGCCGGAGTTGGGAGGCCACCACCTTCTCAACAACCTTCCCTAAGAATGGGAGGTTGGAGACTGGACGGTAGTTTTTAAGGGCAGCTGGGTCCAGAGCAGGCTTCTTAAGGAGGGGTCTCACCACCCCTTCCTTCAAAGGTTGCGGGAAAGACCCCTCCTGAAGAGAGGTGTTTACAATCCTCTGGATCCAGCCTCGTGTCACCTCTCTGCTGGTCGAAACTAACCAGGAAGGACACGGGTCCAATAGACAGGTGGCGGCACTCATCGCTCCCATGGCCTTGTCCACTTCCTCAGGAGTGGCAAGCTGGAACTCACTCCACAAAATTTGATCAAGGCCCTCCCTCGGCATCTCTGCTGGCACTGTCCAAGTGGAGTCCAGGTCCATCCGAATCTGAGTGACTTTGTCCAACAGAAACTGAACAAATTCCTCAGCTCTTCCCTGTAAGGGTCACTCACATCCCTCCCTTTCAGGTGGGAGCGGGTTATCCTAAACAGGGCAGCTGGGCGAGGTTCTGCGGATGCAATAAGGGTGGAAAAATGAGCACATTTTGCCGCCCGTATCACCACTAAATAAGTCCTAATAAAGGTTCTTAGTAGTGTTCTGTCGGATTCGGAGTTACTAGCCCTCCAGCGTCGCTCTAGGCGTCTCTTTTGGCGCTTCATCTCCTGGAGTTCCTCGGTAAACCAAGGTGCCCTCCTGGATCCACTGCCGTGGAGAGGCCGCAAAGGCGCAATCCGATCTAATGCCCCAGCCACCGCTGTATTCCAGGCAGCAACCAAGGACTCAGTTGGATTGTGGGCAAGGGAGTCAGGTATCTCCCCAAGCTCCATCTGAAATCCCAATGGGTCCATCAGGCACCTGGGGCGGAACCATTTAATCGACTCCACCTCCCTGCAGTGGGGGAGTAGCTTCCGAAAATCAAGCCTCAGCAGGAAGTTATCTCACCATGACAAGGGCGAGATCTCTATCCCCTTTAGTTCCAGATCACGTCTCAACTGCTCCAAGAGAAACACAAGGTTGAGCGTGTGTCCCGCCACATGAGTCGGACCCTGAATTACCTGGGTCAAGTCCATGGTTGTCATGGAAGCTATGAACTCCTGGGCCCCATCTGAGCATTCCCCAAGAGATGGCAGGTTGAAACCCCCTAGTACTATAAGTCTGGGGAACTCAACCGCCAGTCCAACTACTGACTCTAGGAGCGTAGGCAGGGCTGTTGTGATGCAGCTGGGAGGTAGGTACGTCAGAAACAAGCCCACTTGACCCCCTAGGTCCAACTTCACAAGGAGGGACTCACACCTGACATTCTCTGGAGCAGGGATCCTGCAAGGAGCTAATGACTCCTGCAGATGGATCTACTGCAGATGGATCTCAGAAATTGCTTTGGTGGGACATGACAAAGTCCTTGCAAAGTTAAGTCTTCTATGTTTTATTCTCTTTGTTCATTATAATAAAAGAATGTCTGTAGACATCTTTCTTACTTTCAACAACTGAGGGGCTGCTGAGTGATGAAGTGACATTTAGAGGGACACGTGCTGGATAAAAGTCAATGATAGTCCCTATGTCTGGAAAAGAAAACCTCCGTATAGTCAGTCCATCCCTGCTTTGTTTGCTTGCAAACATTTTGTTATCAAAGTAACATTTTCTTTGTATTGTTTATATACAGCAGCTTGTCTGGCCAGTGTTGATGGAGATGTTGTTTTCTCCTTCATAGTTCCTTGATTATGCTGTTGTTTACTGCTTGTTTGTTTGTCTGAGTTGATAGTTGTTTAATTAGAGTACTTTTTATTACTTTTGTCAGGTGTTAATCCCTTCTTATCAGTGTGTTGATTGCTGGCCGGGAGGTGTTATCTTTATATTTCCTTTTTAGCTTTTTTTACTGTCTCTTTTGAATAGTATATAAATGTTGATCTTTATGGGCCTGATGATGGCTGATCTGTTTGAGTGTCAGGATTACAGGAATTCCCTAGCATTTTTTCAATTTAGCTTGGTTTAGGATGCCTCCAGTTTGCCAGCTGAAACTATCTTTAAGTCTGTCCCTTGTGAAGTGAAGGAGTTTTTAATATGTCTTTTGAGGGCTAGTTTGCATTCATAGATGTGCTCTGCTAATCTTCCTGTCTCTCCTACGTAGTGTCTGTTACAGTCGCTATATTTCATATTGTAGATGACTCCTATTCTTTGTTTTTTAGTTTACTTATGTTTTTGAGGGCTTTGGTTGGTTTGGGTGCCAAGATGCTGCTGCACAGCTGTAATCATCTTATTTCGGAGTTGTTTTTTATATGTACCTTTTCATAGCTAGCATTGGCTGCGCTGTAGCGGGTTCAGTTGTCAGGCATTTTTTTTGCTAAAATTGCATGGATATTCATTTTGTTGAAATATAATTTATAGGCAATCTATTTCCTTTTTCAGATATACTGGATTGCCGCAATGCATTTGTGGTTGTCTGAATAATGTTCTCACACAGCTCTTGCAAGAAATTGGGTTTAGCTGGTGTAATTTTTCAATAGACTTTTGTTTCTAATTTCTGCCATGTCCTCTGCTCACTTCCACTTTCTCCTCCACTTCCCCCTATATTTCCAATTACTGTTTATTATTTGTAAGATGCTCAGGGTCTTTGGAAAATGAGCAACCTATTTATTAGTTTAATTAATAATGCCCAACTCCAGACTGAAGGAAGAGAGGAGGTTGTGAGTTCCTAAGGTACAAATATTCTATCGAGAGGAAGTTGCATATAAATCAGACAGAAAATAAAGTACTGCAGGAAAAGCTGCTTGAAAACAAAACCAGAGGACATCAGATCTGTAAAGCTACTTTTATATGTCATATATATCACATTATATGTTTGTGTGTGTGTGTGTGTGTGTATTATACAGACTCTCTCTGTCTCTGCCTGTCTTTCTCTATATAGAGGAGAGCTGATAGATGAATGATGGATATAGATAATAGGTTGACAGATAATATATAAATAGATGATATACATAATACAAGATAGATGGATGGATGGATAAACAATAGAAAATAGATAATTGATAGATGATTAATGGATAAGGATGATAGATGATTGATAGAGATAGAGATAGATATGATAAGATAGATGATAGAGAGATAGGTGTTAAGAGAGATATGTAGGTAGGTAGATAAGATAGATAATTGATGGATAAGATAGATGATAGATGATTGATAGGCAGATAGATATGATAGATAATTGATAGATGATTAATGGATAAGGATGATAGATGATTGATATAGAGATAGATATGATTAGATGATAGATAGGTAGAGAGATAGGTAGGTAGATAATTGATGAATGATTGATGGATAGATAAGGATGATAGATGATTGATACAGTTAGATATTAGATGATAGATAGATGTTAGAGAGATAGGTATGTAGCTAGAATTGATGATTGATAGATAAGAGATGATAGACAGATATGATAGATGGATAGATATAGAAAGATATAGATAGATGGTTGATAGATAAGATAGATGATATAGACAGATATGATAGATATAGAGATATAGATGATAGATGATTGATAGGTAAGATAGATGATACAGGGAGATAGATATGATAGATAGATAGATAAGAGATGATAGACAGGTACAATAGATAGATACAGATAGATGTAGAGACATAGATGATTGATAGATAAAATAGATGATAGACAGACAGATAGATACAGATAGATATAGAGATATAGATGATTAATAGATTAGATAGATGATACAGATACTATAGATACACATATAGATATAGATGATAGATTGATAGATAAAATAGATGATACAGACAGATAGATACGATAGATAAGAGATGATAGATACGATAGATACAGATGTAGAGATATAGATGATTGATAGATAAGATAGATGATAGGCAGACAGATAGATACGATAGATAGATGTAGAGCTAAATGATATGATTGATAGATAAGATAGATGACAGACAGATAGATACAATAGATAGATATAGAGATATATAAATGATAAGATAGATAGGTGATTGATAGATAAGATAGATGATACAGACAGATACGATAAACAGATAGAACAGAGAGAGATTTTTAAATTCTATTTTGATCTGGCTGATTTTTAAAAGATTTTATTTCCTCCCAGAGGCGAAGAAAGGAAGGAAACCCCAGATCCATAATTAAGAAAGAGGAAGGTGTGCCAGGAAGTGGGGAGGGAGAAAAGCTGGAAAAGGCGGGAACCTCTCCCCCAACCCAAAGCCCCCTCTCTGACGCCCTCTCTCCTTGGGGGGGGCGGCAAGAAAGGAGGGGCGGGGGAGGAGCCTCATTGTGGCTCGAGGGCACTCGCGGGCAAAAGCCTCCCCTCTCGCCCCCCCTCGGGCCCGCCCTTTTCCCGCCAATTCTTGTCAGGCGCGCGCCAGACCAACCCCCTCCCCCCTGGCCCTTTCCCACCAATTCCTGACAGACCCGCTCACCTTGTGCTGCCAGCGGAGGACGTTGCCGAAGCCGCCGGTGCCCAGCCGCTCGCGCATCTCCCACGGGCCGCAGCTGCTCAGGGGCTGCAGAGGCACCGGCGGCGAGGGAGAAGGCGAGGGCGGCGGCATGGCAGGGCCGGTGGAGGCCGGCGACAGCAGCCTGAAGTGAGGTCGTTTGCCGGCTCAGCAGCAGCCGCGCTAGGCCCGGCAGTGGCCGCTTCCGCGTCGTGAGGAGGAAAGAGGGCGGCGGCGGAGGCGGAGGCCGGGTCTTAAAGGAGCAGCTCCGGAGGAGGCGGAGAGGCCGCCGAGCTGAGGCCCGGCGGCGGGGTCGCGCTGCCGATGAGGAAAGGTCCCGTGGAGGCTCCGGGGTGCAGCGCCCTGGCCGGCGGTTAGAGGGCGGCGAAGAGCAGAGTCCTCCAGAGGCTGTGCTGCCTCCTGTTGGCCGCCCGAGGCTTTGCAGAGCCGCCTGTAGGGCCCCCTCAGCGTAGTCCTTGACTTACAGCAATTCATTTAGTGACCGTTCAAAGTGGCAATGGCGCTGAAAAAGAGTGACTTATGACCGGTTTTTCCACACTTTGGGCCAGTTTTTCACACTTTGGGCCTGTGCAGCATCCCCTTAATCACATCATCAAAATTCAGACGCTTGGTAATGGATTCATATTTAAGAGGGTCCCAGGGTCATTGCAATCCCTTTTTGCAACTTACTTTTGCCAGCAAAATCAACGGGGAAGCCGGATTCACTTAACGACCGTGTTACTGTTGTAAAACAACAGCAGTGGTTCCTTTTAACGGTGGTAAGAAAGATTCTGAAATGGGGCAAGACTCACTTTTCACGTGTCTCAATTATTATCACTCTGAATGTACACTAATCGGCATACATTAAAATGAAATTTAGTTGCTTACAGCTCTTAAAGGGTCACTACCTCCAATTTTACAGTACCTAAACATGAGAAGGTAATTTTTTTTTGTTGCAGGCAGCTCTCAAAGGGTCACTACCTCCAATATGCACTACGTTACCATGACAAGATGAATAAATGCAAAATTATGCATATACCCACATATAGATTTGGACTCCATTGTGGTTGTGAAGTTGACAACTGCAGACCTTGGCTGGCTTTGGCCTGCTTTTAGTGCAATGGATGTCTGAGTGGAGGGACCTGCAATTAACTGCAGTTGGAAATAACTTTTATTGTCATAAGTTCACACAACACGCTGAATTCTAAACCCAGTTTATGTAATACTCCAATAGTGGATTCCGGATCCCGTTCCAACCGGTATGGGATCCGGAACGGGTTCAGCGTTGTACACATGGATGTGCGCTGTGCATGCATACATCTTACCATCCAGCGACGCCTCTGCTAGCCTCCGTGACACTCCAGCTGCTCAGCAGAGCATCGCGCAGGCACTGTAAGCGCCTTGCTCGGAAGCGCCGAAGACTTTAAACACCAGTAAGGAGGGCGGGCGGGCAGGTGTGCCCTCCAGAGCACCTTACAGGAGCGGTACCCAGTGCTCCAGCCAGGCTCCAGTACACCCATACTGGGGCGTACCGCCTGCAACCCACCACTGTAATATTCCAACCAACCAACCATATTTTGCTCTGCTCCTGATTCATTTTGGAGGTTAAGACAAACCTTGGGATTTCAGAACACACTGACTCAAAAATTACTCAATCTTGTTTTAACCTAGAATAGCAGCATGTTTAAATGCAGCCACTGATTCAATATTATCTGCTTGCTACATTGTATCAATCCAGCCATAGGGCCACCTTAATGAATCCATTGGGCAAACCCATGTCATGATTCATGGAATGATGGGTGACCTTGTCAGGTTAAACAGTGCAGAAGGATACTTTTAAAGTGGGTAAGTCAACCAGTTAGTGAAATGTAGTGCGGTCTTTGGTAATAACAAATGATTTCGGCTCTGACCTTAGTCCTACATCAACATAAGCCTCTTAATTATTTAATTATAGTGATTATATATTGAATAAACCAAAATGCTGAGTTTTAATATGACTAGCCACAAAGCATAAGAGCCCAGACAAAAGCAGTCATAACAATTAAAAACACAACAGGGGCTTCACTTACACAATAATCCCAGGCCTGAGAACAAAGCGAAGTCTTAAGGACCTTCTGGAACCCCAGGAGATGGATGCCATTTGCATTCCTGAACGAATGCAGTTCCAGAGAAGACACACTCCCCACAACTGTTTGATTGATTAAACTGGCAGTTTAATTGAGGGGGTCCAAGACATACTAGTCTGCCTGAATGCATTAAGTGGGCAGAAATGACTGAAGACTGGTAATTCTGCAGCTAAACAGGCCCGGTGACATAAAAACGGACTTTATAGATGACAGCCAGCGCCTTGAATTGTACAATGAGCAGTGCATGAGCATAATCTCTTCCCTTCTTTTAACACTGAAAATAACTAGAAACCTGAAAAGGTTTCAGGTTCAATAACCTGAAAAGGCAGAATAGTACGACACAATGCTCCCAACCCGCCCAGATGGTGCAGAAGAATACCATTGGTAGGTAATATCAAAACCCACTAAGAGATTAAAGATAATCTTTGTAGGAGACCCTCAAATATTGGAATAGTTCTATCATGTCTTCCCTAGTCCTTATTTTCATTAAACTAGACAAACCTAATTCCTGTAACCATATTTCATATCATTGGTGGGTTTGGACCGGTTCAGATGAACCAGTAGTGGTTTGGCAGCCTGGGTCACTGGAACTGGCAGCAACCCAGGCCCACCACATCCCCAAACCGGTTCTCCGTGCGGCGCCACCATCTTGTTTTTGGCTTCTGCGCATGGAAGAAATCCTTCTGGATTCAGTTCCAAGTGTGGGAAAAAACACTGAAAACATGGAGGCTGCTTGGAAAGATGGTTTAATGGTGGACAGGACCACATGACTTCAGCTCCTGAACAGAAAAGGGAGGGTCACATGCTTCCAGATGTTGGGTGAAGAAGAAAAGAGAATGAGATGCTGAAGGTCCCTGGTTTTATTCCCTCTCTGAGCTTTGATCTTGATCTTATATTCTGATTGGTTGAATGGGCCATGCAGGGGTAACTCTGTAGACTGTGCTTTGAGTCCATGTTTGGTTGCCTTGCTGGCTGATGTAATTTTCCCAGGTGCCTTGTGGGTGAGTTTCTGTAGAAGGTTAATCCTACCTTTGTTATGTAGAATAGACTGACCCAAACTTTAATGGCTCATTGACAAAAGTGGGGGCTAGTACGAGTGAATCTGTTTCCTGCCTAAAAACATGTTTCCCCATTTCTTATCCAAAGAAATATAATATTCTGCCTTTTCAATATTTCCCAGGATATTTCATTTTCCTAGGAGAGGGGTGGGTTTTAACTTCCTATAGTAGCCACTAAACTATGCTTGCCTCTCCTCACTTGGCCTTCTCTTGGCACTTTTGTTCTATTTCCAGTAAATTTCACAATTCAGTTCTACAGAATCCAATCTATTCAGTTCCATGATTTTTTCTACTGCCCAAAGAAAACTGCCCTGCTTAATGTCTACTTATCCTTAGCATGGACTGTCTCCTAGCAGCAGCCTTTGAGTAAAGTGGCAAGTATTCTAACTAGGAACATACTGTAGTCAGCAAAGCAATGAAGCCAAGGCTGCCTAAAGTCTTTGTCATAAAAGCAAGCAGGCAAAAAGGCGATTTCTGAGAAAAACAAATAGTGCCAGGAAATGCCAGATGGACGTGTGCAGTGTATTCTAACAGTGAGGCAATTGTCACATTGGTGGGATATGCTGCCAGCCTAGCAGTGGTATCCATAGGCTTCTCATTGCAAAGAACTCTGGAATTCCATTGTTTAGTTTAACTTATGAATCAAAAGCCTGATATTTCAAAGGAAGTTCTAAGCCACAAGAAGTGCTGAGCACAACTAGAGAGCTTCATAGGGAAGCACGTGGTGGTTGTTCTGTGTCATTTCTGTGTCATTCCTATCTCTCTCCCCCTTCCCCAAGCATTCTGACTTAAATGTGACCCTCTTTCTCTAGGAATACAGAAGTAGAGGTAGCAACCCTGCAGATTCCAATCAGCACATATCTTCTGCAGTTGTCTGAGCCGAGGTGGCGCAGTGGTTAAATGCAGCACTGCAGGCTACTTCAGCTGACTGCAGTTCTGCAGTTCGGCTGTTCAAATCTCACCGGCTCAGGGTTGACTCAGCCTTCCATCCTTCCCAGGTGGGTAAAATGAGGACCCGGATAGTTGTTGGGGGCAATATGCTGACTCTGTAAACCACTTAGAGAGGGCTGAAAGCCCTATGAAGCGGTATATAAGTCCAACTGCTATTGCTATTCCTTGATTCTTTTTAATTTTAATAATATTCCATTCTACTCATCAGTTTAATGCCTTCCATTCTGAATAATTTCTTAATTAGGGTAAGCGGGAACCACCCATCCCATTGTTATGCCTCATCCTCTCAAGTTGCTTCTGATGTCATTGTGTTGCTGCAGAGGTTGTTCAGCCCTCTTATCATCTGCAATGTGGATGCTCGTCCACCAGCTGGCACTCTTGCACCCTATCAGGGGCTCCAAATTAAACATTCTAATGGTTTTGATCTTTTTAAGCTCTTCCCAATTCTTCTAATTTAATCATAAATGGCCTCCCTGCAAAATGCATTGAAATAGGAAGGAAAAGAGACTATATAAAAACAAAGCACTTTCTCAAATGCCAGTTTCTAAAACTTGCTCAAAGGTCAGTTAAATGCAGTTTTAACACACAGCCATACAGAAGACCGTTTCTAAGATCATTTCTGTAGAGACATTTTTGGAAATAAATTTTAGACCAAAGAATTGGAAGAGCTTTATTTATCATGAAGGACTGAAGGATTTTTTTAAATAAAGTAAAGACCCAGAATAAATACGAGCTTGGTTCATAAATGAGTCTAAAGTTTATAGTTTAATTTTGGCTTAGTATGTTGCATGAATCCAGCCACTGTGGTTTGTAAACTATAATTTATGGTTTAATATGTTGTGCTAAGGAATACACTGATGGTCTAGCGACATTTCAGTATTTTTATGAAATTCTAAAGACTAGATAAGCCGCTATCTTCTACAGTCAACAAACATAATTCATATTCTTAAGTATTTTAACTCAAATATTCATACATGTTATGATGAAGGATGCTTAAACAATTTTAGTCAAATGAAAATGGAGATATGATGATGGTGACACCTGTTGTTTCTTGTCCTGCCTTCAGGTGCTTTATAGTTTGTCCCCCTCTTCTCTGTGATAGCCCGTCAAGTATTGAAAAACTGCTATCATTCATGTCACTCGAGACCTTCTCTTCACTAGACTAGACTTTTATTCAGTTCCGAATGGCTAGAGGAGGGCAAATGTTTCTAATTCCAAAAGGGGACATTCTAGAAAAAATTATCCTGCAAAATAATTACATTCATCATAAATTGATCCATTGACTTGATTTCTAATGCAGTACATAAAACAGTGCTACTGTTGTGAAAAAATATCACAGAGCTGGTGGGAAGACATCTTCTCAGCTGCATATTTAAAACAAATGTTTTCCTGGTCTGAAAATAACAATACTTGAAAATGAAAAGTAAACTAATCACAGTATATTCCCCCTATATGTGTATTTCCTATTATTCATATACCAGTTTGTGCCCAATCTGAGCAATTAGTGCAACCAGAGTGAGGTTGAGAAAATATATCCCAATTCTATTGGTCAGCATTCAAAAATCAAACATGGTAGATTTTCATCTCACATTTTTCCCTCTTTAACCCCTTTCCCTTCTCCTGAACTCTGAATCCAGACATTTTTTTAAGTCCTCATGATCATAATTGAACCCAAAATTTATGTTGGTAAGTGAGACATTTATTGAGTTTTGCCCCATTTTATAACCTTTTCCCCCACAGTTATTAAGTTAGTAATATAGTTGTTAAGTGAATCAGACTTCCCCATTGGCTTGTCAGAAGGTCACAAAAGGTGATCACATGATCTGGGATACCGCAACTGTCATAAAAATGAACCAGTTGTCAAGGGTCTAAATTTTGATCATGTGACTATGGGGATGCTGCAATGGTCATAAATGTGAAAAATGGTCATAAGTGAAAATATATGTAGGAAGTGAAATAGGAACATAGGAAGCTTCTTTTCTTTCTGTATCAGAAATGTTAACCTGATAATGAGAGCATTAGTGTTTTAGAATCCCAAGAGTAGATTTATCCATCATCCTGTACAGGTAGTCCTTGACTTATGACAATAACTGAGCCCCAAATTTCTGTTGCTAAGGGAGACATTTATTAAGTGAATTTTGTCCCATTTTATTACCTTTCTTGTCATTGCTGAGTGAATAACTGCAAGTTAGTAACATGGTTGTTAAGTGAATCTGGTTTCTTCACTGGCTTTGCTTGGTCAGAAGTTCACCAAAGGTGATCACTTGATCCTGGAACACTGCAACCGTCTTAAGTATGAACCAGTTGCCAAGTGTCTGAAATTTGTTTGTGTGATCATGGGGATGCTGCAATAATGTGTGAAAAATGGTCATGTCACTTTTTTCATTGCTGTTCTAACTTTGAACAATCACTAGGCAAACTTGTTAAATCAAGGACTACATTCTGCAGGGATCTCATCTCCCACAATCCCATTATGAGATGAGATAAAGCAAAATTGCACAATGGAAAGGGGTGAGATATGTTGTTGTTCAGTTGCTAAGTCATATCCAACTCTCCATGACTCTATGGACCACCATCCCATCTTCCACTGCCTCCTGAAGTCTGGCCAAAGTCATGCCCACTGCATCAATGACACTATCTAACCATCTCGTCCTCTGCCTTCCCCACCTCCTTTCACCTTCCATCTTCCGCAACCTCAGGGTCTTTTCTCATTTGGTGGCCAAAGTATTTGAGCTTCAGCTTCAAGATCTGTCCTTCCAAAGGACAGCACCACAGTTCCAAAGCAGGGTGAAATATAGAGCAATATAATTCTATTATGCAAGGCTTTTCTCTGTAAGCATCTATATAGAGCTTGGCTGTCAAACTCGTGGCCCGCAGGCCAGATGTGTCACGTACTGGCTATGCCCACCCTCATTTTAGCGAAGGGGGGAAAGTTGCGATACGTCACATGATGACAACGTGACAACATGAGTTTGACACCCCTGATATAGAGCAATGAACTGTACAGAAGCAGAGAATGGGATCTGAATGACCAGCTGTTGTGGATCCTTTACTATATTCCTGCAGTAAACAAGGTTTGCACTGGATATGCTATAGATTCCTTTTAACTCAACCATTCTGTGAGTCTATAACTGACAGAAATCTATGGATCTTGTTTAGGAGGTCAAGATCAGATGATCACATGTCACATGATGGGAAACTCCCCTGACTTCAAGAGCTGGTTCCAATTAAATATCAGGAACGGGAACTGTATCCCATCAGATGTTGCTCAACTACAGTTGTCAGAATTTTTCCCTATTAATGATACTGTCTGAGTCTGCAATGCATTTGACTCAGGAATGCTCCCTCATTCCGAAGAAGAAAACCTTAGATTTGTCATAGAGTAGTTTATCTGGAACAATGTGTCAGAATAATGTCCCATAATGTTTTCCAAAAGATGACAGGACTTTCTTTGGTTTTTTCCCCTGGAAAAGATTTTGCTTCTTATTCAAGAAGTTTCTTCATTTCAGTTTTCAAAGGAAAAAACCAAGAAAGTCCAGTTGCCTTTTGGAAAAAACACCTTTGGAACAACCTTGACCTGGATGATTGAGAATCTCCATAGACATTTGGGCCAGATGATATCAGGTAAAAAAACAATATGAGGCTAATTATAAATACCATAGAATACTATGAAGAGAATCCGGGAAAACAAGTTGCACTTGTCTTTTTAGATGCCCAGAAGGCCTTTGATAACTTAAATTGGCATTTTAGTATCACACAGTTAAAAATGATGAGATTTATTCGGCCCCAACAGCAAAAATAATAATAAATAGTGACAATACAGAATAAGTTAAGATATAGAAAGGAGTGAGACAGGGTTGTCCATTATCACCTTTATTATTTATACTATGACTGGAAGTTCTAACAGAAATTAGAAACAATCAAGAAATAAAGGGATTAAAAATTTAAAAAGAGGAATATAAAACACAGGCATCCTGATCCATTAAAATCAGAAATTAAATCAATCCAAAAAATAGGGGAATTTGGTAACGTAGCAGGACTTAAAATTAATAAGAACAAAACAAAGATCATTACGAAGAATTTTACTAAAAAACAAGAGCAAGAATTAGAGGAAAACATGGGAATGCAAATAGCAAAAAAAGTAAAGTACCTGGGAATTTGGCTGACAGGGAAATGCTCAACAATTAAAGAAGATAATTATGTTAAAACAATTCAGAAAATTAAGAAAGATCTGGAAAATTGGAGGAGACTACAAATATCCTTAATGGGAAGAATTACCATCATTAAAATGAATATACTACCAAAAATGTATTTTTTATTTCAAGTGGTGCTGATTAGCCTAGGGAATTTTTTTTCATAGATTTAAACAAATTAATTGCATAGTTTATTTGGTCAGGGGAAAAAACACGAATTAAATTAAAATTGTTACAAGACAGTAGAGAAAGAAGAGGATTCGGACTTCCCGATTGGGAGCTTTATTACCAAGCAACAACTCTCACCTAGATAAAGGACTGGATCAATTTAAAAAACAGAAGATTATTAACAATAGAAGGTTATAATTTGGAATTCGATTGGTACACATTTATCTGGGATGGGAAAGACAAGATTCATAGCTATTTCCAAAAACATTTAATTAGAAAAGCTCTACTACAAACATGGTTAAAAATCAAAACAAAACATTACAATAAAATCCCAACCTGGTATCCACCATGGAAGTTCTGAGATAACTGAATGTATTGGACAAAAACAAGATAATAAGATATAAAGACATATTATTCAACCAAGAAAGGCTAAAAACAAGGCAAGAACTGTCAGCTGCGACTTCATTTAGTAATCATTAAAGAAGCCACTCAACTCCATTTGTTTGAAATCAAGTGTACTTTTACTAATTATAAATGAACAGTAGCAAAGCTAAGCTGAATCTGGTTAATTAGGCGTGAAAGCGAATAATATCATGTATAATTCAATCCCCTCCCCTTGGTACCCCAGTCCATAGTCCAATTATAATGCACCCAACTGTCAGGTGGGAGATAACTTCAAAAGTCATCACCAGGATGGAATGCTGGACAGTTAACCTTGGCGGGAAACTCCCTTCCTCCACATACGCAGTAAGATGGTCAGGTCAGCGTCTAGAATCTTCCTCCAGCACATCATGATTCCGTTTCAATGGCAGCAGAAGCAGCAGCAAAGCAGAGGCTGACAAGAACTGAAAGACAAGGGAATAGATATTGGCTGGTGGCCCTATTTACAAATACAGGCAAGGTATAAAAAAGACAGGGAAAGGGACGGATTCCATAAGGAGCCGCAAGAGCTGCATAAAATTTTTCAGGGAACCGAAGAAAAATTGTTTAAAAAATATATCACTACTTATTAAAATTTAAAATGGAAGAAGAAACTGTGAAAGAAACGATGATAACATGGGCGATAAACTTTGGAAATAGTATTGAATTAGCGGAATGTGAAAAAATTTGTGAATAAACTACAAATTAACGATGGACACAGCTTATAGAGAGAACATGTACAAGATGTTTTACAGATGGCACCTTCCACCAGGGAGAATTGCAAAAATGTTCCCAGAGTATTCATCTATCTGCTGGAAATGCAACAAACAGTATGGAACATACTAACATATGTGGTGGACGCGCACAGCTGCGAAAAAGTATTGGAAAAAAATAAAAGATTGGCTAGAGGAGATTACTACACATCAAATTGCACTAAAACCTGAATTATTTTTGTTAGGGATTATAAAAGGAAATTATGAAAAAATACTAGATACTTAATTTTACACATCGTTATGGCAGCGAGAATTATATTCACACAAAACTGGAAAAATAATTATATACCAATGGAAGAAAATGTAATTGAAAAATATTGGAATATGCAGAGATGAATAGGCTCATGAAAGAACTAAAAGAGAAAGACGAATCTGAATACTACTCCGTATGGGATTTATTGTACAATTGGCTAGAGGAAAGGAGGGGAAAAGCAGGAAAGCAAAAAAGAAAGGAAGAAAGATCAACAAAACGATAGACAACTACAAAACCAGAAAAGGATTAAAAGATAGAAATATGAGATAGACTATAGCAAATAAATATTATACAAAATGACATAAATATAGTAAAAACTGCTATACATAGAACATGTAGAATATTATGTATAGAATGAAAAAAATGTATGAAATAATGTAAATGCACAAATATATGAAGTCATAGTTATAAAAGATTTATTGGTATATAGATAAAACAGGCACAACAGATAGGTAAAAAATGTAATGTGTTGCAAAGATGTGAATTTTGTACAAACAAAATAAAATTTATAAAAAATAAAATAAAGATATCAGATAAAGTGGTGTTTATCTTGCTTTTGCTTGTTTCTATACTTAGTTGTTCGCTTAGTTATTGGCAGCATTGACACTTTTTAACCTGGTTACTGATTTAACTCATTGGCTGGGCTTACACAAAGCACTGAACAGTCTGAATTCACAAACTATGCTAAGTTATGAATAAAAGAAAAACACAGTAAAGAAAACCCCTCTGTGCTTAAAATTAATCCAGGCAGGCATATTTAGGCATGCAGTTCCAGATTCTTTAACTGATCTGATTAAGCATGTTAATACTTCAGTCAATATCCCGCTTTTCATTTCACATTGGACACTCAGGGCAGCTTAGAAGCTAAAACAAAAACTTAGATCTGATCAAGAAGCTTATTTGATCCAGGACTTTGCACATACAAAGCTATAGAACCAGAATGGGGAAATGCTAACCTGAAGGCAAGATCCACTTCATAGTGTCCCTTCCTTATATTCCCCAACATAGCAGATTGCTTTAAGAAGAAATACTAGGGGGAAAATGTACAAATACACTTTCAGAAAACCTATTTGCTGTGTGGGAGTTTTTGAGGGCCATTGCATCCTTCCTCAGTCCTCCAAATTTCTTATGGAATAATAATCATTTTTTATTATAAATTATTTTGGATGTTTTTTTAAATAGACACAGTACAGAGAATCCTCAAATTATGATCACAATTGAGTCCAAAATTTCATTCCTAAGCAAGATAGTTAAGGTTTAGGTTTAGGTTTAGGTTTATTAGATTTATATGCCACCCTTCTCCCAAGGACTCAGGGCGGCGTACAACATTAAAAGAAACACATAATACAAAAGTTTTTTAAAAAATTAAACAGAATATCCCAAACCCAATTAAAATTGACAGACATTTTTTACAAAAAAATTCGAATAAAAATTAAGTGATCAATAATTTATTTTGTTTTGTTCAGGCCAGGCTGACTTGCTGGAAAAGCCAACTTTTTTGGGCGCGTCGGAAGGACCAGAGGTCAGGGATTATACAAAACTCCGGGGGCAGCTCATTCCAGAGGGAAGGCGCTCCCACAGAGAAGGCTCTCCCCCTGGGGGTCACTAGCCGACACTGTCTGGCCGACGGCACCCTGAGGAGTTTAAGTGAGTTTTGCCCAATTTTGTGATTTTTCTTGCCACAGTTATTAAGGAAATCAAGTTGTTAAGGGCTGTTAAGTGAATTTGGCTTCAAGTATTGATTCTGCTTGGCAGAAGGTCACTAAAGGGGATCACGTGTACCCGGGACACTGTGACCATCATAAATATGAGTCAGTTGCCAAGCATCAAGAGTTTTGATCATATGATCATGGGGATGCTGTAATGGTTCTAAATGTGAAAAGTGGTCAGATTTTCCAGTGCCATTATAACTTCAAACTGTCACTAAATGAATGGTTGTAATTCAGTGAACATTTGTATACAAATGAAAGGAAAAGAGAAAGAAGAGAAAAGTGGAATGAGGAAACAGAAAGTAGGATGTGCATGGATGGCAGATTAATGAAGTGTGTGAATAGGATGTTTGTATAAGAAAAAGGTGGCTCAGTGGCTAAGACGCTGAGCTTGTCAATTAGAAAGGTCGGCAGTTTGGCGGTTCAAATCCCTAGTGCCGCCTAATGGAGTGAGCTCCCGTTGTCCCAGCTTCTGCCAACCTAGCAGTTTGAAAGCACGTAGAAAAATAAGAACCACCTTTGGTGAGAAGGTAACAGTGTTCCCGTGCGCCTTCGGCGTTGAGTCATGCTGCATGACCATGGAGACGTCTTCGGACAGCACTTGCTCTTCAGCTTTGAAACAGAGATGAGCACCGCCCCCTAGAGTCAGGAACAACTAGCACATATGTGTGGGAGGAACTTTTACCTTTATCTTATAAGAAAAAGGGTGCAGGGAGGGCCCCATTCCATCACACAGTTGGTGTGTAGCCTCCACTATGGTTAACCCCCTGAAAGGAATGCAGTTCATTGGGTGAGAAGGATGAGGAATTTTCTTACCCCTCCAATGGACTTTGGAATCATTCTAGTTTTTCTGCCTCCTAGTAACTGCTACTAGGATAACGGCATGGTTACCTCTATCAATAATTCCAAAAGCATGTGCTGGCACGGAGAAGCCTACAGCTTGGTTCCTGCCTGCCAGAAATTGCAGGAATGTCCCTAATTAGCTGGTTGATGGGGGTGGGTGGTGGGTGGGAGGTTGACCCTTGACTTTGGCTGCTATTGGAAGGAGTTGTTGAAATAAGAAAATGTGAGAGAGGTACAAAAAAAAAAGAAGCCGAGAATATAAATGTCAACTCCTCAACTCAAACTTGGCAGAAGTCTCAACACTGGCAGCTAAATAAGAATCTTTAATCCTTTCTTAGAAGCAGTCTCATTGATAAGAGAACACAGTTATTTCTTATACCTACTCTGAGCGAAATTTCCAATGGCTTGGTGAACACCTTGTGCTGTGCTTTCTAAGGCTTAGTAGAACATTGAATCATAGGACTGGAAGGAAGTCATCTAGACATCCTCTGCCCATGGCAGCTGCCCTTATAACATCCAGGTCAAGTGGCAGTCCAGTGTCTTCTTGAATTTGCCTCCACAATTCCAGGAGGCAAATTATGCTATTGATTAATTGTTCTCACTGTCAGGGTATTTCTCCTTAGTTCAGGGCTGGATTACAAGTCTGAGAATCGCTAGCTACCAAAGCCAATGATGATGGTGCATAATATTTATGGGAGTTCAAATCCAATAGAGCTGGAGATAGAGGCACTTATTTGAGAAGTAGCATCTTGGTACTTTCAGTAAAACTGCATGTCTCATACAGTTAGTGCCTATGACATGACTAGTCCTGTTGGCAACAATCGAGAACATCCTAACATTCCAGTGCAATCGCTGCTAAAGTACAAAAAGTTAACACACAGTGCCACAGCTTCAGGAAATTCTTCATGTACCCCTTCCTATCTCTGTTTCCGCTTTTTAGGCTATTCACTGTGCTGATGTGTCACTCTGAGCACACCTACAATCTCAAGTCATATCTCTAAACTTTGGGGGTGTGGCTGTACTACATGTCAGGGTTCCAAGTAATACCCCTAATGAAAGAAGACTCTGAGTTTGAGTTTCCTTGAAGTTCCAATTTATTAGAGATGTTTTCTAATAGGTTTTCCTCACCCAAAAGAAAATTCAAGGCTCTGCCCAGCACCCATATGTCCCATCACATGATCCAATCAGGTACTAGCCAAACCAGGAGATGCCTCCCAGTCACCTCATCGCAGCTGCAGCACCAGTTGACTTTGAGTTTCTGAGAAAGGAGTTATTATGGCTACATATCACCCACACTCTGTATAATCCCCCCTCCCATTTTCCCACAGTAGAAAATGTGGCAGGCCTGAAGTCCAAAAGGTGAAAGATGGCTTCCAGGTAGGTCTGACACCTTGACTTTCTGAGAAAGAATGTTATTATGGCTACATATCACCTACACTCTGTAAAATCCCCCCTCCCATTTTCTCACAGTAGAAAACATGGAAGTCCAAAAGGTAAAACATGGCTTCCAGGCCTGACACAATATCTAAATTTCATTTTAATGTATGCCGATTAGTGTACATTCAAAGGGACAATAAAGTTATTTATTTTATTCTAAGTTATTTTTTTCATTTTATATTAATTTGAAACATAAAAATAAGTGCGAATAAACTGAAAGTTGCATGGATCATCCAGTGATGCAAACATTTGTTGTATCTCCTCTTCCCAGAATGGACATTGACAAGGAACAAATAACAAAGTGGGTGGGTGTGGTAAGAACATTTCTTCAGAAGTGTCTGTCTGTATCTGACTGAGAAATGCCCTATTAGATGTTGTGTTGCAGAGATAAAAGTGTTTGATATCATCCAACTTCATTATGGAAAGAGAACTTCTGAAAATATCACAGATTACGTAGTTCTAAATTATGTGTTTCTTTAATATCTCTCCTGAATTGGGAACAGGGTCATGGAAATTTTATAGCACTTGATAGTGATGAAACTGATTAGAATAAAGTACATTTGTGGGCAACTAACAATTTCCTTGGTTCTGTTTTTACAAAAAGCAGATTGGGAATAAGCAATAAAATCCAACAATGCCGTCAAGTGTTTCAGCAGTAAACTCTTTAGTTTAAAATACGCCTTTTCTGGAACAGTATATCATTCCAGATTGCTGCCCTGTTTTTGATCCTCTGACACATTACAGGGTGACTTAGACATTGCCTGTGCAATTGGAATGGAACTTCTTACGTTCTTATGTAAAATGGCTGATAGGGAGGATTGGCCAACTTCACTGCCTATTTTCTCCTTCATCCAAGTACTGTATGTGCTTCAATCAACATAACTCTATCCTGGATCTTTGTCTAGATCTTAAATCAACATGGCCATTGGGATGAGGAGTGCAGTCCAAAACATCCGGAAGCCATCACTTTGGAGATTATCGAGGTGCAATGTGAATTCATACTGAATTTCCAGGGGAATGCCTATGCTCTTTTGTTGCAGCAAATGTAAAAAGGACCTAAAAGATAAAGGATAACATGCCCTGTCATGTCCAACTCTAGAGAGAGATACTCCTCTCCATCTGCACCTGACAGACGCCTCTCCCAATTAATGAGACAAGTATAGAATAGAGTAACAGAGTTGGAAGGGACCTTGTAGGTTATCTAGTCCAACACCTCACTCCCCAAGCAGGAGACCTTACACCATTAGAAGTAAAAGTGAGGGTGGGAAAATTTGTACTTTCAAACTTGCAAGATTCTTCAATGAGCCTTAGATAAAATAGAATTAGCTCATCTGGTTATGTTTCCTGTTTGGTCTACCTGGAAAGGCTTTCAGTGCTGGACTCTTCTGTTTGAAGTTGGGTGACCACCCGTTAGGGATGCTGACAGGGGTATCCACAGGGAGAGGTTAAAGAATGGCAGCTACAGTTATGCCATCAAAGCCCCACCCCTTTTTAAAAATGTCTATTGACACACATTGCAACAATGGATTTCCTGCATCAATATGGTCTCAGAGTAGCTATGTGAACCACTCTTTTGACTATGGTTTTGTCCTGCAGTATTTAGGAAATTATTCTTGAGTCTTAGTAAATAACAAACTTTAATTGTGGGCATGACATACCTACCTTATTCCTTGTATTATCAACATCTGCCAGTCACAGGCTCTCTTATTTCTCTTGAAAATTCTGTAATTCTAATATTTTAAAATCTGCTTTACTATTCCTTGTATGCTGACTTTTTTCATACGTAGTATTGAAAACATTTGTGGGAAGTGGGGTATCTCTCATTGCTTATTCTACAGTTTTAAGTCAGCAATGTTTTAGTGAGCCAAACAATTTATCTTCAAATCTCAGGTAACCGCAAACAGATGGGCAATCTCTGCCCATTAGATGCATCAACCTCATTTGGCAACATTCTGTGTTTTTCTAGAAAGCATTGCTTTGTGACTTCTATCACAAGAAGATACAAGAGAAATCCAAGGAGTGGCGTGGGCAAAGCTTTAGGATTGTAGATATGAAAGGTTTGCCCTTTTTAGTGATTCACCAGGATTTCCTTCTAGCAGATGCTGGTGTGCGAAGTTGCCAATGTAGGATGTTTCAGTTTTTCCTGATGGCAAGACCCTTTTTTGCCTGGACTTCCTTGGATGAACAACTAAATTATACTTTTGGCATATATAAGATACAAATTGTGGTCTAGGCTGAATCAGGTTTCCTGTCATACTGATGAGGTTACCGTTATAATAATGATCTCATCAGCAAAAATGTAGATTAAAAAACAAGGGCTAAACAAGGATTTTTTTATATAGTTCTAGACACAATATAGGAATAGTTGCCCAAGAAAATTTAGATGAAAATCATGGCTTTCTTGTACACTTATTTCTGTATTTTCATTACGTAGGAAAAATAATTTTCCCATATTCCCAATAAAATATCATTAAAGACTTAATATCTCTGTGGTTGAGCTTGGAAATATATGGGTCTCAAGATTAAAACATGAAGAATGATTGCAGAAATTGGAGGTGTCTAGTCTAATGAAAAGAAGGACCAGGGGTGACATGATAACAGTCTTCCAATATTTGAGGGCTGCCACCAAGAAGTGGGGTTCAACCTATTCTCCAAAGCACCTAAGGGTAGAACAGTCATAAGAAGCAATGGATGGAAACTCATTAAGGAGAGAAGCAATCTGGAATTAAGGAAACCAGTGGAATGGCTTGCCTCCAGAAGTTGTGGGTGTTTCATCATTGGAAGCTTTTAAGAAGAGATTGGACAGCCACTTGTCTGAAATGATAAATATCGTGTTTCCTACTTGAGCAGGGAATTAGACTACATGACCTCCGAGATCCCTTCCAACTCTGTTCTGTCAGTTGGTGCCAGGATTAATATAAATCAACAGAATGAATTTAAGTATTAATCCATTTTTAAATGGTTGAAGTCTGACAAGATCCCATACAAAAGAGCATATTTACACACACACACACACACACAGCACACACACACACACACACACACCAGATGATTCCTCATCTTTGTCTTAGGACAGGGTGACATTTCCTTAGACCAAGCTGGGGCACAATTTGGGGATCTTCTTAGAAGCACAATTCTTGCTGAATGAACATCTGTGGCTGAGGAGGGGGCTTTGCATCAGGTGCAACAATTGTGCTCTAATTGGTGTCAGGGAGTGAGAGTCCTTGCTCATGCTCGCTCATGCTCACTCATGCCTTGATCACCTACCTTCTGGATTATTCCAAGACTCTCCATAGGGGGCTGCCCTTGAAGACCACTTGGAAACTTCAATAGGTCCAGAATTCAACAGCACAACAATAATGCAGGAGCCTAGGTTTGCCCATGTCACACTTCTAGCATGAGCTACAATGCCTTCCAGGATTCCCCCCCCCCCTCAGGTGCACTTGAAGATGTTGGTCATCACCTTGAAAGCCCTACAGGGCATAAGGCCAGGCTATCTGTGGGACCACTTTTCCCAAAGGATATCTACCTGTCCTAGCAGGTCATATAGGGTGTGTGTCTTTGCCCTGGCAGCTCCTGCCCTATGGAACACCTTTCCTCCCTGAAGTTTAGCAACCCTCCCTTTTTTAGCCTTCCATAAGGCCTTAAAGACCTGACTTTTACTTTTCAGTATTGCTTTGAAGACTTGGCTTTGCTACCAAGCATTGGGAAAAGATTAGAATATTGCATGTTAGAACTGATTGTTAATAAGTTTTTTAAAAAATGATTTTATTGGTTGATTTTCATAGTTCTAAAAATGTTTTTATATGCCTTTTAATATTTGATTGGCAGCCTCCAAGAATTGGTTACAAGATGGGTGGCTATCTCAATGTATGTATGTAGGTATCAATCAATTAATCAATTTTTAAAACCCTAAGCAGCAAATAACTATGGCCCAGTAAGTATGAATCATGTTCTAAGGACTATGAGTATGTCTTTAATATCATCTTTTATCGTCATATGGGCCCCCCTCACACAGTGTAGGTAATAAAAATGGCATTTGGCTGCAGCTCAGTGTTTTGATTGGAACTGCCCAAGGAAAAAGAATCCAAATACTAATTTTACAGCATTTCTTGGCACAGCTTTTCCATACAGCTTTTTAGATAATAGTGCAGATCCCAGTTTTACAGCAGACCAGCTTTTTAATCTCTCTATCTTTTATTTCCATGGCCACTTTCCTTACAGGTTTTGGACAGATTGTTTGCATTGTTAGTTTTGCATATTTTCCCCTTCGTGCTGGTGAAAGATCAAAATAAAAACAGTTTATGGCATTGTGTATGATACTAAGCCATAATAGTGGCTTAACATATTGCACTAAGGTAGAAGCAAAGGAATCTCACTAGATGGTGGACAGGGCTTGGCTCAAAAATTAAGCAGTTCAGTACTTAGAACCATAGAATAATCATGGGGCTGAAGGGAACTCAGAGGTCTTCTAGTCCAACCCCTGCTCAAGGCAGGAAACCTTACACCATCTCACACAAATGATTGTCCAATCTTTTCTTGAAAACCTTCAGCAATGGAGCACCCACAATTCTGGGAGGCAAGCTGTTCCACTGATTAATTATTATAACCATCAGGAAATTCTTCCTTAGTTCTTAATTGGATCTCTCCTTGATAATTTTCCATCTGTTACTTCTGTCCTGCCTTCAGGTGCTTTGGAAAATAGCTTGACACCCCTCCCCTTCTTCTTTGCGACAGCCTGTTAAATATTAGAAGACTGCTATCATGTGCCTCCCCCCCAGTCCTTCTCTTTGTTAGACATACTTAATTCCAGCAACCGTTCTTCATATGTTTTAGCCTCGAGTCCCCTAATCATCTGTGTTGCTCTTCTCTGTATTCTCTCCGGAGTATTAACATCTTTTTATATAAAATCATTTTTAGATGGATGCAATATTCCTAGTGTGGCCTCACTAGTGCAGGACAGAATGGAGTAGTAACAACTTCTCATGATCTTGATGCCATCCTTTTGTTGATGCTGCCTAGGACTTTCTGAATGGTCTTCCATTAGAATTTCACCCATTCTCTACTCAGTTTCACAGCCAGTCTTATCAACGAACCCATTTCATAATCAGTATCATAATGTGGATAGAAAAACCCTGCTTAATTTCATCACTTTTGTAAGCAATGCACATTTTAAAAGCCAAACTGCTAGGACAGAAATTTTGAAATATTTAAGTATTTGTCCATCCTGCCCCACCCTCACTCCCTACAAATATTAAAAACTATCTGAGGGGAAACAGATAGGGAGAATATTTGGCCATTGCATGCTCACTGAATGAGATCCAGTTGGTGTGATATAACACCCCAGTATACAATAAATTCACAAGGTTTTCTTTGGAAGAATAGCTGTTGATTCAAAATCAGATTAACTGGATGAGCAGCTTTGAAATAGGTTTCAATATGAATCCTCAACACAAAACAAAGAAGCAGATTTTTTTAAAGGTTAAGTATGAGAAATATTTCTAGTATATGGAGAATATATTGTATGAACATTTTCCCCCATTTCTCCATTGCTTCAGAGTCACTCAGGTCCTACAAAATTATTTTTTCTGTTTAATTAACTAATTAATTAATTAATTCTCAATACCTAATTGCAAAGCAAGTCATAGCAAATAATCTCATGTTTAGATTCTACATTAGCATAAAATCCTGGTAAAATAACAGTTCTATAACTCATGTATGAGAAATCAGGAATCAGTTCATTGCAAATAAGTGTCCTCCCACAATCCATCCATGGAAAACTATTTCTTCCATCTGTCATGAGCCTGTTTTTCTTTTTAAGTTGCTAGAATTTGGGGGGGATTCCAAAACAGGAAAGGAAAAAATATTATTGAAGTGAACAAAGCTTCTTTTATCACAATATTGTAATATCTGGTTTATTATCTTCAGAATTAATCATAGAACATAGAATATTAGAGTTGAAAGGGATCTAGGAGGTCTTCTAATCCAACCCCCTGCTCAAGCAGGAGACCCTATGCCATTTCAGACAAGTGGCTATCCAGTCTCTTTTTGAAAGCCTCCAGTGATGGAGCACCCACAACTTCTGAAATCAATTTGTTCTGCTGCTTTATTGTTCTCACCATCAGGAAGTTTCCCCTTAGTTCTAGGTTGCTTTTCTCCTTGTTTAGTTCCATTCGTTGTTTCTTGTCTTGCCTGTTGGTGTTTCTTGGTCTTTAAACTACTCAGGTGCATGATTTCAACAATAATCTAATTTTCTTTAAAGTTTTTATTATTTTCTTTGTGTTTATTGTAACAGTTTCATGGTTAATTTACAATGACCATGTTTTTTGATTCAAACCTTAAAAGAAAAACATAATCATGAATCAAAAGACTATGATTTTGATAATTTATCTTGGGCAACAGATTTATTTGCAACCTTCTTATTACAGTTAAGCATAAATATGTTAAGATGCAAGTATTAGCCATGATTAAGCATGACTAAGAATAGTGTACCATATGTGTTTACATTTTCCTGGATAGTACAATTTCCAGCTACAGATGTGGAGTTGAGTGTTTAAAAGATTTGGAAAACAGCCATACATCTGCAGATTAACCCATCAAGGAAATAGTTCAAAGCAGTTTGCTCACTAATGAGCTTTTACAAAGTAGAACTGAGGTTCCTAATGGGATTTTGGGAATCTTTGGTGAGGTTTCATTGCAAAACATTGACCACAAAAGAGTTACTGCTCAAAATGTCTGACCTACTGGCTACCCCTAGTAATAAAATCTCTTCTTAAAGCAATAGTGGAGAGCCTTTTATGACTTGTGGACTTCAAGTCCAGAATTTCTGAGCCAGCCACACTCATGGGAGTTGAAATCCACAAATCAAAAAAGAGCCATGTTTCCCCATCACCCCTGATTTAAGGAAGGCAAGCTAATCTTCCTGCATGCTCTTGGATACCCAGCTGGACTTTTGAAGGTTCCAAAGTCATTGCTTTAAGAAGCTGATGCTTTATCTTTGCAGCATATAACTTTCCAAGTCAATCTGTTTTATGGAAAACATTTTATGTAATATAGAATGGGACAGGAAACTTGGTAGGCATTGGTGCAAGATATGCAGTCTCGGGCAATTTTATTCTGCAGGCAGGAATTGGATCTGCCATGATGAAGATACTCACGTATTTGGAGACTCGAAAGATACATCCTAGAAAAAGCTTTACAGGCACAATCAATCTAATTAGTAACACAGGAAAATTTCACTGAAGCTACAGCATTTAACTGAGCAAAGGTGTGAAATGTGTTTCCTCAAAGTGTTTTTCCCCATATTTACATCCCTTTTTCCAAAAGGCACTTGGACTTTTTTCCTTTGAAAACATTTTGCTTCTCATCCAAAACATTTCCTCAATTAATTTTTGGAAAAGCACCTTTGGGACAATCATGATCAGGATGATTGAGAATCTACATGGACATTTTTCCATATTTACATTTGCAGCCTAGTTAATATGTTCTCTGTCTCAACCCTTATCTCTATTTTTCATCAAGACCTGTTGTAGATCAGAAAGGTTTAAATGTGTAAAATTCATTCGGACATGAAGCTCAAAAGGTATTTTGGACCCAATCTCCTCTGGCTCTGCTTGTACAAGTTTAACCAGGTCAAGCAAATACCTAGAGACAACATTTGCAACCACAACTTAGTGTTAGCCTTGTGGTTTTGTATGTTGTGCAAATCCAGCCTATTCCGTTAGCATATGGTTCGGTGACTTGTTCAAAAATGTGACAAGCTGTTGTTTGAATGTAGCATATTGATGGCTAAACAGAACATTGGAGGAAAGCCAGCATGCTGTTATAAGCAATAATATTTTAAATACAAAAAAACTATTTGTTTTTATTCAAGTGATATTGAAATGCTTGGAATAAATGCTTGATTGAAGCTTTGGAGAGCCACAAGGGATAATGTGGTGCAGTGGTGCAGTGATGGTACTGGTGAAGGAGAACCAGGATTTGGATAATATCATAACTGCCCCCAAATGATTCTTCTCCTTCCGTCACTACCGTCACTCCCTCCCCATATTATAGGGTTAATATCCCATTTTAAAGCTTAATGATATATTTTCAAGAGAAAAAAAATATCCTGCCCCAAACTGGACAGTTGCTATTGAATTTCAGCAGTTAGTTTAGTGTGAGGAGTCACAAAAAGGAAATTGAGGGCTACTGCCAATTCTATTTATAATCCAAAATATTTTCAATTAAGGAGAAAGATAATTCAGCTTCCCCTACATTTATTTGGAAGAGGAAAATGTTTATTTTATTACAGATTCCACCCACAAAAACACACATACGTCCTTCTATTCAATTGTTTCCAGTTGTCAAAGAGTGCATAGTTTTCATGAAAATGTTTTTTTCACAAATGGGCTGCCATTGCGTCCTTCCTAGGGCTGAGAGATCCATGAGTCAGCAATGGATTTCCTTGTAGCGCTTATAAGATGTTGTTAGTATAAACTTTCCAAGACTTGGTTCCAATCAGTTTCCCCCAAGGGGTAGTAGCTTAGGCAGAGGACAATTACATGAACTTTCAGTGACCCAACCCAAGATCCAAGGTCCTGTGAGGTTGCCTCCATGCTGGTCTAGGTTTGATGTTACAGGTAGTCCTTGGCTTATGACTACAATTGACCCCCAAATTTCTGTTGCTAAGCAAGACAGTTGTTAAGTCAAATTTTACTCCATTTCACAATCTTCCTTGTCACAATTACAATTAAGAAACGGAAGGTTTAATACTGGCTGCTCAAGAACAAGCACTACGAACTAATGCAGTGAAAGCGAAGATACAAAAATCCACTGACAACCCAAACTGCCGACTTTGCAATAACAAAGTCGAAACTGTTTCACATTTAATGTGTGAATGCAGCAAAATCGCACAAACCGATTACAAAGCTAGATATGACCGAGTTGCTAAATTAATCCACTGGTCATTATGTAAAAAATATGATTTACCTGTAGCCAGAAAGTCATGGGAACATAAAGTGGAAAAAGTTATTGAAAATAAGAAGGTGAAGATCTTGTGGCCCTTTCGAATACAAATGGATCGTCATTTGGAGCACAACACGCCAGATATCACGGTTGTAGAGAGCCAAAGTGTACAGTTTATTGATGTCACTATTCCTGGAGATGCCAGAGTCGAAGAAAAAGAACTAGAAAAAATCACGAAATATCATGACTTGGCCATCGAAACTACACGGCTATGGATGAAGCATGTCACAGTGATACCCATTGTAATGTCCAAGAATTTTACAAGACACATCCACAAATTGCAGCTTCCTGCAATAACACCAGCGGAACTGCAAAAAACTGTGTTACTCGGAACATCTTATATTTTAAGAAGGTCCTTGGTTGATACTTAGGACGTTGGCAGCAAACAGTATCAACCATTAGCACCAGTCACTGGTATTTGCAATGCATTTTTGAATGTTCAGTTGGTTTCATGTTTAATAAATAAAGTATATAATAATAATAAAAACAATTTAATGTAACTCTTTATCCTGGTCTGATGATAGCAGTATAAAAAACAACTTGCAGAAATTGTTTGAAAATAGTCAAGAGCCAAGCGCCACCTAGTGCTGAAAGACAGTCTCTATACCTCCTAGCCCTTCTCTGTTTAGCCTTAGTTGGTGACTGGGCAAAGACTATGTATGCAGGTAGTCCTTGACTTATAACAGTTCATTTACTGACTACTTGAAATTTCATTGATACTGATAAAAATGACCTATGACAATTTTTCACACTTACAACTGTTGCAGCATCCTCAGGGTCACATGATCAAAATTCAGACCCCTGGCAACTGATTCATCTTTATGACAGTCACAGTGTCCCGGGCTCATATGATCCCTTTTTGCAACCTCCTGACGAGCGAAATCCATGGGGAATACAGATTCACTTTACAACCATGTTACTCACTTAGCAATTGCAGTGATTCACTTAACAACAGTGGCTAGAAAGATCGTAAAATGGGGCAAAGCTCACTTAACAAGTGTCTTGCTTAGCAAAAAAAATGTGGGGCTCAGTTGTGGTTGTAAGTCGAGGGCTATCTGTTATGGTTTAGAGAGGTCACCAGATTGGGAATGACTATATATACCCAACTCCTTCGTTAGCTGCAAGATGATGGGATAGTTGTAGCTGGAGGAGATTTTTTTGCTCTGGGCTGGGTTGGACCCCTCCCCCCAGTATGATGCCTGCACTTATGCTTATTTTCAATTATTAGACTTAGACTAACTACATTTATTTATTGTTAGTATTATTGATTATCACACAGTCATCCAGATGTTTAGACTGGGTTTGCCATTATTGTCTACCCATGAGCCTGGGATAGGCAAATCAGGATGTTTAACGGTGTTACGGATATCATACGGTGGTTCTCCTCTTACCTCTCGGACAGGTCGCAGTCGGTGTTGGTCGGAGGGCAGAGATCGACCCCTAGGCCCCTGAATTATGGGGTGCCACAGGGTTTGGTCCTGTCCCCCCTCCTGTTTAATATCTACATGAAGCCGCTGGGTGAGATCATTCGACGGCACAGGATAAAATACCATCAGTATGCGGACGATACACAGTTGTATCTGTCCGCCCCATGCCAACTCAGTGAAGCGGTTGACGTGATGTGCCAGTGCCTCGACGCTGTTAGGGCCTGGATGGGGGTTAACAAGCTTGTACTCAATCCGGATAAGACCGAGTGGCTGGTGTGTTTCCCTCCTACTAATTGGCCAAGTATTCCATCTCTCGGGCTGGGGGGGTCAAACAGTACGCCCCTCAGATAGGGTTCACAATTTGGGAGTCCTCCTGGATCCACAGCTGACTTTCGAACACCATTTGTCAGCTGTGACCAGGGGGGCATTTGCCCAGGTTCGCCTGGTGCACCAGTTGGGTCCCTACCTGAACCGGGAGGCCCTCACAACAGTCACTCGTGCCCTTGTGACCTCTAGACTGGACTACTGCAACGTGCTCTACATAGGGCAGCCCTTGAAGAGCATTCGGAGACTTCACCTTGTCCAGAATGCAGCCGCGCGAGCGATCGTGGGTGCACCTCGGTTCACCCACGTAACACCTATCCTCCGCGAGCTGCACTGGCTGCCTATTGGTCTTCGGATACGCTTCAAGGCGCTAGTCATCACTTATAAAGCCCTTCATGGTATTGGACCTGGGTACTTGAGAGACCGCCTGCTGCCAATTACCTCCAATAGACCGATTAGATCCCACAGATTAGGCCTCCTCCGAATTCCATCCGCCGGCCAATGCCGACTGGCGACTACCCGGAGGAGAGCCTTCTCTGTGGCTGCTCTGACCCTCTGGAACGAGCTCCCCGTGGAGATTCGAACCCTCACCACCCTCCAGGCCTTCCGCAAAGCCCTTAAAACCTGGCTGTTCCGACAGGCCTGGGGCTAAAGAGCTGTTGCCCCCCCCCCGCCTCGAATGGTATGACTGCTGTGTGTTTTTTAAATTATGTATTGTTATGTTCCGTCTTTTTTATTTCTTGTCTGTACCCCCCTCCCCTGATTTGAATTGTGAGCTGCCCTGAGTCCCCCTTGGGGAAAAGGGCGGCATATAAATGTAATAAAATCAATCAATCAATCAAATCAATCAATCATTGCAGGATGGAAGCTGTTCCAAGTCAAGCTGCCTTCTGCAATTGACTGATGGAGAATTTGTCAATGCCAATGGTGTTCAAGTTGTTTTGGGATTGCACCTTGTTGTTATTATTATTATTATTATTATTATTGCATACTTTACTCATTAAACATGGAACACAGTCAACTGAACATTCAAAAATGCATCAAAAATGCATCAAAAATGTCATTGACTGATAATGATTGATATGGGTTCTTGCCAGCATCCTAGGTATCAACCAAGTACCTTCTTAAAATGTACGATGTTCCGAGTAGCGCAGTTTTTTGCAGATCCGCTGCTGTTATTGCAGGAAACTGCAATTTCCTTAATGTACTGTATAAAATTCTTGGACATGGTGCCAAGTGCCCCGATGACAATGGGTATCACTATTACATGTTTCATCCATAATCACGTAGTTTCGATGGCCAGGTTGTAATATTTTGTTATTTTTTTTCTAGTTCTTTTTCTTCGATTCTGGCATCTCCCGGTACAGCGATATCAATAAATTGTATGCTTCGGTTTTTGATGACTGTGATATCTGGCATGCCCCCTACCCCACCTCCGGCTCGCTGCGCGTCCTGGAAGAAGCTCCCCGCGGGGGAGCTCCCACATCCTCGGCGTGGCCCGTCGGGTTGAGCCTCGCTTGCTTCCGCCGCCCGGAGAAGCCCCTCCGCCCACCCTCACAGCCCGGTTGCGCGGACTGCGGCAAGCCCGCCCCTTCGCAGAGAGGCTCCGCCCTCCAGCAGCACTTTTAAGCCCGAGCCCCGGCTGAGCTCCGGCATCCCAGCACCGGCAGCCAGCGGACGAGCTTACCGGAGGCATCCTCGGCAGAAAGGCAGGTAACGGCTGTTGCGCGCCGGCTACTTTGCAACCCGGCCCGGGCAGAAAGAGAAGGGGAAAGCGGACGCGATCGGGGATGGGGCGCCTCTAGCCTGGCACCGGCCTGAAACGCCCCGAGCCCCGTTTACGGCTGTGGAAAGTGGGAGAAACAAGCTTGCGATTCGGGTTTAGCGCTGCGCGTTGGCTGGGCGATGGGTGTGCATGTGTGCGAATTGCAGGCAAGCAACGCGGGGTACCAGAGGTTGGGTTAGATTTCGCTTGAGCCACGATCTTACCTCCGAAAAGGGTGTGCTTCCTTTTCCTGTTTCAAAACTGAGGACTGATGGCAGGTGCAATAAAAGAGCCCGATGCCCTTTCTTCTTCTTCTCTGGCCACCAACACCTGGCATAAGACTGTGGGTGTGCTAAAGGAAATAGAGTGAAAGAAAGCACACCATGGTTTAGATTTGCACAATTCATCCAGTCTTAAATGAATTGAATAGGGATGTGCGTGTGGTGGTGGTGGTGGTGGTGGGGATGCAGTATGCAAAAACTAAAACAAGGCTGTCCAGGTCTTGTCCATGCTGGCTGAGGAATTCTGGGAGTTCAAGTCCTCAGGCTTTAAAGCTGCCAAGGTTGGACACTAAGCCCAATCTTATGCCAAACTGCTACTCTACAAATTGGTTGTAACTGCAACTCCCAGAACCAGCAGCTGGCCTTCATCAGTTTTAAGGGATTGCGCTCCCAAACCCCTCATTTATCTAAGCCAGGCATCAGACTGATGAAAGGCAGATATCCAGGTTCAGGGCCGGCTGAGGAATTCTGGGAGTCAAAGTCCACAAGTCTTAAAGTTGCCAAAGTTGGACACCTCTGATCTAGAGCCTCATTCAGAGCCACCTTAGATCTTCACTTGATCTGGTTAAGCATGTGAGGTAGACACATGCTTAACCAGAGCAACCAGTCACATGCTTAATCAGATCACAGCTTTGGCTACCTATCACAATGGAGGGAAATGAATGGAGTCTCTTCTGTCTGAGTGGGCCTTCTGGATTTAGTGGTAGAAAGTGGGATGGGTAGGAAATAAACTCTAACACATCTAAGGAGAAGAACAAAAGAAAAAAAGAGTTTGGGACTCTTAACCAGCCAAGCTGGTCCATTTATTGGCACAATCGCCAGATTCATCTCTATATGTCTTTTTCAAAATAGTATGCATTTTGTGTGTGTGTGTTTAAACTGTCACTGCCCAATAAGAACAGAAGGAGCCTCTACTCAAGGTGAGGTTTGTGCTTGGCCGAATGGCGGGGGCTGGCAGGTGTGTAGGGTGAGGTGGGCAGTGTAGCCTTGTGTTCCCACATGCGGGCCAGATTACTTGAGGGCCATATCTGGCCCAGGAGCTGAAGCTTGAGGATGAGTGCAATATAAAAAATGCAAAAATACAAAGATTTATCTGTGGACCACCAAAATTTTCTCGCCGACCACCAGTGGTCTGTGGTTGGTGACTACTGGTTCAGAGTATATTTATTTGTTTGTTTATTTGAGTTTATTCCAACTATTACTTTATAAGTAACTCAAAGCAGTGAAGGTAGATAACATTCCTTCTTCCTCCTCTTTTCCCCTGTGAGGTGGGTTGGGCTGGACCAGCTCCAAAGTCACCCAGCCAACTTTTGTGCCTAAGGCAGTACTAGAACTCATTGTCTCCTGGTGATTGGCCCAAAGTTACCCCATTGCCTTTCATGCCTAAGATGGGACTAGAACTCACCTTCTCCTGGTTTCTAACCTGATGCCTTAACCACTAGACCAAACTGGTTGTGAGAAGGGTGGGTCTCCAAAAGGCATCTTTCATCCCTGGAAGAAATATGATCCTGTATTTCCTGTAAATGTGACTTACATTGACTGTCCATAGGACTGATGGAATGTGTTCTCCAAATCCTTTTACAACTGGCCCAATGACTTCAGATTACAAAATAAATCAATTCAGGAATGACAGCCTTAATCATATTCTATTATAGTCAGTTAGTGTCTAAAAAAGAAAAATCACTGAGTATTTGGTAATCTGTCCCATACATTTCTCCGAGATTCTTCCTTGTTCCTGTGTGAAACTCTTAGTAATTCCAGACTTGATATAGCTCTTTAAGGTAAGTACATCAGCCAACCAACTAAGCTATCCACCAGGAGTTGCAGGAAGCAACTTACACATAATTAAAAAAAAAATTCCCAGTAAACCGTAACTTATTGAATTTCCTGAATTCTGAATTTGCACAATACAAGCATAAATTAATCACAAGGACTGGCTGAACATATTATATAGGGCTGGAATATACTAGGCTGGTTTGCAGTTCCATGAGTTCTGTAAAGTAAACCATTTAGGTGTATAAGGAAAGCCAGTTCAAATCCCTACTTATCCTGCAAACTCTCTGTATGATACAAAGTCTTTTAATTAATTTAATAAAATTAGTTAATTTAATTCATATTCATCCCTAGCCAGGTGAGACTTTTACCCAATAATATCTCAACTGTCCCAAATTGTCTAATTCTAAAATAACATGTCTTGGATAAAACTGTGGAGGGTAAAACATACGACGAAGAGCAGGACATGTCTAATCTAACAAAGAGAAGGACTGGGGTGGGGGGGGGCACAATAATTGTCTTCCAGTACTTGAGGGGCTCTGACAGAGAGAAGGAGGTCAGCTATTCTCCACGGTTCCACCACAAAACCGCGGACGACAAAATCGCGGTCGACGAAAGCGCGTATGTGACGTCATCACAGCGCGACGAAAAAGATCGAAAAATGTAAAAATAAAGCGAAAACCTTACCCTAACCCCCCCAAACCTAACCCTAAACCTAACCCTTAACCTAACCCTTAACCTAACCCTTAACCTAACGAAAAACCTAACGCTAACCCTTAACCTAACGCTAAACGTAACGCTAACGCTCTAAACCTAACCCTAACCCTTAACCTAACCCTAACCCTAACCCTTAACCTAACCCTTACCTTTATGTGAATCGGCTTGCTGTAATTTAATTTTTATTTCAATTTTTCGATCTTTTTCGTCGCGTTGTGATGACGTCACATACGCGATTTCGTCGACCGCGCTTTTGTGGAACGCGGTTTTGACGGGTCACGATTCTCCACGGCACCTGAGGGCAGGACAAGAAGTAACAGGTGGAAACCTGTCAAGGAGAGATCCAACCTAGAACTAAGGAGAAATTTCCTGACATTGAGAACAATCAGTGGAAAGGCTTACCTCTGGAAGTTGTAGGTGCTCCAACACTGGAAATTTTCAAGAAGATAGCAATTTGGATGGTATAGGGTCTCTTGCTGGAGCAGGTGGTTGGACTACGAGACTTCCAAGGTCCCTTCCAATTCTGTTTTACTGCTACTGTGTCTGTCAGGAAACCAAACCATCTGGGTGAAATGGTGGAATGCCAAGTGGGAAGAGGGGCCTAGAAAGAAATTAAATTAGATCTCTAAAGAAATTGCTTTCCTTAAGTAGCTTGAAGGGTGCTCAGGATTGTGTTCTCATTTATAATGGAAAAAGGTGAAGGGAGGATTTATTTTATTTGGCAGAAAGCGAATCACACCTCATTCTTCTGGGCTTCAAAAGTGGCTTTAACCAGGGAGGGGGAGCTTTGGGGATTCTTTCTCACGCTTTAATAATAGTGTCCCTCTGGGTCATCTGACCAGAAAGAAGCAAGTAGCAGGTGGGGCAGCCTTATGAGCTATTGCTGTTCAAATAAGGATACCCAGGAGAATTTTTTTAAAAAAAATGTTTTCTTCTGCATTTCTCCTGGCAATTTTCAAGCCTGATCTTCTATTTCTCCCACCCTGTCAAATTTGGTGGCAGTTCCGTTCCTGCTTTCATAACATTATCCTGATGTGGGATGGACAGATAGACAGGATCCCAAGCCCCTTTACATCATTTCTTTCCAAAGTTTTGCTAGAATGGAAATAATAATAATAAATAAAGGGGAGAGAGCAAGCTCGCCTCTGTGTGCTTTCCCACAGCTGGTTCATGTGTTTTCTGGATTCCTATAATGCACTGAATTCTAAACCCAAACAAAAATCAAAATAAAACCCTGAGGCTGGGTTTGCACAGTGCAATGAGCCACAAAATATAACATCTCATTAAATTTCATCAGGGAAGTTCACTTCACTGTGGAAGTTCCTGGTTAGTTCTTCACTAATCTGTTTAGATCTGTGAATGCCTCCTGTGGCAGAACTGCCCAACACAGGAACCCCTAAATCTGGGTTAGTAAAACCCATTTGCTTCATTCATAGGCTGCCCAGATTGCCCCATGCTTAAAAACACACAAGAGACTGACACTGTGTGTGTGCGTGTGTGTGTGTTTTGTTGGGGTTGTGATCTTTCGAGTAAGTTATACTCCTAACATGAATAAGGTCACTCCATTTACTTTTAACGTGTAGAGAAAGAAAAGATTGACCAAATGAAATGATCAAGCAATGTGTTTTCCATTATGACATCTAATTGATGCAACTTTTTGCCAAAATATCAATTGAGGAGAAAATTTGGCCATGTTAACTAGGGCAGGCTGGCTAAGAATGATGGGCTTCTTACAGTTCCACGCATCTGAATTTCCTTTTATTAAAACATGTGCTCAATGTTTTAATAAAGAAATAAATGAAATATGAAGGAGACCGGGGCGGGGAAAGCAGTAACCGCTGGAAGCTTCCTTGTCATCCTGCATATGAAAACCAGAGAAAGGGCCAGCCAAGGTCAGGCAGTAGCTCATTTGGTCTTTTGTTGATCTTGCTTATCTGTGATATTTTCCAAATTCCCTGCTATGCTGCTGGAGAGCAGCTGTCAACTCTCTGTGTTGACATTCCATGCAGAGCAATGCATTCTTCATTCGAGGTGGCACAGGAGGCAACTCCAGTACTTAATTAAGTGGAAGGGCTATCCCTTGTCAGAGGCATTTTGGGTAAAGAGTAGAAATATCCAGGCTGATTGCCTTATAGAGAAATTCCATGGAAAAAATCCAAACAAGCCTGGGGGGAGGACGCAGCCTTGAATCCTATACTAGTACTCAAATTGCTTTTGCTTGCACAGATTGCCTTTGAAAAGTGAGGGGAGCCGGATGTCAACTCTCTGTGTTGACATTCCATGCAGAGTGATGGCGGAGTCGGATCTCAGATTACAGTAGCTGGGTTGAATTGAATGAAGCTATTGGATAATGTGATTTATGACAGGCTGAAGGGAGGACAGAAACACGGGCAAAGTTCAAAAGCAGATAAAAGAAAGCAAAAAAGATGGCTGCGAATAAGAAATGCCTAATGAAGCTGTTAATAAATCACTGCATTTTGTATTACAATATTGGGTCGCTTATTATGAGGCAGGCATTGTTAGGGTACTTTACAGCAGCATGGTTTTGGTTTGGCGGCCGTGATGAAAGCAAGTAGCAGGTCAGCTTGAGGACAGTTGCTTCCTTGGCATGAAAGATAGCCTAGGGTTAGTTTCAGAGAAGAGCTAAAGGAAAAGTCCCCACCCGATTGTCGCTTTTAAAGCCCTGCAAGGCACAGGGCCAAGTGACTTCTCTCTGGTGGTTTTGGCTCATCCCACCTGATTGGGCAGAATGTGCATATTCAGGGTCCCACAGGGTCCTCTGTCATAGGGTACAACTTTTGAAAGACCCCTTACTCAAGGTAGAGTTGATCTCCAATCTTATTTGTTTCTTTATATTCCCTTGGTGTCTTCTCACCCTGTCCAAAAATGGGACAGACAGATGGACGGAAGGATAGACTTTCCTTCTTTACAGAGTGAAAGAATCCTGCAAATAATTGATGTGAGACAGAAAAGAGAGAGGTTACTGTATTTTGTTTCCTGGTTGAGCTTTTTTGTTTTTTGTTTTTAAAAAAATCCAAGCACATCCTACTTCCCTCTCCCACCCCTCATCCTAGGAAGTGAACAGGCGGCCAGGGCAACAATTGACTTCTTTAAATTGGTTCTTTAAACAAGGCTTCATTTTAAACAAAACAAAGAAAATGTCCAAGTTACTGGAAAACAAACCAGAACTCCCTCCCCCTACTTCTCCAATTCACTAGGGATTTGGACTGCAAATCACTGGAGTTATTTACTTCCATGCTCCATTATTCCTTCTGGAGCTGGAATGAAAATGAACCAGACTGGTTTTTATCAGACGTATAAAACATTCCAGAAAAGATTCTGGCAAACCACTTTTCCTTTTTTCTTTTTGCCAAGAAAACTGCAGGGATGAGTTCATGAAGTCATCAGGAGGTCTTCAAGAAGACTTGGTTTTAGTCATGTTAGCCTTCCTTGCATTATTAATTCTAGGATCCTTCCTTCTTTCCTTCTTTCCATCCTCCCTTCAATCCTCCCTCCCCTCCCTGCACAATCTATCATGCCCATTTGCTTTCCTTTTAAAAGAAGAAATACAAAATGATAGCAGAACACCAAAAGAGAAAAGGAAAGACGATGGAACTGTTCCCTGTTTTAATTCCTTCTATGGACCGCTGAACCCTCTTCATCTGTTGCCCACTAACAGTGATTGAAAGCCTTTGCTGACTGGGCACGTTGGGCTGTGCAATCTATTGGCCCAGCTTGGGGCCAGCCTAAGGACAGACGCACAGTGGATGGCTGAAAAGGTTGGGAGCATAGGCCAGAATGCCAGGGCCAGTGTTAGACTTCACTGGGAGCTGGTACAAATCTTCACATTGGCGGGAGGTGGCGCCATCAGTCAATGTGGTGTAAGGACATCATGCAACTTTCGCCAGCACCACAGAAGCCAGCCCAGGGCTGCCTCTGCTCCGATTCTGAATCCCTAATTTGTTGCTCTGGTAAGATGGTTAAAACAATGGGCTGGATTTGTATCACCTGCTCAGATAAAATGGGGCCAGGTTATTTCGGGCACAGCCTGATGTCTGAACCCTAACTAGGAGGGGTGTGTGTGTGTTGAACTAGAAGACTTCTAATCTGTTATTCTGTTAGCCTCCCCAGCTTGTTAAACTAGCCTGTTTATTGCTTTTAGTTAATTAGTTAGTTTATTTTAGTGTCATTGCAGATGCTACAACAAAATTAAATGCCGTTTTCAGTGTATGTTTTTCTGAGCCCAGAATGTTTTGCAAACAGGGGCTTGCTTGGGGTTTCCTTAACCTTGGGCTTCGCTCAGCCAAAGAGCCTGAAAGCTCCTTTCATTTTCTAAATGGAAGAAAATGCCATCTTTTGCATTTGACTGGGACAGCTGTTTAGTTGCGCTCACCCCACCCTGCTCCTTCTCTGGGCTCTTCTGGGATCATCTGAAGCAGCTTTCTTTTGAGGCTTGAATGCTGAGCCGGCTTATTTTTCAGAGTAACTGGACTCAGGGCCAAACCTTTGTCCCTTTTTCTTGCTTTTTTGTTAATTTCTTTCCTGTGAGTCATCTGTCAAAAACACAAGCAGACCACGGAGGCAAAATGCAGTAGACTTAGACAATACAGGCAGCCCTCGACTTACAACAGTTCATTGAGTGACTGTTCAAACTTACAGCGGCACTGAAAAAAGTGGCTTACGACCGTTTTTCACATTTACGACCCCTGCAGCATCCCAGGGGTCTCATGATCAAAATTCAGACATTGGAAACTGGCTCCTCTTTATGACGGTCGCAACGTCCCCTTTTGCGACCACCTGACAAGCAAAATCCACAAGAAAGCCAGATTGACTTAATGAATGTGTTGCTAATTTGATTTCTGCAATGATTCACTTAACAGTGGTGGCAGGGAAGGTTGTAAAACAGGTCAGGATTTGCTTAACAACTGTCTTGCTTAGCAGTGGAAATCTGGGGCTCAGTTGTGATTGTAAGTTGAGGGCTGTTTGCAGTTAGGTGACAGTAGGGTTTATGAAGAACATAGCAAAATACTCACTGCAAATCTGCCTTTTCACCCACTGGCCTGGCTGAGGCCGAGCTCAGGCTATGAATAGTAGCACATGATGGTAGAATTATGGAACTTTAACCTCAAGGAGAAAGGCTCCCTTGGCTCTCAAAATCCATGTGGGACAGGCATGCTCCTTGACTTGCAAGAGTTCACTCAGTGACCATTCAAAGTTAGAGCAGCACTGACTGTGTTTCCCATTTACAACAGTTGCATCTTCTCCATGGTCGTGTGATCAAAATTTGGACACTTGGCAACTGACTCATATTTAGGAGGGTTGCAGTGTCCCAGGGTTGCATGGTCCCTTTTGGCGACGTTCTGAGAAGCAAACTCAGTGGGGAAATCAGACTCACTTAACAACCGTGTTACTAACTTAACAACAGCAGTGATTCGCTTAACAACAGTGGCCAGAGCAGTCGTAAAACGGGGGGAGGAAAGACTTCACAACGATCTCACTTAGCAACAGAAATGTTGGGCTCAATTGTGGTGATAAGTCAAGGGTTACCTGTAAAAGAAATAGCTCCTTGCTATCAGGAGCCCCCTGGAGCACGACAGGTGTAAGAGCTGCATGGCTCAGGGCTCTGGATGTTGGGCAAGGACTGGGGACAGCCGGTTCAACCTCCCGCTTGTCAAGAAGACCCTTGGCTCCCATACAACCATCAATACTGCACACCTGTTGATCCTTGAGTAGCTACCAAGTTCTGCCCTTGTGTTCCCATTTCATTGGAGCTTGGTATCTTGCATTCAGGTGATGTGGAAACCCTGAGCCAGCTCTGTATTTTATCTATTTATTTCATATTTAAGAATCCCCTCATACAGAGAGATTTTTTATAGCAGCTACTAAACCTATATTCTAAGCACTGAGTGCTGGATAAGAAGTAACAGGCAATCGTTAAACAGAATCCAATCTAGAACTAAGGAGACATTTCCTGACAGTGAGAACAATTAATCAATGGCACAGCTTGCTTCCCAAAGTTGTGGGTGCTCCATCACTGGAGGTTTTCAAGAAAGGATCGGACAGCTATTTCATCCAGAATAGTGTAGGGTTTCCTGCTTGAGCAGGAGAATGGACTAAAAGGCCTTCAAGTCCCTTCCAATCCTATTATTCTATGTTCTAAAGAGTAGACATAATATAGTTTTGGGGTTATATGGTGGAAAAGAAGTGAACTATTAGAATATCTTCCAACCAATAACCCCATACCTCTCAATAGAACCTAGAACAGAACAACTTTATTGTCACTTTGAATGTACACTAATCGGCATACATTAAAATGAAATTTCATTGCATAGAGCTCTCAAAGAGTCCCCACCTCCAATATACACTATATAACAATGACAGAATAAATAAATAACTACAAAATTATGCATATACCCTCATATACTATATGACACAGAGAAACAACACAGTCTAGTCTGGATGTGTACATGTACATGGTGAGAAAAACAAATCAAATGGGAGGCGAGAGTCTTCAGGCCACCACCCCACTCTTGATAGAACTTACCTTATAGGTGGTTAATTCCACATTTGTACTTGCTCACCCACTCCCTCCTTTTTGGGGAACAGCCATTGATAGAGCCATTCAGGCCAATTGCAGCTTAATCCAGAAAACCTGGCACCTTTGATGTTGAACAATGGGGAATTCCAAATCCTGTGACTGTTTTCCCCCCTCCTATTTGACTTCTTTGAAAGCTCTGAAATTGTTCGTTTTCACTTCATTTACTTTTGCTCAAAGCCCATTCTTTATTTGAACCCAAAACTTTATCTCTTTTTTCTGTTTTGGTTTCTGGCTAAGTGACTCATCCATCAGTCATCCCCCATCCCTCCATTTCCCAGTTGATCCCACTAGCTTCAAATTTCTTCAGGGTGGGTGTCGTTTGCTTATACATTGGTATGCGCCGTACAAAACTATAAGATTTCTGCAGAAGATGATTTTCAGATTGGGGAAACTGAGCACGAGGAAAGATAACATTTGCCCTGGGGAAATTATTGCAGTGACTTGAAGATGGCGGGACAGTCAAAATTCAGCCCCGTTGCCTTGGCAAGATCAGAAAAGGTTTAATTTTGGGAGCTGACTTAAAGACCCTGGACGTCTGTTATGGCTAGGATGAATGAGTCACACAATTGAAGCCCCAGTGACCCAGACCAACAGAAAGCCAAAACCACAACCCCAGTTTTCAGGCCAAGGAAGCTGCTTTCAACATCCAGACCAGAAAGGTAACACCAGATCTAGGGCAACTTTATGGGATGGAGATAAGCTGTGTGAGAAAATCAGCCTGGCTACCTTAAACTAGGTGTCCATGGTGCTGTTGTGCAGCTGCCATTGCTCAGCCTTCAGCTGACTAAGGAGAAATCCTCCCCCAGCCATCTGTTCTCATTATCCCTCTGCCAGAACCCGCTTATGTGTGTTTGCTTCCCCCTACCCCCCCCCTTGCAAACGAAGCTCCAAGGCTCTTGTATTAAATCTGTGCCAGACGCATTGCCTCCTTACGCTAACAACTCTGCCTGGTTGCTTTTTAGGGGTTTTCTTGCTTGCTGAAAGGGAAATAAAATGACCCTGAGACAGAGTCTTCTCTTCCTTCTCCTGGCAGGAGCCATCGGTGTGCTTCAGTGCCAGGTAAGAGGCAGCATGCCCATCAGTGGGTTTTTCTCCGGCTTCGTTCGGCAGCCGGGTATGGTTCTAGGGACTTGTCAGATAACAGATGGGGTTTGTTTTGTAAGCTTGGCTTGAGTGGTGCCATAGATCAAAAGGATATTTATTTGGGCCTTGGAACAAAAAGGCTCATGGCCAGCTTCACAAAGCTTAGAAGGGAGAGGGTTTCTGCAGGCGGGCTTAGAGCTTTGAAAGATACAAAAGGAAGAGTGATGAGAGAATGATCCAGTTCTGCAAATCCCTCAGCTGGATTGAAGTCCAATCACAAACAGCTTTCTAAAGAGGAAGGCTGTTAACAGAACAGCAGAACTGAATAATAGAGTTGGAAGAAGGCTTAACTTCTCAGACAGATGCTTGTCCAGTCTCTTCTTAAAACCCTCCAGTGATGGAGCACTCACAACTTCCAGAGGCAAGCTTTTCCAGTAATGATGGGAATGGTATACAGTTTCCTGCTTGGGCAGTGGGTTGGACTAGAAGACCTCCAAGATCCCCACTTTTCTAACCCTTGGAATCTAATCAACTTTCTGTTCTTGATTATTTTGATTGCTTCTTTTCTCTTTCTAGGTACATGTGGTACGCATTTTCCAAAGTAGCCGAGAAAATCAACTAAGAGGTAAGTGCCCATTGGAGGAGACTAGGGAAGAATAGAATAGAATAGAATAGAATAGAATAGATAGCAGAGAAGAGCAGAGAAGAGCAGAGAATCTGGAAGGAACCTTGGAGGCCTACTAGTCCAGCCCTCTACTCAAGCAGGAGAACCTATACCATTTCAGATGTAACTATCTACTCTCTTCTTAAAAACATTTAGGGATGGAGTGCCAGTGATTTCTGGAGGCAAGTTATTCTACTGGTTAATTGTCCTCACTACTAAGGAAGTTCTCCTTAATTCCAGATTGCTTCTCTCTGATTAGTTTCCAAGCATTCTTTCTTGTCCTGCCCTCTGGTGCTTTGGAGAATAATTTGACCCCCTCTTCTTTGGGGCAGCCCCTCAAATACTGGAAGACTGCTATCAGGTCACCCCTAATTCTTTTTTTTAGACTAGCCAACTCTAAATCCTGCAACTGTTCTTCATATGGTTTAGTCTCCAGGCCTTTGATCATCTTAGTTGCTCTTCTCCGCATTTTTTCCAAAGTCTCAACATCTTTCTTGTAGTATGGTGACCAAAAGTCTTGTAGTTCAACCCTATACCCAAGGCAGGAGCCCTCAAACTATTTCAGACAAGCTCATTAAAGAGGCCCAACCTGGAACTAAGGAGAAATTTCCTGATAGGGAGAGCAATGAATCAATGGAACAGTTTGCCACCTGGAATGATGGTTGTTTGCAAGAAGAGAACTGGACAGCCATATGACTGGGATGGTATAAGGCTCCTTCCTTGAAGAAGGGGTTGGACGAGAAGACCTCCAAAGAAGATGACTGATAGTGCACCCCCCCCAAAGGATGGAATGCCCAACAAATAAATATTGGGGTGGTGGGGGATGGGAATTCAGCGCCTTTCCAAATGCAGGTAGTCATTGACATACAACAGCTCATTTAGTGACTGTTCAAAGTTACAAGACCACTGAAAAAGTGACTTATGACCGTTTTTCCACACTTACAACCATTATAGCCTCCCCATGATCATGTGATCAAAATTCAGATGCTTAGCAACTGACTCATATTGATGACCATTGCAGTGTCTTTGCAACCTTCTGACAGGCAAAGTCAACAGAGAATCCAGATCCACTTAACAACCGTATTGCTAATTTAACAACTGCAGTGATTCGCTTAGCAACCATGGCAAGAAAGGTCATAAAATGGGGCAAAACAACACGGCTCACTTCGCAATGAAAAAATTGGGGGCTGAATTGTAGTCGTAAGTCAAGGACTATCTGTCTCTGCAGATCCTGTGAACAGCAAGCAACTGCCTGTGTGGATCTTCCAAAACAACAGTAGCCACCCAGTTCCCTCCCTGCAGCTTCTGTGGTCCTATTAGATTCTTAGGAAGATTCTTAGGGCACCTCAGGAGAGCCAGGAGATTCTCACTTTTAAAAAAAAGAGGGATGGGGATTAGCCAAGCTTGTTAGTCTACCGACTAATCTGATAACTGTGTTTCTTTCAGATCTAGCACACCCTTCATCCTTTCTTTTATGCTAAAAGAAGTCTATATCTGCCTTTCCGCATAGAATGCCAGGCTGGCATATGAAATACCGTGAAAATAAATAATATAGTATAATAAACCATGCCAATAACAAAACCACATCAACCCCAGCGGGATAAAAACAGGAAAAGCATACAATTGCTCACTCATGTCAACCAGCTTTATAAAAACAGTTTGTGTTTAAGTTCAAAGACACTTATCAGATGAGGTTTTGAGGGGCTTGCCAAATCTTTGGAAGAAGAAAACTCCTTTTTTTGGGGGGGGGGGGAATGAGGCTTGGAAAAGAAGAATTGCTAAAAGCTGTAGATTGTTCTATACTGTGCACACAATGGTGAAGGGAAAGGCGTCCTGCCATCGAAACTGGGAAGGACTTCCTGTCTTTTCAATTACAGGCAAATGCAGAGACCCATACACCAAACAGACCTACAATCAGAAGGAAAGTTGGCTCCGCCGGGTCAAAGAGAGAAAGGAATACTGTCGGTGTGAGAACAGTCGCATCTTCTGCCATGCAGTACCTGTCATAGGTGAGTTCCAGGTGGAGCCTCTAAATCCAGCCATGGCATTTATTGATTAGGTTTCTAAGCCATCTTTATTTTCTACATGGTGCATACATAAAGTGTCATGTATGCCACCAAATTGCTAAGCTTGGAGCTCAAACCAACAGCCCATAAAGCTTCACGTCCCTATAGTCGTCACAGCAGCAACTCTGCTGGGCGGAGAGGGAGGGTGTGGTCCACAGTCTCTGAAAGGGTTCTTGTGATGTCCTAATGGCATCCTAAGGGACCCACCGCTTAAGGATGGGCTGCCACAAATAAGAGGGGGTCAAATTATTCTCCAAAGCACCAGAGAGCAAGCCAAGAAGCAATGGATGGAAATTAACTAAAGAGAGAAGCAACCTGGAATTAAGGAGAAACTTCCTAACAGTGAGGACAATTTACCAGTGGAACAGCTTGCCACCAGAACTTGTGGGCATTCCATCACTGGAGGTTTTTAAGAAGAGACTAGACAGTCATTTGCCTGGGATTGTATGGGTTCTCCTGCTTGAGCAGGGGCTGGGCTAGAAGACCTCCATGGTCCCTTCCAGCAATATTCTATTCTATGTAGGAGCCAGCTTGCTAAATTGGTAACATAAGAAAAACTCAAGTTCCAGAAGGATTTTGTATTTGTATTTGTATTTTGTATTTATTAATATTTGTATGCCGCCCTTTTCCCCAAGGGGAGTCAGGGCGGCTCACAATTCAAGGGGAGGGGGAGACAAACCGAGTTACATATAGGACAATACATCATTAAAAGCACAACATTCATACAATTCGGGTACGGTGAAGGTCTTTAGCCCCAGGCCTGTCGGGACAGCCAGGTTTTAAGTGCTATGCGGAAGGTCTGGAGGGTGGTGAGGGTACGAATCTCCACGGGGAGATCGTTCCAGAGGGTCGGAGCTGCCACAGAGAAGGCTCTCCTCCGCGTAGTTGCCAGTCGACATTGACTGGCTGATGGAACTCGGAGGAGGCCTAACCTGTGGGATCTAATTGGTCGAGTGGAGGTAATTGGCAGTAGGCGGTCTCTCAAGTACCCAGATCCAATACCATGAAGGGCTTTATAGGTGACAACTAGCACCTTGAAGCGCACCCGGAGACCAACAGGTAGCCAGTGCAGCTCGCGGAGGATAGGTGTTATGTGGGTGAAACGAGGTGCACCCACAATCGCTCGCGCGGCCGCATTCTGGACTAGCTGAAGTCGCCGAATATTCTTCAAGGGCAGCCCCATGTAGAGCACATTGCAGTAGTCCAGTCTAGAGGTCACAAGGGCCCGAGTGACTGTTGTGAGAGCCTCCCAGTTCAGGTAGGGACGCAACTGGTGCACCAGGCGAACCTGGGCAAATGCCCCCCTGGTCACAGCTGACAAATGGTGTTCAAAAGTCAGCTGTGGGTCCAGGAGGACTCCCAAGTTGCGGACCCTGTCTGAGGGGCGTAGTATTTGACCCCCCAGCCTGAGAGATGGAACACTTGGCCAATTAGTGGGAGGGAAGCACAGCAGCCACTCGGTCTTATCTTGACAGACTTGAACCCTGGAGACTATAGAAAGAAATGCATGATGATGCATTTTGGTGATGAGAAAGATCCTGTATGTTGACTGGAAGAAAATGAATGCACAAGTACTCCCACCCAGTGCAGTTTAGCTGGAAGGGGAAGGGGGGTGAGCTGGGAGAAAGCCATTCCCAGCAGCTGTTTGTTGCAATGCTTTCTAGTGGGAATGACAGGAAAGCTTCTCTGCATATAAAATTAGCTATTCTGTCCTTGCGTCATGGCTCTCCTCCTCCTCCTCCCACAAGGAAGGGAAGGTAGGGAGATCACGGAAGGGATAAATTAAGGGGCTCTTATTTTCTGTCCCACAGCCTGCATGAAGCCACTTTGCCTCCACGGGGCCATCTGCCAGAAAGCCTTGTATTCCCCCAACCTTTTCATTTGCCTCTGCCCACCGGGCTTCTCCGGGAAGTTCTGTGAAATTGGTGAGTATATTACAGGAGGATGAACTGATACCTGGATCAGGAAACCCAGAAATCCAGACAATTGAAGATGTATGTTTGCAAGATAGTGATTAGACTCGAGACTGATGACGGGTTTGACCCACTCCCTCAGCCCAATCATCTACAGTGTGCCATCTAGGAAGCCAGTGGTGGATTTTCAGCCATGCTGCGTCCCCCCTCTCTAGTTTTGCAGGTTCCACTTTTGTAAATGCAGCACTCAGAGTAAATACATACAACAGCAGCCACTTGCTCCAGATCGTACCTAATTTTTGCAATAAAAAGGGATCAGGCCAGAGGAGCTTATGGAAACCTAATGTTAGATCTGGTCTGTCCTCAGCCACAATATTATACTAGTTGTTGCTGCTAGCCTTCTTTTGAAGGAGGATCCTCTTTTCTTCTTTTGAAGGAGGATATACCTCCAGACTCCAACTGTAAATTTGTTGCTTCTCTTTAAGAGACGCTTGCTTTGAAAATCAAGGAAACTGTAGGGTGGGGTCAGTTTCATGCAAGTTCTACAATTGTGCTTCTCAACTTCAGCCATCTTAAAACAGGTGGACTTCAACTCCCAGAGTTCCCCAGCAAGCATGGCTGAGAGTGGACGTCCACCCATCTCAAAGTTGCCAAGGTTGAGAAATACTGCTCTACAGTTCTGCTGGTTGAGGAATGTTGGGAGCTGAAGTCCACAAGTCTTAAAACGGCCAAGTTTGGAGACTCCTGGTCTACAATTTGAATTTCCTGCACTGCCTCCAGAAGGTGCATGGAGCCTTCTCCAAAGGCAGTTCAGAAGAGACTCAGAGGGATGTTTCTTCTGCTCTTCTTCAGATACCAGAGCTGTGTGTTACCAGGATACAGGGGACACATACAGGGGGACATGGAGCACAACGGAGAGTGGTGCAGAATGTCTGAACTGGAAGACCAAAGCTTTCCACTTTAACCGCTTCCACGTGCATCGTCCAAACGCCTTGCACTTGGGGCTTGGTGATCACAATTATTGCCGGTAAGAGGTTGAATCAGGCAACTTGTGTTGTCTGTATCATGCACATTTTGGAGGAGTGCTGAGTTGTTTTACAGCTGTATTTCTCAGTCTTGGGAACATGTAGCTGTGAGGACTTCAGGCCAGTCTGCAGCTCCTTCAGTTCCATGGCTGATTGGGAGATTCTGGGAGTTGAAGTGCATAGAAGTTGCCAAGGTTTGGGAACACTGGTTTACAAGAGCTAAAAATGTTTGATAGCATCTTTTCCGATGAACAAGTTTTATTAAAAAGTATTCAGTGTAAACTACTGCAGACAAAAATGTATTCTTGGCATTAAATACATTGGTCAGAAAAATGCTAATATAAACCTTTCTCTGATTTATGAGCAGGTTTAGAGATCAGTAAAAGTATCTAAATTAAGGAAAGAGAGACTTTGGAAGACATTGGAAATGATACAATACTGGGATGTTAAGTTTTCTTAGGCATAGTCCTTAAATCCACCTATGAATTGCTTTATTATGCATTATTAATTCTACGATCCTCCCTCCCTCCCTCCCTCCCTCCAATAGACTCACAATCCTGAATGTTCTATCACTGTTTTCTTTAGAAATCCAGATAAAAAATCAAAACCCTGGTGCCGTGTTCTTAAAAACAATGGGTACGCCTGGGAATTTTGCAGCATTAAGTCCTGCGCCAACGGTAAGCTCAAAGCCTTTATGGTTGTTTACTGAAAATGGATGCAGTTCCTAAGCAGGGCTAAAAATGGGATTTGTTACACCGAGCTTTTCATTTCAAAGCAAACAATTGTTTCCCCCTACTTCTCTTCTGGAACCGCAAACCCAGATTTGGAAGAGGTTCCACTTCATGGTTTATTTATTTATGGCTTACTCAATAATGGACTAAGTCATGAGTGGAGAGGTATAATATGGCCAGGGGCTTCAAAAACTTTAGCAAGGGGTTCTCTGCCTGGTTGCTGGGTGGGCATAGCAATGGTGGGCATGGCCTAGTCGGCATCCTGCACCATGGCAGCGGGGGTGTGTGTGTTTGCCCTCCCTGGGATCTGGAGGTTTTCCTTGAGCCTCCGAGAGGGTGAAAATGGACTCCCCAGGCTCCAGAGGCCCTTTGGATGGGCCCATTTCTGGCCTTCCCGAACTTCCAGTAGGCCCATTTTTTGCCCTCCCCGAGCCTCCGTGCGTGCCCTGCACTTACTTGCATCCAAAATGGGCCGCATGGAGACTCCTGGGAGGGGCGGGGAGTGGAGAGGCGGGGCACACCAGGGGTGGGATTTGGGGGCTCTCCAAACTGCACAGAATCCTAGCTAGAGGTTCTCCCAAACTCCTGCGAACCTCCAGCAGCCCATCCCTGAATATGACTCATGTCACATAGGTTGGTGGGGCAGGTTGGGGACCTTTTCCATTTTCAGATGGGCCTATTTTAGGACTTCCATGGCTCTTTTAGCTTATTTCCCATCCCCAATCGTTTCTGAGTTGGGATGTCTCTGATTATTTGAATATTGGCGGCTACTTCAGTCGGAGACCTGTTGGGAAGTACCCAACCAGGCAGGGTGGAGGGCTCAAACAGGGAACTAGCCTGGAATTGTAAAGGATCCAAAATTGAAACCCCCTAAGCTTCATAGAGAAGGGACACGGTGGCTCAGTGGCTAAGACGTTGAGCTTGTCGATCAGAAAGGTTGGCAGTTTGGCAGTTCGAATCCCTATCGCCCCATAACTGAGTGAGCTCCCGTTTCTTGTCCCAGCTTCTGCCAACCTAACAGTTCGAAAGCACATAAAAATGCAAGTAGAAAAATAGGAACTACCTTTGGTGGGAAGGTAACAGCGTTCTGTGCATCTTTGGTATTGAGTAATGCCGGCCACATGACCAGGGAGACGTCTTTGGACAGTGCTTGATCTTTGGCTTTGAAATGGAGATGAGCACCGCCCCCTAGAGTCAGGAACGACTAGAACACATATGTGCAAGGGGAACCTTTACTTTTACTTTAAGCTCCTTAGAACCTTATCTAACTATTCCCGAGAGAAGGCTACCAATCTAGGGCGATTCCTGTATTATTGGCAGAATACATTAAAGTAGTTTGTGCGGATCTGGTGGCTTGTATCTGACAGGATCTTCCCCTATATTCAGCCTGGGGCAATACTCCCCAACATCAAACTAAACTTCCAAACTAAAGAATGAAAAAATGGGATTTTCTCTATCCAACCTATCCCTTTTCCTGTCCTTTGTCACAGAAAAAGATTCCTGTGTTTTGGGAAGAGGCACCGACTATCGGGGCAGCCATCACCAAACAGCATCTGGGGTGACGTGTCTGAGATGGGACTCCCACATCCTTGACAAGAAAGTTTACAACGCCTTCCATCCCGATGCCCATCATCTAGGCCTCAGCAGCCACAACTACTGCAGGTGAACCAGAAATGTCTTTATTCAGCCTCTATAGCTGCCCAACTCAACCAAGTGGGCTTTGGATGACGGAATCTCTGTTGAATGTTCTTTGGAAGATGGCACCCATTGGATCACAGTGGGTGAGATTGGGTGAGATTGGTGGAGGTTCTGTCCTCTCCTGAGTATTGAGATTTGGAGATATTTCATTTGGATGCTTGGCAACTGGCATGTACTTATGACGGTTGCAGTGTCCCGGGGTCATGCAATCCCCTTTTGCAAACCTCTGACAAGCAAAGTCAATGGGGAAGCCAGATTCACTTAACAAGCGTGATACTAATTTAACACCTGTGGGGATTTACTTAACAACTGTGAAGTGGTTGTAAAATGGAACAAAACTCACTTAAAAACTGTCTTGCTTACCCAAGGAAATTTGGGGCTTAATTGTGATCATAAGTCGAGGACTGCCTACATTAGGAGATCTTACAGTCCTCCCTGCCGTCTTGTGTGTTACAGGAATCCTGACAATGACACTCGGCCGTGGTGCCATATATTCAAGAACGGAGTGACAAGATGGGAACACTGTGAGGTGCCAGCCTGCTGTAAGTGGGTGATTCTCTTTCTCTGATTTATCTGAGACTCTTCTTCACAAGGATTCTGACCAAAGCCTTATGCTGGGAATGGAGAACTAATTGTTTCCTTGCATCGTTTCATTACCCAAACTAGGTAACATCATCAATGCTAGTCAGGGGTTTACTCTCGGTTGATATTCCAGTCGCCTGCCCTCTCAGTCTTGGTGCAGGGGGTCTTGGAGCTTCCTTGATTGGGCTGTTTACTGGCAACACATTTGCCAGTTCCTTGATCAGTGTATTGTTCACTTCTTGATTGTGGGTCTGGTGTTAAGCTGGGAGTTAATTTATGCTCAGCTCGATGCCGATTGCTGGTGGGAAGATGTTTTGCTCTTTTTATTCTCTTTTTGACTTGTTGATTGTCTCTTATGTACTGAAAGTAGATATTGTTTATGTCTGTGTGTCTATGGATGGCTAATTTGTCCGAGTGCCAGGCTTCTAGAGTGATTGTAAACAGATGTTGATTTTCACTGCTTGGTCGCATCTAAATCTCATTCCTTGGCTTCTTCCTTCCCTTGTGCAGCCACTTGTGGGCTGAGGAAGCATAGGGTGGCTGAGATCCCGATCAAAGGAGGTGCATATTCGTATATTGAGTCCCACCCGTGGCAGGCGGCCATTTTTATGAAGAACCGAGGTAGAGAAGGTTTTCAGTGTGGTGGGATCCTCATCAATTCTTGCTGGATCCTCTCAGCTGCTCACTGCTTTTCAAAGAGGTAAGAGATGAACCTGTGTCTCACTCTCTAGACTGTGGCTAGTCAGCAAGTTCCTGGATAGCAGAGGAGACCAAACCCATCTAACCAACATCCTCTGCCTTGCTCAGTGTTCACAGCTGTTTGGCAGGGATTCTTGCTAATTCCCTGGTGACTCCATGGAACTGATATGCATGGATCTTCTCTTGCATGCCAGAAAGTAGAAGTTTCTTCTCCTTGCAAAATCTTCACAGGAGGGAGGTTATGTCACAGAAAGCTGTGGAAATCCAGCGCTTCCAAATGATCTAGGGTTCCAAAGAAACTTCCAAGTTGCATTTCCCCTCTTTCCTTCTGTCCATGATTTAAAGCTCCCCAAGTATTTGCAAGCACGGCCCTCATCCCCAGTTTTTGCATTTGCATGGTCAAAATATTGCAAACGTCTTCCAAACCCTGGAAAATACACAGAACAGAGGAGGAGGTGCTAAGGCTGTGTAGGTGCCTTGGACTGGAGGGCGTAACTTACTTAGAACATAAAAAAAGTTTTCCTGGGCCATCTGCAGAGACATTGTTGCTTCTTCACACCCAAATATTCTGCACTGATATTGCCTAAGTTGACTTATCACAGCAAACCATGGTTTACATTAAGCCATTGTTTGTTGCAACCCCAATGGGCTGGGTTTACAAATCATGGAAACACTCAACAGCTCAACATGAACTGTAAAAATCTGAGTAGACACTGGATGTTAACACATTTAGAGTTTTCTTTTTTTGTTGTTGGGAGTTTTGCAGCCAAGATCTAACAATCTTAGTTGGCTTAACTGTAGTTTGTTGAGTAAAGAAAAAAAAAGTTGGCTGGATGTGCACCACATGCTATCCCAGTGTTGGTGAACCTTTTTGGCACCGACTGCCAAAATGGGTGGGGGGGGGGGCTGTGTGCCGGAAACTGGAAAAGCAGCCGCCTGGTGCACATGTGCACATCGGGAAAATGATGTTCCGGTTTCCAGCATGTGCATGCACCCTAGGCACCTGGTCTTCTGTTTTCAGGCATGCATGCGTGTGCTAAGACCAGCTAGCCGGTGTGCTGGAAACCAGAAGAGTAACGGGCAACAGCTTGCGTGCCTGGAGAAATGGCTCTGTGTGCCACTTCTGGCACTCGTGCCATAGATTCGCCATCACAGTGCTAACCCATTCAACCCATTATGGTTAGGCTATCCTGTATATTATGTCACATAGAAGCAAATCCACATTCCTTTGGCTTGTTGTTTGGATACACCTAACCACTGGATTTACACAGTCCATTCATTCCAGGACACGGAACACTAATGATCCTTTAGTGATTCACAACACTGTTGGATCCTGCCTTGACTCTTTCCCATATTCACAATAGGACGTGGGAGGATGTAGGTGGGTGGGGAGCCATCAGGTGCATCTCAGACCAGACTAAGATTTGAACTAAGGCAACAGGGTGTCCATAGATGTTGGTGTCTTCTGCTAAGCAAAGAACCAGCTTCAACATCCTCCCTTTGCAGCAATCCTTTTGGGCTCACAAAGGTCCCCCCCAGGGGGACTTTCTGGAGAATGGACAGTTTGGGGCAGACCTTCCCCTTTCTCACAACCATTTTGAGTAGACCCAGGTTTCTCAGATGCTTGCGGGAGAACCAGGACTGAGCACAGGCCCTTCTCCAAGGAGCTGAACCCTCTGCTCATGATTCCTGTTGGGAGGAGAAATGAGAGAGCTGCATTTGGAGGGAAGGAAGGTTGCCCCTGGAAGCTGGCCCTCACCTGTGGTTTTCTGTACAGCACTGTCCTCCAAAGCCTCAAAGTTGTCCTGGGCCGGACGACCCGTGTGAAACCATCCATCACAGAGCAGATCTTCCAAGTGGAGAGGTACATTATGCATGAGAAGTACAACGCCGCCACTTATGACAATGACATTGGTAAGCTTTTTTTCCTGCCTCCCTCCCGGCCTGGAGGCACAACTTCTGACTGATCTCTTGCTCAAGCAGAGGATTGGACCAGAAGACCTCTAAGGTCCCTTCCAACTCTGTTATTCTGAATTCTGGCTCTCATGGGCCTTTTTTCCTTCTTCTTTTGCTCTCTGTTTTGACAGCCCTGCTGAAGTTGAAACACCGTTTCGGAAACTGTGCCGCAGAAACTGACAGTGTCCGTCCCGTTTGTCTCCCAAAAGCTGGACTCAAGCTGCCTGACTGGACGGAATGTGAGGTGTCTGGATACGGCAAGCACGAAAGCAGTACGTGAGGGTCACTTTCACCAGCCATTTAGAGTTGGAGGACAATCTGGCTGCAGATGGTTTTGGACAGGCAGAGTGCTGGACAGGATTTCTAGGGCAGAATGAACCCTTGTTGGAAAGAAATGCAGCCGATGTTCATTCTTCCCTAAATACTCCAGATGGGAGCTGCAGAGTATTTTATGTTTATCTTTTAGGGTAAGGGAGTCCAACCTTGGCAACGTTAAGATCTGTGCTGCTGGGGAATTCTGGAGTTAAAGTCCACAAGTCTTAAAAGTTTCCCAGATTAGGCACCCCTGTTTTGTTGTTGTTAGTTGTGAAGTCATGTCCGACCTATCGTGATCCCATGGTCCTCAACGTTCCTCCAGGCCTTCCTGTCCTCTATCACCCTCTGGAGTCCATTTATGCTCACGTTGGCTGCTTCGGTGACTCCATCCAGCCACCTCCTTCTCTGTCGTCTCCTTCTTCTTTTGCCCTCCATCGTTCCCAGCATGAGGCTCTTCTCCAGGGAGTCCTTCCTTCTCATCAGATGGTCAAAGTATTTGAGTTTCCTCTTTGGGATCCGGCCTTCTAAAGAGCAGCCAGGGTGGATCTCCTCTAGGACTGACTAGTTGAATTGCCTTGCAGTCCAAGGGACTCGCAGGAGTCTTCTCCAGTACCAGAGTTCAAAGGTCTCCATTCTTTGGTGCTCAGCCTTCCTTATGGTCCAACCTTCACAGCCATCCATTGCAACTGGGAAAACCATAGCCTTGACTAGAGGCACTTTTGTTGGCAGGGGGATGTCTCTGCTTTTTAGGATGCTGTCTAGATTTTCCATAGCTTTCATTCCCAGGGGCAAGCGTCTTTTAATTTCTTGACTGCAGTCCCCATCTGCAGTTATCTTGGAGCCCAGGAAAATAAAATCTGTCATTCGCTCCATTTCTTCCCTATCTATTTGGCAGGAATTGAGAGGGCTGGATGTCATGATCTTAGTTTTCTTAATGTTGAGTTTGAAACCAACTTTTGCACTCTCCTCCTTCACCCGCATCAAGAGGCTCTTTAGTTCCTCTTCACTTTTTGCCATTAGAGTGACATCATCTGCATATCTGAGGTTGTTGATATTTCTCCCGGCAATATTAATTCCAACTTTTGATTCATCTAGCTCCGCCTTTCTCAAAATAAATAAAATAAAAAATAAAAATCACAATTTTATTTTATAAGTGTGGTTTGTTTCCAGCAATACTGAGCTTTGGGGAGAAGAAGATCTTGTGCAGAAATTTCTGAGACCAGCCTTGAGGGTCATGCCCTCATCTTTACTGAAAATGGACCAGACCAATTTATGGTGAAAACAGACATCGGTCATATTCTGCCCTCCCTAAACAAACAACTCCCTTCTTCTGAATTTGATGCTGCAGTCATGCTTGTGACTTACATTCCTATCTGGCTTCTAATCAGCTAATATGGCTGGATGTGTTTACACCCGAAGGGATCTGTTTTTTGTTAGAGCACATCACATCCTCAAGTCATAACCTCCTCCTCCTAAGCCTTCCTAGAATTCCCCTTTTGGCAATTCAGCTTTTTGATTTGGGGAATATAGATCAGGTTGACTTTTACAGATAATCCTCATCTTACAACCTAGTGAGCCATAAAAGGAAGCCCCATGCTTCAATTAATTCAGAAGATTTGTGTTCACTCTAGACTAGATCCCAAGAGTTACCAAAATGGGTCAACGTTTTCTGGGAAATGTTTTGTTGACTTGGTTTCACACAGCATGCTATCACACATTATAATATGGTGCCTTTGAGCATTCAATATCATGTGAATGGTTATATAGTTTGTTAACGAAGAATTAAGGTTGAGCAAACCGTATGAACCCAAGCAGAGTATTTATGACTCAGAAGAACTTTTTCCCTCTCTTCACAAGGTTCCTTTTCCCCAACAGGTTCGCCTTTCTTCTCAGAATTTCTGAAGGAAGGACATGTGAGGCTGTATCCAGACAGCTTATGTACTTCTGCACGACTTGCAAACAAGACCGTCACCGAGAATATGCTGTGTGCAGGAGACACCCGACAGCTTAATGACGCCTGCCAGGTAAGCTCTAAAATGTTAAGAATAACCTTGTAGGATCCGTCTGAAGGTTCAGCATTCTCTCTGAAGGGAGACACCAAGCAGTGGTGGGTTCCGGTCCCTGTCGCTACTGGTATGCTGTGCACAGAGGCGGGCGTCCTAGTTGTGCACGCACGCTGCACACGCATGCGCATGCCACTGGCCCTGCTATACCCAGCTGCTCGGCGGAGGTTGCGCAGGTGCCGCACACTGTGCGCATGTGCGCAATTGGCCGGTCGTGTTATAAACAGGTATGGAACGCGGGCGAGTGGGCCAAACAAGCCACCGTACCAGTACAGTGGCTGCTGCTCCTGGCTACTACCGGTACTGCTGTATCGTACCATACCTCCCGGAACCCACCACTGCAACTAAGCACCAGGAATTCTGAAGGCTGAACATTCCCAGTATAGAATTTCTCTTTTTCCTCCTGGAAAAAGGATTCCAATATTCTGGGGTTACTGGCCATTTCTGGAAGTCACTTCAGAAGAACAAGAAAAAGTTTATGATGCTTTAGACATGTACAAGTCTAAGTAAGTCCTCGGCTTATGGCCACAATTAAGCCCAAAATTTATGTTGCTAAGCAACAGTTGTTAAGTGAATTCTGCCCCATTTTACCACCTTTCTTGACAATGTTGTTAAGTGAATTGCCTCAATTATTAAGTTAGTAACACGGTCGCTCTATGAATCTGACTTCCCTGTTGACTCTACACGTCAGAAGGTTGCAAATGGCGATCCCATGAGCCCACAAATACATGCGAGTTGCCAAGCACCTGAATTTTGATCGCATGCTTTAATGGGTGGAAAACGCTCACGAGTCACTTTTTTCAAAATGCCATTGTAACCTTGGATGGTCACTCCAAAAAGAAAGCCAGGCGTTATGGAGAGCTGCCGTCTCTAACTCATTCCTTCTCTGATCCCCCGCAGGGTGATTCCGGAGGCCCCCTGGTTTGTCTGAACGATGGACGCATGAAGTTAATCGGTATCATCAGCTGGGGTGTAGGTTGTGGCACGAAAAACACGCCAGGGGTTTACACCCGAGTGAGTCGCTACCTGAAATGGATCCAGGAGAACATGCGTAACTGAGTCTTTCAGGGCTTCCTTTCAGGAACTCCTTGCATCAGGGAATCACACTCTAGGAACTGGGCCGGGAAGCCGGTGTTACTCATGGGGAGGACACACACTTTGTGCGGTGCCTCTCTCCTGCAACAACGAGTTTGAGGTCTGTGCAGCTGTGCTTAGGAACCGGGCTAAAACAATAGTATTCTTTTTTTCAAGAAGCATTTCTAGGCATGCCTAAGACTGGATGCTTACAGGTAATCCTCGTCTTAGGAACTGCAACGGAGCCCAGAATTTCTGTTGCTAAGCGAGATAGTTGAGTTTTGCTCCTTTCTGGCCACGGTTGTTAAATGAATCTCTGCAGTTGTTAAGTTAGTAACCCAGTGGTTAAGTGAATCTGGCTTCCTCCTTGATTCTGCTTGTCAGAAGGTTGAAAAAGCGGATCATGTGACCCCAGGATACGGCAACCATCGTGAATACACGCCACCAAATTTTGATCACATGACCATGGGGATACTGCAATGATCAGGTGAAAAACAGTCATAAGTCACTTTTTTCAGTGCTGTTGTAACTTCGGTCACTAAACTAATTGTTGTAAGTTGAGGACTACTTGTATTTGCTACAACCACGTCTGAGCGTTGCTTCTGCCTCCAGTCTTGTTGAAACGTAATGATTTGAAAGACTCTGAGTAGATGGGACCTGGCCTGGCCTTGGGCATCCTCAAATCTGCGTCCCCTAGTTGATTTTTTTTTGGGGGGGGGGGGAAATCCTCTTTCTATAAATTAAGGTTTGCATTTCAAGGTGTTTTCTACAAAACTGAAGAAATCCTTGTGAGGAAACCAAATCAGAAAATTAATTGCTAAAGTTTTTTTTTTATACATTTAAAGGAAGAATTGGTGATTGCTTTGAGCACCTCTCTCCCCATAAAACTTTTTTATATTTTTATACTCTGTAAAATTTTCACATTTTCTGTATAAAATCAAAACCCCATTTCCCGATGTGCAGAGTGACGGAAGGGTTTTCTGCTATCAAGACGACTATTGGGAATCATCTCCAGTATGTTTTAATACATTAAACTATTTTAAATTACCTGACGTTATCCATGTTTTGCTCATCGTGCATCACACCATACCTGACACACACAGCATTTGCTGCTATGTTTTTGTATGATTTATTGGACTGTGGCATGGGCATTGGAAGGGGGACAGGTAAAATACTCACGGCTGCTTCATGATATTATTAAATAAATGACCTTATTTGTACATGCATCAGGTACACATTTGTGCAGGATATTCTCACAGCTTGCAAAAGACATTTATGCTGGGAGCAGCTAGCTTTAATGCAAATGGATGTGATTTTATCTGTACAAGATGCAGTTTTTATGTAAAATAAAATATTTTAGTTTACATATATAATATGCATTAGAACGGAATCTACTCTGTGAATTCCCTTTCTCTAAGTCAGCCCTTGAGAGTTGCAGTTATGTACAGGTAATCCTCGACTTACGACAATTGAGCCCAACATTTGTTGTTAAGATACGCTTGGATTTTGCGAGAGTTTTCTCTATTGTGAGATTAGAGAGTAAAGAGAGAGAGTAGAGAAGAATCAGAGTTGGAAGGAACCTTGGAGGTCTTCTAGTCCAACCTCCTGATCAGGCAGAAATCCTATACCATTTCAGACACTCTAAATCAGTGTTTCTCAACCTTGGCAACTTGAAGATGTCCGGACTTCAACTCCCAGAATTCCCCAGCCAGCATTTGCTGGCTGGGGAATTCTGGGAATTGAAGTCCAGACATCTTCAAGTTGCCAATGTTGAGAAACACTGCTCTAAATTAAACACAGCACAATATGTGTCATTGACCAATCCAATCTCTTCTTAAAAACTTCCAGTGATGGAGCATTCACAACTTCTGGAGACAAGTTGTTCCACTGGTTAATTGTTCTGTCAGGAAATTTCTCCTCAGTTCTAGGTTGCTTCTCTCCTTGATTAGTTGCCTCAGGTGCTTTGGGGAATAGCTTGACTTCCTCTTCTTTGGGGCAGCCCCTGAGTTATTGGGACACTGCTATCATGTCTCCCCTCGTCTTTCTTTTCATTAAACTAGACATACCCAGTTCCTGCAACCGTTCTTCATATGCTTTAGCCTCCAGTCCCCTAATCCTCTTTGTTGCTCTTCTCTGCACTCTTTGTAGAGTTTCCACATCTTTTTTACATCGTGGTGACCAACATAAAGGGTAGATGTGAAGGCACAATCAAAGAATCAAATTGTCAAATTTAATCCACAGGATAGATCAAGGCCATGACATCAGGGCCAAGTACTCTGCTTCGATGCTAAGCTCACACAGAATTTGCACATCATGCTGAGCTACCACTTTGTTGTGGCTTATTGAACCACTCACAATTGACTGGAACAAAGGCATCGACAAGTACGGTTTATATGCCATTGTGGTGTGACTTGCACACATTAACTCTAAATAAAACACAGCATAATATGCGCCATTGACCAGACACCAGGAAGACTCAAGTTCTAGTTCTCCCGCCACCCCAGAAGACCCCTGGGGACACTCAAATCTCGCAGCTCAACCTTTCCCACAGAATGGCTTTTGTCAGGAGATGTGTGCTGTGATGGTGTGTGGGAATGACCTTGAGAAACACAACCAAGGCAATAGAACTGGAAGGGACCTTGGAGGTCTTCTAGTCCAGCCCCTTGCTCAAGCAGGAAAACTTATACCATTTCAGACACAAGAACCTGTTATCCCTGCGAGGTAGTCCAGACAAGAAGCATGCCCCAATGAGCAAATTCTACTTTACTGTAAGGTTACATGAACACAATCTTGCAAGTCTGAAAGTACATCTCCTCCCCCCCCCTCCCACCCCCATTCACCTAGGTCCAAGAAACTAGGGACATCTGCTCATTCACTCTGCAGATTCAGCTGTTTCTTATCTGACCATTGTCTAGTCTGTGACTCTTCCTCCAAGTTCATTCCTACCTACCATTATACAGGGCTACGATGTACACACATTTGAACTCCTAGAGCTCGGATATTAAATTTAATAAATAAGTCTAGTACAGGGGCATCCAACCTTGGCAACGTTAAGACTTGTGGACTTCAACTCCCAGAATACCCCAGCCAGCAATGTTGGAAGTCCACAAGTCTTGAAGTTGCCAAGGTTGGACATCCTTGGTCTAATACATGGGTGTCAAACGTTGCAGTCATGTGATGTTTCATATTTCTCCCATACACGGAGCTGGGGTTGGGGTGGCCTGCCCGTGACGCTTCTGACCAGTTTGACACCCCTGGTCTAGTATGTTGAGTTCCAGGCTGACACTTATGCGTGGATAACCTTTTCATCTGGACTTGTTACGTTACCCTAAGCCATGGTTTATTGGATTCATAAGTGTGGTTTGCACAACACAGCAAGCTATGGCTTGTTTAAGCTAGAGAAGCTGAATCTGCAGAGTAAACCACACTGCACATATGTGCATAAATACATATGCACGTGTAAACTAAATGTTAATCATCTCATGACCTGGAAGCAGTCGAAGCTCAGCCAATGGAGGTTGCGGTGAATGAGCAACCTTCTTACACCATCACTGCACATACCCTGAAGTTGTTAACTCAAACTCTGGGGGGCCACTATGAGTCGGTCTGCCGGGATTAAGATCTCTGTGCCAGGTGAGATGCTGCAAAGCAGGAAGGAAGGTCTCCCTTCAGAAGGACTGCAGTTGAGGCATGCTGTCAACAAGGAATTGAGAAGCATCTGAACGACAAAGTGACAGCTGGTGTCTGGTAACCAAAGTTAAAAATAATGACGAGAAAGAAGGAAGAAAAAAAGTTAGATCAAGATTGGCATAGCTTAACCTAAGCTGGTTAAGGACAGAGCAGAGAGTGAGTCTTCAGGGTGCTGAATTAAGATGGGGCAAGAGCAGAGGATTCACACATTCAATTCCCAACACCTTCGGTGACTTGAAGTTCCCTTTTAGTGTGTCTCTCTTGTCTTGTGACACATTAGCTGTGTTCTTATGACAGGTTTATCTGAATATTTATTCAGTTTACTTTAGTTTCTGGTTTTGCTCTAAAGCAGGGATGTTCAACCTTGGCCACTTTAAGACTTGTGGACTTCAACTCCCAGAATTCCCCACCCAGCATGTCCAACTTTGGCCACTTTAAGACCTGTGTGTCAACTCATAAAGTTGCCATGGGGAGGAAAGTGGGGGAGCACATTCCACACATACTTTTGGCTAGAGTCGGATTTCAGTTTACTACAGCAGGCTTGGGAGGGGTGCACTTCATTGGGGAATGTGATTTGTGACACAGACTGAGGGGATGGAAGGAACAGGGGTAAAGTTCAGCTATAATTCAAATGAGGCTCAGATCTGATTGCAACAAGGTATTGCCAAAATGGTGCTCCTAATAAATGACTGGTTTTTTTTAAAATGTGGCTCAAGGCTGATGAATCAATTAGGGCATCTTTTGGAAACCTGACACTGTGGACTTCAACCCCCAGAACTCCCCAGCCAGCCATGCTATCTGGGGAATTCAGAGAGTTGAAGTCCGTAAGTTTTAAAGTGGCCATGATTGGACACCCTTGCCTAAACCATCAGCTAACTGCAGCGGTCAAGTGAGCACAGCATGCGAAGTTCACTGTAGTATGATGGTCCAAGACAAGTGCAGCCCCATTTAGTTCACTGAGAGGAGAGGTCATGCAAGGGGAGCACCATGGGCTCTGTTGTTCGTTGCTTTGGAGGAATGGCAAAAATGGAAGTATAATAAATAAACTGCAGAGGTGGTATCAGGCCAAATCTGGCAGTGCCAGAACTCAACCCAAGACCTTCAGAATGCATCATTTGACCCTTAAAGAAAGATTAGGGAACTAGAACCCCACTACTATTCCGATGCACCACGTCTGGAACAGCTTGGCTGTGGCTGATGGAAACTGCCAGTCAAAATGAAGGGAGCAACCTAGACAAGGGAAGCTCCCTGGAAGATCTAATGGGTTTTTCAACCAGCAGACTTGCCACAGGATGTTGGGATTTTCAAGAGGAAACACAGAGGACATATTAAAATTGGAAGATTTGCACCCATTGGATTGAATAACAGAATATCAAGAGTTGAAAGGGACCATGGAGGTCTTCTAGCCCAACCCTCTGCTCAGGCAGGAAGGAGACCTTATACCATTCCGGACAAATGGCTGTCCAATCTCTTCTTAAAAGCCTCCAGGGATGGAGCACCCACAACTTCTGGGGGCAAGCCGTTCCAATGGATAATTGTTCTGTTAGGAAACTTCTTACTTCCAGTTTGCTTCTCTCCTTCATTAGTTTCCACCCATTGCTTCTTGCCCTTCCTTCAGCTGCTTTGGAGAGCAATTTGACCCCCTCCACCTTTCTGGGGCAGCCCCTCAAATACTGGAACACTGCCATCTTGTCTCCCTTAGTTCTTCTTTTCACTAGACCAGTGTTTCTCAACCTTAGCAACTTGAAGATGTCCGGACTTCAACTCCCAGAATTCCCCAGCCAGCATTTGCTGGCTGGGGAATTCTGGGAGTTGAAGTCCGGACATCTTCGGCTGGGGAATTCTGGGAGTTGAAGTCCGGACATCTTCAGATTGCCAAGGTTGGGAAACACTGCACTAGACTAACCATATAAATGGAACCCAAGACATTTAATTCCAAATTGAAGCAAGAGCTGCTTTGCTGGGTCTGAAAAAGGCTTAATTAGTTCAGATTCCCATCTCCTATATGCCTATAGATTCAGTTTGCCTATTATTTCAATGTCCGTGCTGCCTTTCTGCCCCCCAGGCATTCAAGACAAGTAAGGTAGAAGTAAAGGTTCCCCTCGCACCTATGTGCTGGTCATTCCTGGCTCTAGGGGGCAGTGCTCATCTCCGTTTCTAAGCCGAAGAGCCAATGCTGTCTGAAGACATCTCCGTGGTCATGTGGCTGGCATGAATAAACACCCAAGGCGCATGGAACACTGTTACCTTCCCACCAAAGGTGGTCCCTATTTTTCTACTTGCATTTTTACATGCTTTTGAACTACGTTGGCAGAAGCTGAGACAAGTAACGGCAGCTCACTCGGTTACACGGTGCTAGGGATTCGAACCACTCAATTCAAGATAGGTACTAACTGTCTAAAAACAGAAGCAATTTACAAAGACAATAAAAACCAACTACCATTATTAGCCCTGTCTAAAAGGTTGGGATGGATAGAACAATTTTGAGCTTTGGATTTGAAAGTGGGAAGAATGAAGGTTGAGGGTCCCTTCTTGGTTGTGAACGCACCTGGATATCTGCAGGCCCCTTGGAAATGAACAGCTTATCTCAAAAGAGACATTCTGTAAGAACTCCTCTCTGGTATGACCCATGAAGCTGTCTTGATTCCACAAACAAGGACTTCCTCACTTCAGAGATCCCCTTGGCTTGTTCACAGGAAAGCATGATAACTCTTGGCCTTGTATCTCCACCTACTGAACTGAAGGAGATGGTGCATCCCCAGAAGACTCCAGGAATCATCTCTCTGAAGGCCAGATGTTTTCCACCAAGGTGGGGGGGGGGAGATCCCCCCCTTTCCTGGAGACATACCAGACATCCAGTAGGACGTTTTTTCAGCATTAAGAGATGGGATTTTGCTTTTAATTAGCCTAGACCTTTTCCAGAAATCTGTTTTGATAGAGATTATCCTAGGACCACCGCTTGGAAACAGTCGGCCCTGAAGTTTTTCATGCTAATTTTATATTAAACTAGCTGATAAACCAGTGTAGCCTGGGTATGTATTTATCCCAATCCTGTACTAGAGGGAGTCTCCTTGTGGTGTACTGAGAAGCCATTGCCATGGCAACTCTACTGTGCTGTACAGTAGAAGACATTTTAAGGCACAGACACACACACACACACACACACACACACACACACACACACACACACACACATATATATATATATATATATATATATATATATATATATATATATATGAACAGAATAGAATACAGCAGCAATTGCGAACCTTTTTTGCCTCGCGTGCCATAAGTAGGGGGAGAGTAGGGGTTTGTGCGCAGGCATGCTGCACCCATAATGCAATGTGTGACCCCCCCAGTGTGCATGCACGCATGAGGCACTCCCCCCCATTTTTTGCATGTTTTTTTCGCCCTACCCAGGCTCCAGAGGCTTTATAGGAGCCTGGTGAAAACAGCCTCCCCCGCTCCCCCGGAGACCCTCCGGAGGCTTCAGGGACCTTCAGGAGGCTTTCCTGAAGCCTCCAGAGGACTAAAAATGACCCTATGAGCAAACCGGAAGTCCGTTCCTGAACTTCTGGTTTGCCCATAGGGCCGTTTTTTTGTGCTCCAGTGGCTTCAGGGAAGCTCCTGAAGCCTCCGGAGGGCCTCCAGGGGGGGGTGGGTGGTAAGGCTCTTTCTGCCCTCCCCAGGCTCATATAAAGCCTCTGGAGCCTGGGGAGGGTGAAAAATGGCTTTAAAAAAGGCTGAACTCAGCTGGCCAGTGCGCGCATGCGCTGGCCAGCTGATAGGGCAACGCCTTGCGTGCCCTGACAAATGGCTCCGCGTGCCATAGGTTTGCCATCCAGGGAACATAGAATAGATGAAACTAGCAAGGGGCTGTCTTTACACACAAATTGGGATTCTGTCGAAAAGGGCATAAGGAGGCTTCAAGCACCATCTTTCTTCCCCTCCAACTCAAAGGATCCAAAAAATTTGACCCATCCAGCCAGCTACTTTAGCAAACCACTGTTAGACCTTACAGAACTAGAATGTCTACTTTTAATGTGTCAATCTGTCATCCTCCCATGAACCCCACCCTATACACACACTAGGAGAAAGTTCCCCAGCTTTCCCCACAGACATGACAACCTGCCCTGAACAACCCAACTCTTGTCCCAGATACTGAGTTCCTGATCTTCTTCCAAACCACCTTCCATAATTCTCTTCATTAGATCTCAAACCGAAAAGGGATTTCATAGACTGTTCAGGAAACTAAATATATTCAGATACTCCATCTAGGACCTTGATGGTGAATCTATGGCACGCGTGTCAGAGGTGGCATGCAGAGCCTTCTCTGTAGGCACATATGCCGTCACCAGCTGCTCTTCTGGTTTCTGGCATGCATGCTGGTCTTCGCAGGCGCCGTAGCACCAGAAAATGGCCTGGAAAATGGCCAAAAAAACCAGGCCGTTTTCAGGCTGTTTTTTGGGCCAAAAATGCCCCCCCAAACAGCCTGAAAACAACCCCCAAATCGGCCACAAAACAGGCATGTGCGCACCTGCTAGCTAGTCTTCAGGTTTTTGGCGCTCCAGCACACACATGCACACACGTTCTCTCAATGTCGAAAAGGTTCGCCATCACTGATCTAGGGCAAGGCTCTCCAAACTTGGCAATGTTCAGATTTATGGATTTCAACTCCCAGAATTCCCCAGCCAGCACTTCCCAAAAGACGGGCTGCGTTAAAGCAGCAAGAACCACTCTCTGCTCTTCAGATTCTGCTGGCCCTGTAACTCTCAATATCCCTCATCCCTGGCCATCACTGGGGTTTGAGTGAGGTCAACATCATTGCTCCAGAGGGGAATGCTTAGTCTTATAAGTCCAGGTTCCTATCCACACATGTGCAGAGAAGAACATATATGAAATCCTGCTCTTGAGCCTTGTCTTCCACCTTTCCCAGTTCTCCATCCAAGAGCATGAGAAGAGCAGGAAGGAGCAACAGCCAGTCACTGGGCATTGGAGGTGGTAGGGGGAAGAGTCATGTTTGCAAACATGGTGGCAAAAATTCAGAAAGCGCCTGGTAGCCCCTTTTCCAACCAAAGTCCTAAAAAAGAAGCAAAAAGCTTATGCTGTTGAATGAAATTTGTGGGTCAGAAAAGGTGGACCAGATCCTGAATTTGGGGACAGAAAAAGGACAAGTGGATAGTCTTTTGCATCTTTGGAACACCCAATCAGTGGTGGGTTGCTCTTACCTTCGCTACCGGTACGTTGCTCGTGGTCTATTCGTGAATGTGCCAGACGTGCACTGCGCATGCATGCGCACTCCACCGCCCCTGCGACACCCAGCTGCTCGTCAGACGTCGCACAGGTGCTGCATGCTGTGCGCATGTACGCAATTGGCCCAGTTGCTTTACAACAGGTATGGAACATGGGCGGGTGGGTGGGCCAAACAAGCCAACGTACCGGTACGGTGGCTGCTGCTCCTGATGACTACTGGTACGGCCATACCAGCTGGAACCCACCACTGCACCCGATCCAGAAGCTGCTAAACAGGAAGATTGGCAATGTTCTTCGATCGTAACACAGAGAGAAGCGCTGCAGAAGAGCTAAACTTTGACCACAAGATGCACAAAAGCCAAGAAAAGATATCTCAGGCAAACATCTATTGACAATGCGATATTTGCATTTTACAGTACATCCTGGTTAAATCCTAAACACACATTCATTCAAAAATGGGCCTTCTCTCTCAGCCTCCATAGTGCAAGTAAAAGATGCCCACTGGTCTCTGCGGGATGCTTTTTAAAAAGACTAGGCTTTTAAAAAAATATCCCTGCTGCTACAAATAGGCAGGCAGGCACATCCCCTTGCAATGGCCGGCTGTAATTTTCTCCCCATCCTGCAACAGCTTCCCAATTCACACCCTCTTTAAGCAAAAAAAAGAAAAGAAAAAAAAAAGAGGAGAGGAGAGGAGGAGGGGAGGCAAAGAGGAGGGAAGGGTAGAATGGAGGGGTGGGGAGAGGAAGGGAGAGGAGAGGAAGGAGGGAAAAAAGGAGAGAGAGTTGCAAAGTCGTTGTGTCCAGAATGTTTTGGCACAGTCAGAGGGGTGCATTGGCCAACCTGAGTGGCAGATCTCTGCCCCTGTGTTTGGAGTTTCCCATGGCATTGTTAGGGCTTTCCAGAAAGGATGTGCCGAATAACCTCTACTTGGATTTGTCCGGAGTTTTTCCTCTCAATGAACAAAACAGAAGCATGCTAAGAGGGGCGAGTCCGGATCAGAATGGAAACACACACAGCTCAGATTTAGCTTAGGCTTTAAGAAGAGCGACACGGGGGTTGCACCCAAAAACACGGGACCAGCAGCTTGTAGCCCAGCCTGGTAGGGAGAAAACCTGTTGGGACTACCATTCTGATTCAGCGGGAGAAGCTCAAGGGACAGCAGCCATACAGCCAGGCAGCCGAGGTGTGCGTGTGTGGAGGGGGGGGGGGCAGGCATCAGACTGGGGGAAAGCAGATCTATTATGGTAGTATAACAGCAACACTTGTCAGAGATCAGCTGGAAGCACAACATACAAGCACATGCAAGAGATAAACGTGGCAGCCCGGGAACGAGTGCCCCACCCTCAGAGCCCAAATGCTTGCTTCCCCTGTCCCATTTCTTTCGCAGCCAATGCTCCAACAGATGCTGTGCTCCAAAACTCTCTGTGTGTGTGTGTGTGTGTGTGTGTACACTGTTTTCCCGAAAATAAGACCCAAACAGAAAATAAGCCCTAGCATGATTTTTCAGGATGCTCGTAATATAAGCCCTATCCCCAAATAAGCCCCAGTTAAGATCATCAGACAGACACAATTAGTTCCATATTTTCCCCAAAATAAGACCTAACCATAATATAAGCCCCAATGTATCTTTTGGAGCTAAAAGTAATATAAGACCCAGTCTTATTTTCAGGGAAACACGGTGTGTGTGTGTGTGTATGCGTGTGTACACACACACACACACATACGTGTTTCGTTCCCCTTTTGCTTCCATACATCTGGAGCAAACTCGCTTCTCAAGCTCTGTCTCTGAGCTTGCAAATCCTCTGTGGACAACAGCTAAGCTGAGCATATTTACACTGGGCTAAAATGCCAATTCTAGACCCCCCCATAACCTCTGGTCTGAGAACGGAGCCGTCTCTTTTCCATTTCTGTCCACCCTGGTGTAGTGAAACCCGACAGGCTGAGTGAAGAGAGGTTGGGAAAGAAAGACTGCCACTGGGCTTGGAGTCCAACCAGAATCCCATTCGGCTCCTTCCCGCATCCCTTTTGTCGCAGTTTCATCCGGCAAACAATCCAGCTGTTGCTGACTGCCAACGAAAGGGGGAAGAAGCACACAACTGGCTGAAGCTGAAAGCCAACACGCCCAAAGAGAAGTGACCACCTCTCCTTTTTGCTCTTTGCCACCATCGGGGAGCTCCAGATGTTAGACAGAGGAAGGGCTGGCCAAACCAATGGAGTGGGGGAGAAGTTGCCTGTCTCAGAAGAAATCCAGATGGGTCACCTCAAGGAGCAAACCATGAGGAAGAGGAGAGCAGGGATGGAGTAGAAGCCGTGAGTCTTCTCCTGGGCAGAAGCTCTCTTAGGTTCGGACTTGGAACTTCCCAGCCTTGGTCATGTACTTGATTCCTTTGAACGGCTTGTACTTCTCTCCGTACATGTCTAAACGGTTCACCTTCAGACCTGGAGCGAGAAGGAAAGACGTAGGTGAAGCCATGTGGAAGTCGTTGTAGGCCTCTCTGCAGGCACGCAAGCCGTCATCCAGCTCAGCTCCACCACACATGTGCATGCACCTCCCGCTGCTATTCAGCCAGTTCAGAGCGGTTCACCCAAACTGGTAGTAGAAATCCCCACCCCCCCCGCCCCAGCTCTATGTTGTCTTTTTTAGGGACATTTTTGTTGCCTGGCGCATGTGCAGACGGCACATAAACTGCATGCGTGGAACTCCAGGCACATGCGTGGATAGGTTGCGTGGATGCACACACACCTGCAAACCAGTAGGGAAGGTAAGTGAAAACCACCCCTGCTCATAACTCACTACCTTTTCCTGCTGAAACAAAGGGCGACATATTAGTCAGTGGTTTGTTTGGTACTCGTCAGTTTTAGTACTTATCGTGCCTAAATGAATTGGCAGTGAGTAGTGAGGTACCACCGTATTAATGCTGCTGCAAAGAAGATTGGAAGTCACTTCTTTGAATCCTTTTTCTTTCTTTTCTAGTTTCCTTTTCCTTTCTTTCTAGCACTTTTAACTTCTTCCTTGATTTATTTATTTTCCTTCGGTCACATTAGCCTGTACTATTTTTTTACTTTTTTGGTTTTACAATGTTTAATCAAAGTATCCAATATCCAAAGTGTTCCAATATCTCAGGGGTTGCCACAAAGAAGAGGGAGTTAAACTATTTTCCAAGGCACCTGAGGGAAGAACAAGAAGTAATGGATGGAAACTAATCAAGGAGAGAAGCAACTTAGAACTGAGGAGAAATTTCCTGACAGTTAGAACAATTAATCGGTGCAACAACTTGCCTCCAGAAGTTGTGAATGCCCCAACACTGGAAGTCTTTAAGAAGATGTTGGATAGCCATTTGTCTGAAACAGTATAGGGTTTCCTGCCTAGGCAGAGGGTTGGACTAGAAGACCTCCAAGGTCCCTTCCAACTCTGCTATTGTATTAATCTAAAAAAAGGCAGAGGAATTATTCTGCTCCATGCTAATTTTTAGAGGCATATGGTCTCTTGAGATATTGGGGGCTGGAGACCCAGGGATAGCATGGACAAGGTAACAAAATTCAGCCAAATATTAATTGTGGATATTTTTGGTTCATCATTTTACATGGGATGTAGCAAAGAATGCACCATCACTGCAAATCTTGCCTAATGCTTAAAAGGTAAAAGTACCCCCACACATATGTTCTAGTTGTTCCCAACTCTATGGAGCGGTGCTCATCTCCATTTCAAAGCCGAAGAACCAGCACTGTCCGAAGAAGTCTCTGTGGTCATGTGGCCAGCATGACTAAACTCCAAAGGTGCATGAAACGCTGTTACTTTCCCACCAAAGGTGATTCCTATTTTTCTACTTGCATTTTTTACATGCTTTCGAACTGCTAGGTTAGCAGAAGCTGGGACAAGTCATGGGAGCTTACTCCGTTACGCGGGTGCTAGGGATTCGAACTGCTGAGCTGCCGACCTTTCTGATCGACAAGCTCAGCAGGCAGCCCAATTGTCCAGCATGTCTTTTATAATGACATTTAAATTCCTTTGCTTAATCGCAACTGGGGCTTTAAAAAATGGTAAAGAGGAGAACCCCACACACCCCTCCCGAGAATTGGAAGATCACAAACCGGAGATTGCCAACTGCTGGATTTTGAACTGGAGGTTAATGGTGGGATTCTCATCGGGCTTGGAGGCCCCTGCCTGAAGACTCATCGTCCCCTTCAAACTGGGCAGTTTCTGTGGGTTGATCTTCCCCACGTCCCACATCAGCATCTTCCAAGGGAAGGGTAGAGAAAGAAAGAGATGACAAGATAAATGTCCATGGAGATTCTCACTCAATCAGGTCACGGTTGTCCACAAAGGTGTTTTTTTTTCTTCAAGAGGCAACTGGATTTTCTGGGTTTTTCTTTGAAGATGTTTCACTTCTTTGACCCATTTCAAGACCGTTTCTTGGCCCAGCTGGTTAACTGAATCACTGCAGCCCTTAATTTGGTAACATGCCCGTTAAGTGAATCTGGCTTCTGCATTGAGTTTGCTTGTCAGACGGTTGCAAAGAGCGATTGCGTGACCCCAGGAAAACAGCAATAGTCGTAAATATGAGTCGGTGGCCAAACGTCCTAATTATGGGATGCTGGAATGGTCATAAGCATGAAAAACAGTCATAAGTCACTGTCCCAAAGGTGTTTTTTCTTTTTTTCAACTGGAATTTCTGTTTTTTCTAACTGGAAGGATTTATATCCCAGCTGGTCATTTGCATTCTGCTATATAAATCCTTCGGTTCCCCACCATCCAGTCAGAAGCGAAGAAGCTTCTCAGATGGGAAGCAAAACATCTTCTAAGAAAAACCAGAAAGTCCAGTTGAAAGGGGGGAAAAAAGCACATTTGGGTCAGGGACCTATGACTGTTTTTCACACATGACCATTCCAGCATCCCATAATTCAGACGCTTGGCCACTGACTCATATTTATGACCGTTGCTGTTTTCCTGGGGTCACGTGATCACTTTTTGGCAACCTTCTGACAAGAAAACTCAAGGCGGAAGCCAGATTCACTTAACGGCCATGTTACCAAGTTAACGACTGCAGCGATTCAGTTACCCAGCTGTGCCAAGAAATGGTCTTAAATTGGGTCAAAACTCATTTCACAACTATCTTGCCTAGCAACGGAAACATTGGGCTCAACTGAAGTTGTAAGTCAAGGAACACTTGCAATCCATCTTCTCTGTTGCCATGTCCTCCTTTACCCCCATCCTCAGAGCCACCCCACTCAAGAGAACAGCCCCCTCTGACAAAAAGCTTCCAATTGAATCTGTTTCTTGGTTAACAGCTCATTCACAAGAATCTTTTCATCTAACAGGAATTCAAGAGGGGTTGGACCTAGTCCACTTGTAACTATGTTGTTCTGGACAAGGCTTCCCAAGACCATGAAGCCAACTCCCTTTTATTAATGTCCTGTGAATTCTGCTCATTCACATCCAGCAAAGTCTTTTGAGAGAGGATTTACAGTCACAGACCTTATCTGGCTGGGACAGATGCCAGGCCAGTATCTGCAAAACTTGGCAAGGAGTCACAAGCCAATTAAGCAAACTAATGGTCTCCTGCAAACTCCACTCCCCTTCACTCCTCTTTTATTTCCTCTGGAAGGGGCCATTCATCGTCCACTTCTGGCCTTCCTCCCAAGTAGACCACTTTTCTTTAGCTGTTCCCTTCTCCTGGCAGCTCTGCATATGCTCACACTGGGAACAGGCTCCAGCTGTTCATCTGCCTCCCTGATATCTGACTCCGAAGGCAGCTGCTAACTGTCAGACGGCCTTGGCCCCCCCTCTGCCTCCTACACAGAGCCCCCATCAGAGCCTTCCCCAGACTCCAGGACTGGCCCAGGTTCCTCCCCAACCTCCTCACTGTCTGAATCTGTTGCCAGCTATGCTGCCGGCTGGTGGACCACAACACATGTCAGGATTCTAGGCTGATCCCTCTTTTAACTCCACCACCCTCAGAATCTGCCATTCCTCCTACCATAGGAAAAGATGACAGGCAGATCATGCCAAGAACCAAACTTGACTGAAGGTTCTACTTCCTCACCTTTGTGACAGGATCAAATGTGTGCGTCCCCTGAGAAGGTGTGAGGGTCATGTTGAGCACCCCTTTGGGCATCTGGCTGGTGACCAGTACCCCCTCCACCGTCTTCCCCATGGTCTGTTTGGGCCCCACGGTGATCTCAAAGCGGCCGAGGGAGCTGCTGTCTCGGAAGCTGATGTTGTGCTTCACGTAGACCGGGATGGCCACTAAACTGTGGGAAAAAGAAGAGCGTCATCGTGGCCAAGGGAATTGTAGCCCACGAATCTGAGTTTGCCCTTTCTGTCTGGCTCCACCCATTCCTTTCAGGACACTGCTTGAATTCCAACATGGCTGGCTGAGGAATTCTGGGAGTTGGAAGCAGGGGTGGGTTCTGGCAGAGACTTCTGCCGGTTTGTTCAGGGGCATGCAGTGTGTGCGCTTGATGCATACATGTGCAGTACAGCTAAAATTGCTCTGCGCATGCGCCGAAGCAAAAAACATGGCGGTACTTACAGGAGAACCGGTTCGGGGGTGTGGCAGGCCTGGGTCGTTGCCGGTTCCAGTGACCCAGGTCACCAAACTACTACCACCAAACTGGTCCAAACCGGTAGGAACCCACCACTGGTTGGAAGTCCATAGGTTTAAATTTGCCCAGTTTGGAGACCCCTGTACGACGACATGCAGGTGTGGGCTTCAAAAATTGAAGCAATGGGTTTGCTGCCCTGTTGCTGGGTGGGCGTGGCCATAGTGGGTGTGGCCTAGCAGCCTCCTGAACCAAGGCAGGGGGAGTTTCACCCTCCCCAGGCTCCGGAGGGTTTGCTTGAGCCTCCGGGAGGGCGAAAACTGCATTCCCCGGGCTAAGGAGGCCCTACAGAGGCTGGAAACAGGCCCATTTCCAGACTTCTGGAATGTCCGGTAAGCCCGTTTCCCCCCCTTACCAAGTCTCCACGCAGGCCCTGCACTTACCTGGCATGATGAATGAGCCGCAGGAACGAGACTTCTAGGCAGGGCCAGCCAGGGGTGGCATTTGGGGGTTCACCGAATTGGGCAGAATCCTAGCTAGAGGATTGACCGAATTCGTGCCGAACCCCAGCAGCCCACCCCTGACGACATCATGAGACACTCATCTGTAGAGACCGTACCAAGAAGATGTGGGACGATGTCGGTCCTGATACTTATATGAAGCCCAAGGTAGAATTCTCTACTAGAAGATTCCACAAAGCCATCTTTTGTTCCCATACAATAAAGTGGGGGTAGGGTGTCAAAACGCTGGAAGAACCCGTCTTACTTTTGAGCGCTGACGTGATAAGAGAGCAAGCGGAAGTTCCCATCGGGAGGGATGAAGGACAGGATGCGCTCCGATTCCCACCGCTTGAAACGCACACAGGGGTGGAAGCTTACATCGTCCAACAATCTTGGGTTCTGAAAAGAGGAAAGAGGAAAGAGCTGGAAGCTCCTTGGCTGGTGGGGCTTCTCCACCTTGACGATTTTAAGACCTGTGGACTTCAACTCCCAGGAATTCCCCAGCTGACAAAGATTTACTGGCTGGGGAATTCAGGGGGAGGAGGAGGAGGAGGAGATAAAGGAGGAGAAACAGGTGGAGAAGGAGGATGAGAAGAAGGAGAAGACGACAACCTGTGCTCTGGTTTTACTGCTTTATACCACTGATGGGAAGATTTGACCAGTTTCCTATCTTGGATACTCGCACTGCGATGGTTGGCTACAGAAGGGCAAGCCAGGGAATTTGTCAAAACGGGTGGGTGAGAGGGGTCTTTCTTTCTCCTCTCATTTTTACCATGAAGGAGAGGGTGAGGTCCGGCATCCCAGTCAATTTCACGCAGGCATCGATCACCCCTTGGATTTCAGCTGTAATTGTGGAACCTTCTGTGGCACAGAAAAAGTGACTTAGGGACCATTTTCCACACTTAGGATGGTTGCAACATTCTCGAGTGATCAAAGTTTGAACACTTGGCAACTGTCTCATATTTATGAAATTTTCAATGGCATCTCCATAGACATTTAGAGACTGAAAACTATATCAATATATCAATATCTACCTACCTACCTACCTCTCTCTCTCTCCCCCCTCCCTCCTTCCCTATCTATCTATCTATCCATCCATCCATCCATCCATCCATCCATCCATCCATCCATCCATCCATCTCTACCTCTTCCTATCTTGATAAACATCCCCGCCACCCAAAAAGGACAAAGGCTACGTGGTTTTCCTCAAAATGCGAGGTTTCTGCTGTCTTAGAGCAAAGACACAATCGGAATACCTGACTTGTCGATGATGGCGTCTATCTCCTCGATCACGTCGAAGTAGGCTTCGTTGTTGGTGTACTTCACACTGGTCCGTCGCCAGGGCACCACGGACAGCTGCCCTGTAGGGAGCTGCTCTCCCACATTGGTGCTTCCTGGAAGAGGGAAGAGGGGAGGAAGAAGTTCTTCATATGTTTGAGTCTCCAGGCCTTTCATCATCTTAGTTGCTCTTCTCTGAACTTTTTCCAAAAGCCTCAACAGCTTTCTTGTAGCGTGGGGACAAAAATTGGTGGCAGTAGTCCAGGTGTGGTCTCACTAGGGTTCTAGTTTCCCAGGAGACAATTTTTTCACGGACTGGGAGTGGGTGGGAAGGAGGAGGAGCACACAACCTATATCCCTCACACACCCATTTTGTAATAGGATTTGGGCTTCTGTGAGTATCTAATGCCTGAAGATCCAAGATGGAGCTAGGGCAGTGATGCCAACACTGGAGTGGTTGCAAATACAGATGAAGCTTTACTCGCTCGCCCGCCACTCGCCTGCAGCTCTTTGGCCCAGTTCCTAACAGGCCACGAATAGTACCAATCTGTGGCCCGGGGATTGGGGACCCCTGCTCTAACCCCTGCTAAACTGAACCATGAGCCAGTACCTACCGTATTTTTCGGAGTATAAGATGCTCCGGAGTATAAGACGCACCTTAGTTTTTGGGGAGGAAAATAGGGGAACATTTTTTCTGTCTACCAGGTATTCATCTGGCTAGCGTCCTTCAGCACATTAGTTCGCTGGTTGTGAGTGCGCGCGCATGTGTGCATTGGGGCTGAAAAGCAGCTTTTAAAGCACAGCTGATCATCGCAGGGAGCAGCAATTAGTAAAGTAGGGGAAGTGCGGAAGAGGTAAGGGAAGGCAGCAGCTGTTCCGGGTTGCCGTTTTGGGCACTGTGCCTCGCGTTTTCAGCCTCTAAACACTCCAATTGCCACCTGAAAACACAACATGCAGAGGCGGCGATGTGTTCTGGCGATCACAACAGCCTTGAATGGGTCTCAAACAGAGCGTTTGGAGGCTGAAAACATGAGGCGTGGAGCCCAAAAATGCAAGCCATTGTGTCAGGGCTCCAAATAGCATCCAAAATGAAATCAGTCTCTGAGGCAAAGCATTCCTCAAACTTCCAATCAATTAAGAGAGCCATGTTGGCACATCTGGGAAAACCCCAATCTGAAAGCTTCCCGGTTTTCCCCACCCAGTTGAAAGTTCACCATGTGATGGACTTATTGTCCATCCATAAGTCCATCACGTGGTCCAATCTCCCACTACCATATGGGCAGTTCCACCCATCCAGTTCCAGTCAGGTGCAGAGGTACAAAGACAAAGGATGACCTTGGCTTTCTAGAAAGATTTTTGTTATGGCTACATATCATCTAACTCTGTACAATCCCCCCTCCCCATTTTCCCACTATAGAAAATGCATAGTAGAATAAAAGAAAATGTGGCAGGCCAAAGACCCAAAAGAAAAGATGGTTGCAGGCCTGACACATTGTCTGTGGCAATCTCTGTATCCAGGAAGAGGACGGAGGGTGCGGGCTGCCGTGTGGGCTTGGTTACATTTGGAATATAGGATGCACGCAAATTTTCAGCCTCTTTTAGGAGGAAAAAGTGTGTCTTATACTCCAAAAATATGGTAGATCCATACCACCCATTTCGCCAACAACTTACTACTGTTCCCAGGCTAGTTTGATCCACTCCATAAACTACGAATCAGCCAAGCCCAGTTTAGCCTGATGGACGAGGTGAGCTGGTCACAAATCATCTACCTGTGATTGTGTTGACAACTGTCCGGAGGATTGTTGGTGGCCTGATCAGCTCCTTCAGAATATTGGACTCCGTTGCCAAGGGGAAACCGTTGTCCAGCATCTCCTCGAGCACCTCGTAGACTACCACAACATTGTCCTTGATGACAACTTCAGAGCAGACTCCAAAATAATCCTGGGGAGGCGGAGAGGAGCAAAATGTAAAACAGCTCTCCATTCTGGGGTTGGTTGCCTTGGGAAAATCTTGGAAGAGAATCACTCAAAGGCCAGGAATTGGGTGAGAACCTCAATTATAAGCGCAGTGGTCAGAGTGCGATACTGCAGGCTTCTTCTGCTGACTGCCAGCTGCCTTCAAATTGGCAGTTCGACTCTCACCAGGCTCATGGTTGACTCAGCTTTCCGTCCTTCTGAGCTGGGTAAAATGAGAACCCAGATTGTTGGGGGCAAGGGGCTGACTCTGTAAATTGCTTAGAGAGGGCTGTAAAGCACTATGAAGTAGTATATAAGTCTAAGTGTTATTGCCATTTCCTTTCCTTCCTTTCTCCCTCCCTCTCAGTGATTAGAATGCAGTATTGCAGGCTAACTCTGCTCACTGCCAGCTGTTTGAATCTCACCAAGCTCAAGGTTGACTCAGCCTTCCGTCCTTCTGAGGTGGGTAAAATGAGGACCCGGGGGGGGGGCAGAAGCTGACTCTGCAAACCATTTAGAGAGGCCTCTAAAGCACTGTGAAGTGATAGATAAGTCTACGTGCAATTGCTTAAGAAGGAAGGAAGGAAGGAAAACAAGGAAGTATTGGTGCAGTGGTTAGAGTGCTTTTTTGCAGACTAACTCTGCCCACAGTCAGGAAGTTCAATCCTGTTCAAAGTTGAGTCAACTTTCCCCCCTTCCAAGGTCAATAAAACCAGTTGGAAATGGCCCATCCCATCATCAGTCCAGATGGAGGTATAATTTAAAAAGTTTGCTTCCGTTCATCTGAAGATGGCTTTGAACGGAGAAAGCTTCCTTTTGTGGGTTTCCTGCGTCAAAGGCCACAAAAGAAACATTTTTCATTTTACAGTGATCAGGAAGCACCGACAGAAACTGAAAATAAGGAACCTGTCTAATAAAGGAGTCCAAGTTACAACTAGAAACTCAACGTAATTTTACATAGGCCTGTAAGAAGAATGGAACTATCTATATATGGAGATAGGAGAAACACCACCCCCACCAAGGAAAAACAAGACATATATGTTTAGAATACTTAAAATGTAGACGTCAAGTGTTAAATATTTTTAAAATATGCGTAGAGAAAATTCATGATGGTTGGAATAACTGTCACAAAGTAGTTTGCCTGGCTTTTCCACAGAATAGAACAGAGTTGGAAGGGACCTTGGAGGTCTTCTAGTCCAGCCCCTTGCTCGAGCAGGAGACCCTATACCATTCCCCACAAGGGACTGTCCTTGTGGCTCAGAGTCTAGAAGTTAGAGTTGATATAACTGTTGCGGCCCGACAGGGGCCAGCAGAGCAGCAGCAGATTCGGACAGTGAGGAAGTTGGGGAGGAACCTGGGCCAGTCCTGGAGTCTGGGGAAGGTTCAGATGAGGGCTCTGTGTCGGAGGCAGAGAGGGGGCCAGGGCCATATGCCAGTTATCAGCTGCCTTCAGAGTCAGACATCAGGGAGGCAGATGAACAGCTGGAGCCTGTTCCCTGTATGCACATGTACAGAGTTGCCAGATGAAGGGAACAGCTAAGGAACAGGGGTTGACTTGGCAGGGAGGCCACAGGTGGACGATGAATGGCCCCTCCCAGAGGAAATAAAAAAGGAACGAAAGGGGAGTGGAGTTTGCAGGAGACCATTAGTTCGCTTCATTGGTTCGTGACTCTCCGAGACGCCTTGCCAAGTTTTGCAGATCTCGGCCTGGCAGCTCTTCAAGCCAGAGAAGGTCTGTGACTGTAAATCCTCCCCTGAAAGACTTTGCTGGATGTGAATGAACAGAATTCACAGGAAATTAATAAAAGCTTTTTTTGTCGGGACAAGGAGTTGGCTTCCTACTCTCGGGAAGCCTCGGTCAGAACAAACAAAGGGGGAACTGAAATCACATGTCATTTGGCCTTTATCAGACAGCAATCACTCAGTCCCATGATCAGCCAAGCTTTCAAAGGACACCTCAAATAGCTTTTCCATCCGGCTGATGCCTTCATCCCCACCCCAATGGGTGCTCCTAATTTGGATGGCGCTACCCAGGGACTAGGATGATGGACATTCAAGTCCAGTTTATCTGGAGTGGCCAGATCAGCAGGGCCGAACCTGCAGGAACATGTCAATATCCATAAATACAGGTAATCCTCGACTTACGACCATCTGTCCAACCATTTCTGTTGCTAAGCGAGACAGTTGTTAAGGTTGTTTTCACAGTTGTTTTGCTCCATTTTACAACCTTTCTTGCCACCGTTATTAAGGGAACCACTGCAGTTGTTAACTTAGTACCCACATTTGTTAAACAAATCTGGCTTCCCCATTGACTCCGCTTGTCAGAAGGTGGCAAAAGGGGACTGCGTGACCCTGGGACCCTGCAACCGTCATAAATGTGAGTCAATAGGCAAGTGTCTGAATTTTGATCATGTGAGCACGGGGATGCTGCAGCGGTCGTACGGGTGAAAACCGATTGTAAAGTGCTTTGTTTCCAGTGCTGCTGTAACTTCCAGCAGTCACTAAATGAGCTGTTGCAAGTTAGTTCATTTAGTGGCTGTTAGGTTAAAACAGCCCTGAAAAAAGTCGTTGTTGTAAGTCGAGAACTTTCAATCAGGGAGGCTGCTGAATCTAGAGGCCAAAAAACGCTGCTGCTTTTGAAATACTGTATTGTTTAGAGTATAAGATGCACCTTTCCCCCCCAAAAAAGTGGGTGAAAACACTTATATACATTTTTGGCCTCCCAAAACCCTGCCCCTTTTGCAAAAATGGATGTGCATTGCCTTTAGGAGGCTTCCAGAGTGCTCCTGGGGGCTGGGGAGGCTAAAAATGAGTGAAAAATGCGTCATTTTTTGCTCGTTTTTGCCCCACCCCCCCCAACCACTGGGGAGCACTCTACAAGCCTCCTAAAGGCTATTCTTGGCCTTTTTTTTTTTTTTTTTTTTGACAAAAACAGGCCCGTTTTTGGGTGGTCTGCAGAGTGCAAAAACTTTTTTTTTAATATGCCTCTTCAAAATCTTGGTGCGTCTTATTACTCCGATGCATCTTATACTCCAAAAAATATGGTAGTTGCTTGCTTTGGCAAGGCCAGTCCTGCCTTCCTGCTAATCATCATTCCCTGGGCTCAAAGGCCTTGCATGAAAGTTGATGCCCAGAGTAACTCGGTTTTTGCCAAACAGGCTGATCAAGTTGAGCATGTTTGAACTGTCCCACTTTCCCTTCGTTGCCTCCCTCCCGGGTTCTCTTCTCAACTGGCCACCAGTAGAGTAGAAAAGGGGCACTTTGGAGAGGCAAATGCAGGGAGGGATCAAGAGGTATGATGGGGAACGCCTGTAGGGTCGAACCCTGCTCCTGGTTTGCCCCAAGTCCACACCAAGTTGTTTTCTCAACCTCTCAACGTGAAGATGTGGGGACTTCAACTCCCAGGATTTCCCTAGCAGCCGTTTGAATTGGCCACCACTCTTTTTCGAGTAGAAACCCAGTTTATGGAATTCCCAGCTAGCACTGGGCTTCATCCACCAACTCTGGGGAATTCTGGGAGTTGAAGTCAACATGGCTAGTCTAGTGAAGAGAAGGACCAGGGGAGACAGGATAGCAGTCTTCCAATCTATGAGGAGCAGCCACAGAGACGAGGGGGTCAAGTTATTTTCCAAAGCACCCTAAGGCCAGACAAGGAAGAATGGATGGAAACTGAACAAGGAGAGATTCAACCTGGAAATAAGGAGGAACTTTCTGACAGTGAGAACAATCAACCCATGGAAGAGAAGTTGCCCTCGGAAGTTGTGGGAGCTTCATCCCTGGAAGCTTTCAAGAAGAGACTGGGCTGCTATCTGGCAGAAATGGTGATGGGTCTCCTGTTTGAGGGGGGGGGTTGGACTCGATGACCTATAAGGTCCCTTCCAACTCTGTTATTCTATTCTATTCTATTCCTTATTCTATTCCTTATTCTATTCCTTATTCTATTCTTATTCTTATTCTATTCTATATGCAGGAACCGGCATGGCTAGTGAAGAGAAGGACCAGGAGAGACAGGATAGCAGTCTTCCAATATTTGATGGGCTGCCACAGAGAGGAAGGGACAAGCTATTTTCCAAAGCACCCGAAAGCCAGACAAGGAAGAATGGTTGGAAACTGATCCAGGAGAGATTCAACCTGGAAATAAGGAGGAATTTTCTGACAGTGAGAACAATCAACCGATGGAACAGATGTTGCCCTCACAAGTTCTGGGAGCTTCATCACTTGAGACTTTCAAGAGGAGACTGGACTGCCATTTGTCAGAATTGGTGTAGGGTCTCCTGTTTGAGTGGGGGGGGGGGGTTGGACTAGATGACCTATAAGGTCCCTTCCAACTCTGTTAATCTGTATCTGTATATCTTCAAGTTGCCAAGGTTGAGAAATGGGGGTGTACACTTTAAAAATGGGAACAATTTGCGTCTTGACTTTCTTGACATACAAACCGAGGACACCCCTGGCACCAGACTCGAATGCTTCATACACTAACCCATATTCGGATTATAGTTTACTAAATAAACCACAATGAGTGGTATAAGGTAGGAGTGCTGTGACCCAGCCGATATAATTTAGTCACTAAAACATAGAACAAAAACCAACATGAGGCCACAGAGCACATTATGTTTATGTCCTGGGTGTTATGTCTGAGGGCTAGTGGCGCAATGCAGAACACCCCTGACTATGGATCAGAAGATTCTAGGTTCAACTCTCGCTAGCTCTGTTCAGACTAAGATTTCAGTATTCCAGTATTTGAGGGCAAAAAAAAAAAAAAGAAGAAGAAGAATGGATGGAAACTAACCAAAGAAAGAAGCAACCTAGAACTAAGGAGAAATTTCCTAACGGTGAAAACAACCAACCAGTGGAACAGAAGTTGCCTTCAGAAGTTGTGGATGCTCCATCATTGGAGGCTTAAAAAAAAAAACTGGGCAATCATTTATCTGAAATGATATAGGGTCTCCTGCTTGAGCATGGGGTTAGACTAGAAGACCTCCAAGGTCCCTTCCAGTCAGTGGTGGGTTCCAGATCCCGTTGCAACCGGGCCCGGCGTCCACCACATGAACGCTTGAAGTGCACGCATGCATCACCTCTTGTGACACCTCTGCGACGCTCCAGCTGCTTGGCAGAGTGTTGCATAGGCACCGTGTGCTCTTTGCACGTAAGTACCAAGAGCTCAAGTACAGGTAAGGAGCTCGGGCGGGCCCTCCGGAGCACCGTACCGGAACGGTACCCGGTTCTCCTGGCAGGCACCAGTACACCTGTATCGGAGCATACCACCTACAACCCACCACTGCTTCCAGTTCAGTGCAGTTCTGTTCTATTCCATTCCATTCCATTTTCTATTCTTTTTTGTTTTCTATTTTCTGTTCCATTCCATTCCATCCTATTCTCTATTCCTTTTCTTCTATTCTATTCTGTTCTATTTCTATTCTATTCTATTTCCTATTCTATTCTATTTCCTATTCTATTCTATTTCCTATTCTATTCTATTTCCTATTCTATTCTATTTCCTATTCTATTCTATTTCCTATTCTATTCTATTTCCTATTCTATTCTATTCTATTCTATTCTGTTTCTTCTTTTCTCTTCCTTTCCTCCTATTATATTCTGTTCTATTCTTTTCAAAAGCTAGGCAAACTCCTTTATGACAATATGACAGTTTGTGTCAATCTAGCTTAGCCAAACTCAGTTTTAAGTTAGTGCCACATTCATCATTGTCCGCAAAAGTTTTTTCCCCCTCTGACCTAGAGCATTTTACTGTAATGGCTTGGAGGTTTTTTGTTTTTTTTTTGACTTGGCAACTTGAGGATGTGGGGACTTCAACTCCCAGGATTCCCCAACCACCATTCAAACTTGCCAAGTTTGAAAACCACAGGTTTTGTGTATAACTCCACCGTTTCTGGAATTCCCAGCCAGCGCTGGGCTTTGTCCAACAAATCTGGGCAAAGCCAAGAAGTAATCGTAGGTTACAGAACCTGATGTTCAGGAGGGGACATAAAACAAAGGACACAAATGAAACATGTATGCAGAAATAGAGCCAAACTTCCCCCAAAATATAAAATATAAAAAGCAAGCACACGTTTTCAGTGTACATAGTTAAAAAGTCATGATGATGGTCACAACATGGTCACAATCCTTTCCTAGCAGTAACATTTTTCACAGCAATGATATTTTTACAATCGTTATTTCTTATACCCAATAAGGTTGGAAGCAAGCATTTGTCCATCACATTGCATAAACCTACACCACAAGACCACGCGTGATTTCCCTACATTCCCCTCTTCTTCCTAGCGATTAACCACAATAAAGTTTCTCTTCCGTCATTGTCATTTTTCGATGCAGCATTTTGGACCCTCTGTGAATTTTATTACCCAGGCGCCTGGCATGCTACGTTTCGGCGGTGTTTTGACCTAGGCTTCCCAAGATCATGAAGCTGACTCCTCATCCTGATAAAACCTCTTTTATTTAGGTTAAAGGGAATTCCTCTCCAGCGACGTTCCGGCCAACAGTCTTTCAAGAGATTTCACAGCTACAGGCCTTTATCAGGTTTGAAGAGCTGCCAGGCTGATATCTTCCAAACGCCACGCTGAAGCAGCAATTATTTGACCAGAAGTCAGGAACAGATCTTCGTCCTAATGACTTGAACTAATTGTCTCCTGCAAATTCTCCTCCCCTTTCACCCCTCTTTATTCCCCATGGGAGGGGCCATTCACTGTCCACCTGTGCCTTTACTCACCAGTTGGCCCTTGTTCCTTAGCTGTTCCTGTCTCCTGCCATCTCAGTGCATGTGCACATAGGGAACAGGCTCCAGCTGTTCTTCTGCCCACTGATGTCCGATTCCACTGATAACTGTCGGATGGCCTTGGCCCCATTTCTGTCTCCGATGCAGAGCACTCCTCAGAGCCTTCCCCAGACTCCAGGACTGGCCCAGGTTCCTTCCCAACCTCCTCACTTTCTGAGTCTGCCACCAGCTCCACAGGCCACTGACGGGCCAAACAGGCAGGGGGTTGGACTGGGTGACCTACAAGGTCCCTTCCAACTCTGTTAATCTGAATCTGAAATGGGTTATCCACTTCAGAATCCTGAAAAGCCAACCTCGTGTCTGGCATCAACCCTAAATCCCTGGGATATTCCACCTACCTGAAAGGTGTCCACCACCCGGTGAAGAAACTCAATGACGAAAAGAGGTGGGACTTCCGTCTGGATGACGGCCACGAAGAAGATCTTGTGCCGATAGACACTCAGAAGGTAATGGTGAGGGGTGGAAATCACTGGGGGCACATTCTCAGCCTCTGACGCTCGCTCTTGAGCCTCAAAGAAGTAGTCGCAAACCGAACGGCTGATCACACTCTTCCAGTGTTTCTCCAGGAAAATGTCCCCAGAGGAGTTGATGAGGAAAAGGCTGTGAATCATCACTGCTCCAGAAGGAGGCCCACCGCCGAGGACCCCTGGCTGACCAAGAAATCAACTTCTGCTCTATGACTCCTCAGGTCTAAAAATCAACACACAAACACACACACAAAGCATGGAGGATTTCTTAAGTCCGTTCTTTCCTTCTGGTTCTTCACCACAAACAGAATTCCCTGAGCCGAGCATGCGATAATCAATACAATTTCTAGCGGCCAACACAATCCCCTTGGTGTGTGTGTGTGTGTGTTCTGTTAAGATACAGCCTGTTGTGCCTTCAAATGGCTTCTACCGTACTGTCGTAGAATGGCTTCTACTATACAGCGCAGTGGAGTTGCCATGGTAATGGCTTCACAGTACTCCACAAGGGGGCTCCCTCTAGTAAGGGGGAAAAATCCAACATTAGAAACTACATTTGATCCAGACATTTGGTCATTGCAGCATCAAGAGGAGAAATTTGAAAAGGAGGGCCGGCCATACAAATTTTCACAGTTTCAGTCACAAATGGACTTCCGTGGACCTTGCTTCATACGTAAGTGGTGGAGGGGGCGTGCATAAGTGCCCTAACCTGCCTATCATCCCGGTCATTGAATTTTGATTCTCTTATTCTTGTTCTTATTTTTGTTTGACCAATTCCAATAAATAAATAAATAAAATTGTGGTTGTAAGTCAAGGAATACCTGTATAAATCCATTAAAAAAAAAAGTGAAGTAAAATCTTTTTATGCCTTCCTCTCACCAATCGTCTCCTTTACAGTCACATTTTCTATTATTTATAACACATCACATTCTTGTCCCTGCGAAAGATGATACTGTGCTACTGTTGCTCTTTGTTGAAGGGAAACCAGGACACTTTGAGCCTTAAAAAGGATACTTTTTATTCATGTATGTATGTATGTATGTATGTATGTATGTATGTATGTATGTATGTATGTTAGTTACATTTCCTGATAAAGAAATAAAGGGAGACCAGTATAGATCTATTTCAAGTTATTTAGCTCCCATAAGTCTTCTGGGATCTGACAGAATAAAATACTATATATATATCCACATGTGCTTTATAAACTGCATTTGCTTTAATCCGTATGAAACAATCATGCTGTGTAATACTTCAGGTTTGAATCCCCCAAATGCATGAAGATAGCCCTGGCCTGTGTTGCCTTAGGAAAAGCAAGATGGGAGATCCTCAAAATCTCTTGGGGGAATTCAAAGAGCCCCCCCCAAACACCACAGACCTTCTCTGCAGACACACCCCCCCCCCCCCGATTGTTCATAGTTGCAATGCAACTCATACGCTTCTTTCGGCCAAATCTCTTCTCTCAAACCTTAGGCTGTCCTGGATCCTATGTCGGATGCCCTGGATTCCAATGTTTTTTTCCTCCTCCTTCCAGTGAATCTTTCTGACATCCCCAAAAGATCAGCCCCCACCCCCACCCCCATTATCCTCCTACTGGCCTTACTCTCTGCAGAAAGCTATAATGGAGCTTGTTGACGTTTGTGTGGACTCAGCCTCTTTATAAGCCAGGATTTAGGGCTCAGCACATTAGGCAAAACCACCCTATCGTGACTTGTTAGGATGTGCAAAGCCAATTTATTTGTGGCTTATTAAGCAGGCTGTGCTAACAAGTCCATCCTGGCTTATTCAAAGAACCATGGTATTCAATTCAGCTCAGATCTATGAACCAGGACCTGGTGCCTCCAGAAACCAGATCCCATCAAAGCGACCGTGTTCTTTTTGTAAGGGATTCCCGCGGATCTCAACCCAGAAGATTCAAGCCAGGCAGGAGACCCCAAGCTCGCCTTCCCCCAGAACCCCCGTCCCTACCGCCCCCCTCCATCGATCCCTTTCCCCCATTCTTACCTCCTCCGCATCGCAGCCACAGCTTCCTCAAATAAATCGTGATTGGCGGTGTGTGTGGGGGGTGATAATAGATCCCTCGGAAGCCACCCACCCTCGCCGCTGATTGGCCAGCGGAGGAGGCCCCCCACCTTCCTTCCTCCTATCCCGCGTCGCCGCCGGTTCTTTGACAGCTCCGATTGACAGAACTGATGGGCCGGGCGTAGGGCGGGGCCTCCTTAACGCCGTCCACATCGATTGGTCGGCAAGTCCCGGCATCGATTCCGAGTGACACCCCGACAGGCCGGTGAACGCAGAGACGAGGGAAAAGAGGAGGCAGAGATTGGCAGGGATTGAGAAAGCTCGCGCAAACCAGTGGAGGAGGGTCGCCGCGGCTCTATAGTAACGGGGCGGTTGCTAGCGGTCGGCTGAAGTTACCCTTTTTTTCTTCGGCGTGAGGCGGCATGTGACGGGCGGGCCGCGCATGCGCATTTAGACAACAGAAGTCCTAACCCGCCGCTTGTCTAAATACGTATGCGCGGCCCGCCAGTCACATCGTTTTGCGGACGACCTTCTAATCCTCGGTTTACGACCGAGCAGCTACAGAAAGAGAAAACGGACGTTGATTAGCGAGGTCGTTGTTCCCACCGCACGAGCCACCTTGGGTGGGTCAGAGCTCAAACCTGCTTAAGCCGTTAACAGGGTCGGTAGAGAGAGTCCTCGAATTACGACCACAATTGAACCCCTCCCCCCATTTCTGTGGCCAAGCAAGACGGTTCTTAAGTGAGTTTAGCCCCATTTTATGGCCTTTCTTGCCACCTTGCTTAAGTGAATTTCTGCCATTGTTAAGTGAGTAACGTGGTCGTTAAGTGAATCCCACTTCCCCATTGACTTGGCTTCACAGAAGTCACAGAAGGAGACCACATCACCCCGGGATTTTGCAACCGTCATAAATATGGGTCAGTAGCCAAGCATCTGAATTTATCACATGCCCATGGGCATGCCACAACGGTCATAAGTGTGAACAATGGTCATAAGTCACTTTTCTCAGTCCTGCTGTAACTCTGGTCACTAAATGAACGGCCTGCACAGGGAGTCCTCGACTTACAACTACAATTGAACCCAAAATTTCTATGTCCAAGTAAGACAGTTCTTAACTGAGTTTTGGCCGATTTTATGGGTTTTGCTCACTGTTGTTAAGTGAATCATTGTTAAGTTAGCGACACAGTTGTTAAGTGAATTTGACATCCTCATTGACTTTGCTTGTTCCTAGGTGATGGCATGATCCAGGACACTGCAGCTGTCATAGATGCCAGGACGTCTGGCAACTGGTTCATATTTATAAAGGTTTTGCAGTGTCCCAGGGTCAGGTGGTCACCTTTTGACAAACTGTAGGAAGTTATTACCCACCCCTCTCCTAGAAAAATGAGATATTTTAGGAAATATTAAAAGGGCAGAATATTTCCTGTAAAAGGGAGGCAGCCCCCCACCTTTGTCAATGGGCCATTAAGGCCCGAGCCAGTCTATTCTACATAACAAAGATCTACAGAATCAGAATAGAGCTGGATCTTGGAGGTCTTCTAGTCCAACTCCCTGCTCAAGCAGGAGACCCTAGACCAGGGTAATCAACCTTTTTATACTACCGCCCACTTTTATATCTCTGTTAGTAGTAAAATTTTCTAACCGCCCACCAGTTCCATATTAATGGTGATTTATAAAGTAGGGAAGTAACTTTATAAAATTTATAAAGCAGAGTTATAGCAAACCCCTACCACCCACCATGAAAGCTGGAACGCCCACTAGTGGACCAGGTTGACTACCACTGCCCTAGACCATTTCAGACAAGTAGCTGTCCAGTCTCTTCTTAAAAACCTCCAGTGTTGGAGCGCCCACAACTTCTGGTGGCAAGTTCCATTCCGTTTTATTTCTATTCCATCCCATCCAGGGATGAAATCCAGCAGGTTCTGGAGAACCGGTAGTGGGAATTTTGAGTCGTTTGGAGAACCGGTAGCGGAAATTTTGAATAGTTAGAGAACAGGTAGTGGAAATTTTGAGTAGTTCGGAGAACCGGTAGTGGAGATTATGAGTAGGTCGGAGAACCAGTAGCGGAAATTTTGAGTCGTTTGGAGAACTGGCAAATGCCACCAATGGCTGGCTCCAGAGTGGGGAGAAAATTGAGATTTTGCAGTATCCTTCCCCTACCACGCCCACCAAGCCACACCCACCATCCACACCCACAGAACCAGTAGTAAAAAATTGTTGAATTTCCCCACTGATCCCATCCCTTCTGTTCTGTCCCCTTCTCTTCCATCAATTCTAATGATTCTGTTCTGTTCATGGACTCCTGCTTTCTAGTCCAGCGTTTCCACCACTCCTCAGGTTGGCTGCCCTTGCTACTCCTGCTTCCGCTTCCACCTCAACCTCCCCACTCCCTTTTCACGTCTAACCAGCTCCAGACCTGGGTTGATCCTCTGCTCCTGCCAGCAGTCGAAGGCTCTGCACTGATGATGCCTGAGGGATTTCCACCCCGCAAGCAGGAACATCCTGTCCTTGGGAGAAAATAAAATAAATGGTGGGAGCCAATGATGCTCCGCTTGCCAGGTGCTGCAGTCAATTGCAACTGACAAGGCAGTGAGAATGTTCCACTGCTTTCCATCAGCTCCTTTCTCTCGTGGTATTCTGGCCCAGAGAATACAATTATTCCTTTGTTTTCAAATAATATAGGGTGTTTTTTTTTAAAAATTGTGAATATTAGTAAATCAGTATGGAAAAACCCCTCCAGGTAAAAACAGACACTCCAGGGCCAGAGGTCCCCAAACTTGGCCACTTTAAGACTAGTGGACTTCAACTCCCAGAATTCTCCAGCCAGCATAGCTGGCTATCCACAAGTCTTAAAGTGGCCAAGTTTGAAGATCTCTGATCTAAGCGGAGAGATTGCAGAGGAAGGGATTACAAGAGAATAAATTATGCCGGCTGGGGAATTCTGGGAGTTGAAGTCCATAAGTCTTAAAGTGGCCAAGTTTAAAGACCTCTGTTTAGGGTCTCCTGCTTGAGCAGGGAGTTGGACTAGAAGACCTCCAAGGTCCCTTCCAGCTCTGCTCTGATTCTGATTCTAAGTATATGCTAGTTGCCAAGCATTTGGTTTTTTATCATGTGACCATGAGGATGCTACAAGGGTCCTAAGCGTGGAAATCCGTCCTAATTCACATTTTTAAATGCTGTTGTAACTTTGAGCAGTCGTTCAATGAATTTAAATTGCACACTGCCTGTACCCAAGGAAAATGACGGGTGGGTGGTGGTCAAAAAAGTCAAAATGGTGGCTGCAGCAGGGCAACTAAAGTTTTACCTCATACCCCACAGAATAGGAATGGCACAAGAGCAGAGCTGGAAGGGACCTTTGAGGTCCTCTAGTCCAACCCCCTGTTCTAGTCCAGACCCTACACCCTTTCAGACAAATGGGTGTCCAGTCTCTTCTTAAAAAACTCCAGTGATGGAGCATTCAAAATGTCTGGTGGCAAGCTGTTCCACTCATTAATTGTTCTGGCTGTCAGGAAAATTTCTCCTTAATTCCAGGTTGCTTCTCTCCTTGATTAGTTTCCATCCATTATTTCTTATCTGACCTTCTGGTGCTTTGGAGAATAATTTGACACCCTCTTCTTTGTGGCAGCCCCTCAAATACTGGAATGCTGCTATCATGTCACCCCTAATTCTTCTTTTCTTTAGACTAACCAAACCCAAATCCTGCAGCCGTTCTTCATATGTTTTAGTCTCCAGGCCTTTGATCATCTTAGTGGCTTTTCTCTGCACTTTTTCCACCAAAAGCAGGAAAAAAGCTTTCACTTGAGAGCTAGATGACTTCTTTATTCTTGAGTGAAGGTTTCCTGAATAGTCAAAGATAGCAATCCTCACTCTGCTCCAGCTGTGCGGCAACAAAGAGTTGGTGACCCCACAGCCATCGTGTTTCTAAACCTCCTTCATGGCTGAAGCGCTATAAAGTAAAGGCTTTATATCAGGGAAGCCTATTTGACCACATGGCCATGGGGATGCAGCCACAGTGGAAAAGTGTGAAAACTGGTCATGCCACTTTTTCAGGGCCATTCCAACTTTGAATCGCCACTAAACAAATGGTTGAGAGCGATAGATAGATAGATAGATAGATAGATAGATAATGATAGATAGATAATGATAAATCATAGATAGATAGATAGATAGATAGATAGATAGATAGATAGATAGGCGATAGATAGAGATAGATAGACAGACAGATAGACAGATAGTGATAATGATATAGATAAAATAGATGATAGATAGATAGATAATGATATAATGATAGATGATAGATAGATAGATAGATAGATGATAGATAGATGATAGATAAATGATAGATGATAGATAGATAATATAGATAGATAAATAGATAGATAGATAGGCGATAGACAGACAGACAGAGATAGTGATAATGATATAGATAAAATAGATGATAGATAGATGATAGATAGATGATAGATAGATGATAGATACATGATAGATGATAGATAGATGATAGACATAGATACATAGGCGATAGATAGCGTGACCCGTCAAAACCGCGGAGGACAAAATTGTGCTCGACGAAAGCGCGCATGTGACGTCATCACAGCGCGACGAAAAAAATTAAAAATTGAAATAAAATTAAAATTAAAGCAAGCCGATTCACATAAAGGTAAGGGTTAGGTTTAGGGTTAGGGTTAGGTTAAGGGTTAGGGTTAGGTTTAGAGCGTTAGGGTTACGTTTAGCGTTAGGTTAAGGGTTAGCGTTAGGTTTAGCGTTACGTTAACGGTTAGGTTTAGGGTTAGATTTAGGGTTAGGTTAAGGGTTAGGTTTAGGGTTAGGTTTAGGGTTAGGTTTGGGGGGGTTAGGGTAAGGTTTTCGCTTTATTTTTACATTTTTCGATCACAGCGCGATGTTTTCGTCGCGCTGTGATGACATCAAATGCGCGCTTTCGTCGAGTGCGATTTTGTCCTCCGCGGTTTTGTGGTGGAACCGATAGATAGAGATAGACAGACAGAGATAGTGATAATGATATAGATAGATAGATGATAGATAGATAGATGATAGATAGATAGATGATAGATAGATGATAGATATAGATAGATAGGCGATAGAGATAGACAGACAGACAGTTAGATAGATGATAGATGATGGATAGCTAGATAGATAGATATAGATATGTAGATAGATAGATACAAACACCCTCCTCTTTGTGGCAGCCCCTCAAATATTAGAAGACTGCTATCCTGTCCCCCAATTCTTATTTTCTTTAGACTAGACCAGTGATGGCGAACCTTTTTGGCACTGACTGCCGAAAAGCTCCGGAGAAAAATTGTGCGCGCGCACGCATGCTCATCAAGGCTTCGCTCTGGAAAAGCTGAACTTCCAGGTTCTAGCGTGCATACATGCCTGGCAATGAGCTGGCAGGTGTGCCTGCATACACCAGGCGAAGGACAGCTGATCGACATGCACACGAGTGGCAGAAGCCCAGAAGACAAACAGGCAAGGCCACGCGTGCCGGGCGACATGGCTTTGTGTGCCATTTTGGGCACGTGTGCCATAGATTCCCCATCATGGGACTACCCAATCCCTGCAACCGTTCTTGATATGTTTTAGCCTCCAGTCCCCTAATGCTCTTCTCTGAACTTTTTCTAGAGTCTCCACATCTAATCGCAGCTCATGGTTAAAATTTTGAGTTTTCTGACTGTGTGGACGCTCCTTGGAAAAAGGAGAATAGGAACAAAACGGAGGGAGGGCTAGCTGGCATTTAAAGCCCCCCCCCCCCCGGCTAGCCAGAGGGAAGTCTGGCCCGAATGAAAGAGAGGGGGGGTCCATCTTGGTACGTCCACCCCAGCGCCCTACACAATCTCATCCGAGGGGCTGTTATGGGTCCCCAGGGCATCAGGGCAGATGGTAGACAGCCTTCTCATGGCACCCCTTCTCTCGGAGGTCCCATTAGCCCCCTCTTTTTTGGCAGGCGGATGAAAACAGTGGCCTTTTCTTGGGGGGGGGTAAGGTTTTGAAAAAAAGCAAGCCTTAATTAACAGCGGAGATTTCAATATATTGTTTTTCAGGCTGGAAAATATTTAGCGTTGCAAGTTGCATGCAGCCAACAAATTGGCCGCCTCCGAGTCTTTTGCAAGCAAGGAAATAAATGAGTAACAGAGGTGGGTTCTTATCGGTTGGGACCAATTTGGGCGAACCGGTAGTTGTTTGGCGGCCTGCCATGCCCCCAAACTGGTTCTCTTACGGGGCTGCCATCTTGATTTTCTGTTCTGCGCATGTGCACAACAATTCTAATTGCACAAATTTAATCCCCCTTTTTTATTGTTTTGCACATGTGCCGACCTATTTTTGTGCAAATGTGCACGTGCACGGAGCAATTTAAAAAAAAATAAAGTTATTTATTTATTTTTTGTTGCATAATAAAAATTCTTTTGTGAAGGGAGCGTTGTTCAGATTCCCCCTCATTTTATATTATATTTCCATCGTTTCTAATTTTAGCCGTATTACTTTTCTTCTCATATTTTCCAATTTCTCATTTTTAACATATACAAACAAGATCATTTTTTCTTCTCTTTAAAAATAAACAATTTATCATTTCTTTTCCATGTATTTTCCATGAACAATATGCCTCTTCAAATTTCAAGTTTTATATAATCAACGTAACACAATTATTTAAGGTTCTTAATATGATTCCCATACATTCTAGTTAAAAACATATTTTTACCTTGTTTGCAATATTTCTTTCTACTAGATCATATCATTCTACTATTCTCCTATTTCTAAATTTTCTTTCCTCTTTTTCTTCTTTTTATGTGTCTCATATCTTTTCTTCTGTGTTTTCCCTCTTACTTTTCGATAGATCTTTTTGAGTATCTCTTGTGGAGCAAAATGTTTGCGCACACTGAACCAGCAGTAATGCCAGGAGCAATCCACCCCTGATGAGTAATATGGGTAACCCTGCTCCTAATAGTTTGTCTGTGGAGAGAACACGGCCCTTTGAAGGAAGTTTTTGGCCAGGGGTATCAAACTCAAAGCCCATGAGTCAGATCCAGCCCACGGGGTGCTTAGATCTGGCCCACGGGGCCATCCCGGAAACAGCAAAGAACCGGCCCACTGGCAGAGGGCTAGCAAACCAAACTAAAAACAAAACAAAAAAGGAGAAATGTTTCCCCTTTTGGATTTGAGCATCCAAGAAGGAGAAAGGGAAAGAAGAAAGAAAAAGAAGGGAAGATGGGAAGTGAGCAAGAAAGAAGGAAAAAGGAGAAAAGAAAAGGAAGGAAAGAAGGAAGGAAGGAAAGAGTATAATGAGAGGGAGGGAGGGTTGAGACAGTGGTGAAATTCAATTTCTTTTACTACTGGTTCTGTGGGCATGGCTTAGTGGGCGTGGCACGGGAAGGATACTGCAAAATCCCCATTCCCACCCCATTCCAGGGGAAGGATACTGCAAAATTTCCATTCCCTCTCCACTCCAGGGGAAGGATACTGCAAAATCCCCATTCTCACCCCACTCCAGGGGAAGGATACTGCAAAATCCCCATTTCCTCCCCACTCCAGGGAAAGGATACTGTAAAATCCCCATTCCCACCCCACTCCAGGGGAAGGATACTGCAAAATTTCCATTCTCTCCCCACTCCAGGGGAAGGATACTGCAAAATCCCCATTCCCTCCCCACTCCAGGGGAAGGATACTGCAAAATCCCCATTCCCTCCCCACTCTAGGGGAAGGATACTGTAAAATCCCCATTCCCTCTCCACTCCAGGGGAAGGAAGTAGTGCAAAATTCCCATTCCCTCCCCACTCCAGGAGAAGGATACTGCAAAATCCCCATTCCCACCCCACTCCAGGGGAAGGATACTACAAAATCCCCATTGCCTCCTGATCAGCTGGAACTCGGGAGGCACAGAATAGATGGGGGCGGGGCCAGCCAGAGGTGGTATTTGCTGGTTCTCTGAACTGCTCAAAATTTCAGCTACCGGTTCTTCAGAATCTCTCAGAATCTGCTGAATTTCACTCCTGATCTGAGGGAAGTCCTGCCTTAGCATTTGGCCAATACAGGTGCCCCTGATACAAGTAAGGTCGAACTGACCATGCCCCCCCTCCTCTCCAAGGTCAAACACAACCCTGATGCAGCTCTCAATGAAATCGACTTTGACACCCCTGCTTTAGACTGTCTGGGGCGCTCCACTGTCCCACAAGCAAGGCAGCCAGCCAGCCCCAAAGCTGACTTTGGAGGAATCAAATGTAGTTCCTAATTCTGCGATGGCCTCTCTCTGTTGCTGGTGCGTAGGGACTGGATGTCTCTTTGTATGTGGATTGTGCATCCTTGTCCTTCGGGCCTGACCTCCAGTCTGCGTCACAGCTGTTCCTTGGGCAGGTCACCATGGTCTCGGCCTCTTGTGGCAAAAGCCATTTTTGGACCAGGGAAAAGGGAGAAGTATCACAAGTAGCTGAGCTCCAGAGGGCGGGGGAGACACATGGAGGAGAGGGGAAGAAAGAAAAGAAGAGGGGAAAAGGGGAAACAGCAGAGGAAGAGGAGGGGAGGGAAGGAGAGAGGGAGAGGAATAGAATAGAATAACAGAATTGGAAGGGACCTTGGAGGTCTTCTAGTCCAACCCCCTGCCTAGACAGGAAACCCTATACCATTTCAGACAAATCGTTATCCAACATCTTAACAGCTTCCAGTATTGGAGCATTCACAGCTTCTGGAGACAAGTTGTTCCACTGATTCATTGTTCTAATTGTCATGAGATTTCTCCTTAATTCTAAGTTGCTTCTCTCCTTGATTAGTTTCCACCCATTGCTTCTTGTCCTGCCCTCAGGTGGTTTGGAGAATAGCTTGACTATTCAGAGGAGGGGGAAGGGAATGGGAAAAGAAAGGGGGGAAGGGAGGGGAGAGGTGGAAGGAAAGAAGGGAGGAAAAGTGGAATGGGAGGGAAGAGGAAGAAGGGAATGGGAAAGGGGAGGAGGGGAGAAGGAAGGAAAGAAGAGAGGAAAGGAGAGAAGGGGAGGGAAGAAGAAAGGTATTGGAAAGGAAAGGGGAGGAGGAAGGAAGGGAGGGAGGGAGGGGATGAGGAAGGGGATGGAAGAAGGAGGAGGGAATGGGAAAGGAAAGGGGAGGGAGGGGAGAGAAGAGGAAGGAAAGGGAAAGGGAGGGCAGTGGAGGGGAGAGAAGAGTTGGAGGAGGAGGGAGCAACAGGAAGAAGCAAAAGAAAGTGGCTTCTTCTACGACTGACAGAGATACAGAAGACTGACAGCCATCCCTTAAGCCTGGGAACATTTCATTTAATCTTCAGCAGCAGCTTTCAGCCTCAAATCATTCGCAAACTATGCAGTGGGAACAATCTTTGCTCTCCGCCCCCACCCCTATCCCACAGTGTTAAACCTTCCTGGAACCTGCAGATTTTGGGACAAGATAGTAGCTGAACAACAGAAGGCAGGAACCTCTTTGTGCAAGGGCTGTTGCTTACAACACAGGCCCCCTGCCTAGTTTACAGGAGATGGTTCAGCTATCCCCAGGGCCTTGGGAATGCGAGGAGGGCGAAAGCAGCTGGTGCCCTGAAGTGGCAGCCTGCCATTGAGGTTAACTCTTGCTGTGCGGCAGCCCCCCCCCCCCCGCCACGGCCAGTCGGGGACCAAACCTCCGTCATGACCCTGAGCATCTAGAAAAACCCCTTGGCTGCCCAAATCCCTTGGGGCAAAACTCATTGAACAGCTGCCTCACTCTGCAGTTTTGGAGGTCACTGTTAAGGGAATCAGTGTGGTTGTTAAGTTAGCAATGCTGTTAAGTGAAACCGGCTTCTTCCCCATTGACTTTGCTTGTCAGAAGGTCGTAAAAGGGGATCGGTGACCCCTGGGACACAGCCATTGGGCGTAAACATGAACAGGTTGGCAAGCAACTGAATTTTGATCATGTGGCTACGGAGAGGCTGAAATGTTCGGGGGGAAAACAGTTATGTCACCCCAAAAAGTGCTTTTTTTCAAGAGGCAGCTGGACTTTCTGGTTTTTCTTTGAAGACGTTTTACTTCTCATCCAAGAAGCTTCTTCAGCTCTGTGCATAGCTACATGTCTATGGAGATTCTCAGTCCTCCAGGTCACAGTTGTCCGAAAGGTTCTTTTTTCAAGAGGCAACCTGGACTTTCTGGTTTTCTTTGAAGAATAGAATAGAGTAGAGATAGAATGGAATAGAATAGAATAAGACATTAGAATAGCATAGCATGGCATGGCATGGCATAAGGAATAGGAATAGAGGAATAGAAGAATAGAATAGAATAAGAACAGGAATAGAGTAAAATAGAATGGAATGGAGTGGAAGGGAAGGGAGGAATGGAATGGAACAGAACAGAACAGAACAGAAAGACAGAGTTGGAAGGGACCTTGGAGGTCTTCTAGTCCAGCTCCCTGCTTAAGGAGGAAGCCCTATACAATTTCAGACAAGTGGTTGTCCAATCTCTTATTTAAAACTTCCAGTATTGGAGAATTCACAACTTCTGGAGGCAAGTTGTTCCACAATCAGTTCTCATTGTCAGGAAATTTCTCCTTAGTTCTAAGTTGCTTCTCTCCTTGATTAGTTTCCACCCATTGCTTCTTGTTCTGCCTTCAGGTGCCTTGGAGAATAGCTTGACTCCCTCTTCTTTGGGCATCCCCTGAGATATTGGAAGACTGCTATCATGTCTCCCCTGGTCCATCTCTTCGCTAGATGAGCCATGCCTAGTTCCTGCAACCGTTCTTCATATGTTTTAACATCCAGTCCCCTAATCCTCTTTGTTGCTCCTCTCTGCACTCTTTCCAGAGTCTCCAGAATCTTTTCTACATCATGGTGACCAAAACTGGATGCTGGATTCCAAGGGTGGCCTTACCAAGGCCTTATAAAGTGGTATTAACACTTCTGTTTTCTAGTCTGGTGCCTTAATCACTTGACAAAACTGGCTCTTTTATTACCTTTCTTAGCTGTTATCCTTGCCACCCTTCCCTATCCTGCTGGATGTGATGCGACATCCGGAAAAATATGGCATCCTTCACTCAATCCTCCAAGGAAAGACACAGAGCTGAAGAAGCATCTTGGATGAGAAGCAAAACATCTTCAGAGAAAAACCAAGAAAGCCCAGTTGCCTCTTGAAAAAAAGCATCTTTGGGGACAACTATGACAGAGAATCTCCATGGATGATCCTAAGTCCCATTTTTCAGTGCTTCAAACAATGACTAAACGGCTGTAAGTTAAGGACCGCCTATACACATGACAGTACTTTTTAGCCTACTGTAAGGAATCGAGTGGACTGTCTCTAAAATAAGTTTTGACTTATTGCTGGACACCTAATCCGGAATTAAAGTTCAGCTCAGCCTCTAGCACAAAGTAGCTGGCATCATCTCAAAAGCTGGCTTACTGTAACCTGAAATGCCACATTCCGGATGACTGCTCGAACGGCACACTCCAAAAACTTTTCCTATCCTCTCTCACTTTTTGGTGTTGGCGGTGCAGATCTGCAAAGTGAGAAATTAAGACGATGAAGAAGAAGGTGGTTTTTAAGATGTTAGATAAGCATTTGTCTGAAATGGTGTAGGGTTTCCTGCCTAAGCAGGGGGACCTCCAAGGTCCCTTCCAACCCTGTAATTCTATTCTATTCTCTATTCTGTTCTCTATTCTATTCTCTATTCCATTCCATGATTTGCTTGTTCCATAAACTAATGCAACGAAGCAATGGATGGGGTGACATGACAGCAGTGTTCCAATATCTCAGGGGCTGCCCCAAAGAAGAGGGAGACAAACTATTCTCCAAGGGACCTGAGGGTAGAACAAGAAGCAATGGGTGGAAACTAATCAAGGAGAGAAGCAACCTAGAACTAAGGAGAAGTTGCCTGACAGTGAGAACAATGAATCAGTGGAACAGCTTGCCTCCAGAAGTTGTGAATGCTCCAACACTGGAAGCTTTTAAGAAGAGGTTGGACAACCATTTGTCTGAAGTGGTGTAGGGTTTCTTGTCTAAGCAGGGGGCTGGACTAGAAGACCTCCAAGGTCCCTTCCAACTTTGCTATTCTAAATGGCCATTTGTGGGAATGGCTTCAGGGATGAGAACGATTAAAATAATGGTCGGAGAAGAGGAGCAGAGTACACCCAAGGGAAGGGGCATGGCAAATGCCTCAGAAGGGACCCTCCCTAGTTTCTTGGACTGTAAAGAGGAAGGAAGTTTCTATCAGTTTAAAAGTACAGGTAGTCCTCGGCTTACAACCGTTCATTTAGTGACCATTTCAAGTTACAACAGCCTTGACAAAAATGACTTATACCTGTGTTGGCGAACTTATGGCACATATGCCACAGGTGGCATGTAGAGCCATATTTGCTGGCACGTGAGTCGTCAGCTCCAGTGCGCATGTGCACACCGGCCACATGATTTTTGGCCTTCCAGAGAGCTGGGCAAGGCTGTTTTCAACCTCCCCCCTCCCCCCCAGGATTCAGGAAAGCCTCCGGAGCCTGGGAAGGGTGAAAAACGGGTACAACGGGCCAACTGGAAGTTTGGAAACAATCCGTTTCCGGCTTCCGGGGGGGGGGGGGGCATTTTCGCACTCCTTAGGCATCAGGAAAGCCTCCAGAACATGGGGAGGGTGAAAACTCCCCCCCCCCATGCGAGTGGGGCTGCATGCACATATACAGGGGGTCTGCATGCAAATGCGAAGGGGTTGCACCCACATGCGCACGTGGGCGGGATGCATTGCATTTCGGGTGTGGGCACACGCGCGCTATCGCTAAGGCGCACACAATTTTTGCACACCTTTATAAAAGTTCATCATCACTGACTTATATTATGAAAGGAAAAAAAGTTGTGGGTAGCTGTTGATGCCTTATTTTATTGTGCTGAAGGACTGTCTCCCCCCCTTTTCTCTTGCTTTCCCCACCCACTATCCACTTTTTCCTTTTTCCTTCTCTGATTTCCCTAATATTTACTTTTGTATTCTCTTTGTGGGTCATATGATAAACAAATAAAAACTGTGTTAGAAAAAAAAGACATGACCATTTTTCACTCTTACAACATTTTTCATACTTGCAAAATCGTTATGATCATATGGTCAAAATTCAGATGCTTGGCAAGTGATTCATATTTATGATGGTTGCAGTGTCCGGGATTCAAGTGATCCCTTTTGCAATCTTCTGTTGTGGCCCTCCAGCGGCCAGAGGAGCTGGCAGCAGATTTGGACAGTGAGGAGGTTGGGAAGGAAGATGGAGTCTGGGAAAGGCTCTGATGCGGGCTCTGTGTCAGAGGCAGAGAGGGGACCACAGCTGTCTGACAGTTCTCAGCTGCCTTCACAGTCAGACATCAGTGAGGCAGAAGAACAGCTGGAGCCTGTTCCCAGTATGCGCCTGCACAGAATTGCCAGATGAAGGGAACAGCTAAAGAACAGGGATCGAGTTAGTAGTACGGCCACAGATGGACGATGAATGGCCTCTCCCAGAGGAAATAAAAGAGGAGTGAAAGGGGAGTGGTGTTTGCAGGAGACCATTAGTTTGCTTAATTGGTTCGTGACTCTCTGAGACTCCTTGCCAGGTTTTGCAGAGATCGACCTGGCAGCTCTCCAAGCCAGATAAGGTCTGGGGACTGTAAATCCTCTCTCGAAAAACTTTGCTAGATGTGAATGAGCAGAATTCACAGTCAATTGATAAAAGGGGTTCTGTCGGGACCAGGAGTTTGCTTCAGGCTCTTGGGAAGCCTCGGTAAGAACCTTCTGACAGGCAAAGTCAATGGGGATGCCAGATTCACTTAACAACCATGCAATTAACTTAAAAGCTGCAGTGATCACCTTAACAACTATGGCAAGAAAAGTCATAAAAAGGAAGGACATTCACTTAGCAGACGTTTCGCATAGCAACATAAATTCAATTGCAGTTGTATCCTGAGGACTTACTACCTGTAACCATGGGTGATGCTTCTTGTCTGGGGTACCCCACAAGCTGACATCACTGTGCCACTTTCAAAGTGAGAGGAGGCCTTTTGCACATCTCAACAGAGGGAAGTGTTCACTGGTCTCCCTCATGCAGCGCACTAAATCATAATACGATGTAGCTTTGGCCAAGTGTACTGTTTGAACCTTAGCCATTTGTAATTGAAAACCCTCCATATGGCTTAGCATATTTCACAAACTGAGCCGTCTGTTATTCAGATCAGGCTTACAGAAACCATAACTTAAACGAGATGGATGAAGCAGGCCATCGGGCCTCAGCTCTCTCCAAAGAGACTCTATAAAAAACTCCAAGGATACTTTCATCGTTTGCACTGGAGTAGTTTTATTTTAGGGTTAAAAAATCCAGCTTCAAAATTCATGTGAGTTCATTGAGGTTGTTTCCTTTGATTATTAATTACCAGCAAATCCAAACTTGGTTGAGGTAATGAAGCAGGGACACTCTTTATCATCTTTTTTAGTTATGTTAATATTTGCATTATAATTCTAATTTACATGAAATATATTACATTACATTAATACACTGCACTACAATACATTACATTCATAGGCATAATATATATCTGAGCCCATGAATGAATGAGGCAAGCTTTAGCTGTGCCGAGATCAAATTCGATGCTCATATTTATATTTTTACCAGGGAATATGTCCAGTCCAAATTTGTAAGATTTACCCTTGCCGTTCGAAGAAGCATTAAAAAATGCTGCCGTATAGATAAAAGATTGGTTTGGTTTAGGTTGGTGCCAGAGCCAAGTGAACTTCATGGGTCACATGATACCCCTTTTGCGACCTTCTGACAAAGTCAACTTTTGTTGTTAATTGCGTATCGCAACCCCATGGACAATTTTCCTCCAGGCCTTCCTGGCCTCTACCATCCTCTGGAGTCCTTTGAAGCTCACGCCTCCTGCTTTAGTGAATCCATCCAGCCACCTCCTTCTCTGCCGTCTCCTTCTTCTTTTGTCCTCCATCGTTCCCAGCATTAGGCTCTTCTCCAGTGAGTCCTTCCTTCTCATCAGGTAGCTAAAGCATTTGAGTTTCCTCTTCAGGATTTGGCCTTCTAAAGAGCAGTCAGGGTTGATCTCCTCTAGGACTGACCAGTTTGATTGCCTTGCAGTCCAAGGGGCTCGCAGGAGTCTTCTCCAGCACAAGAGTTCAAAGGCCTCCATTCTTTGGCGATCAGCCTTCCTTATGATCCAACCTTCATAGCCATGCATTGCAACTGGGAAAACCATAGCCTGGACTAAATGCACTTTTGTAGGCAGGGTGATGTGTCTGCTTTGTACTATGCTGTCTACATTTGCCATTGCTTTCCTCCCCAGGAGCAAGCCTCTTTTAATTATTGGCTGCAATCCCCATCTGTGGTGATCTTGGAACCCAGGAAAATAAAAATGAACTTAACACCTGCAATAATTCACTTAACAACCGCGGCAAGAAAGGGGGTAAAATGGGACAAAACTCACCTGAACAAATGCCTCGTTTAGCAACAGAAAGTTTGAGCTCAATTGTGGGCCAAAATTCAAGGGCTACCTATCAATTGTACCCTCTTTTTATTATAACTCGGGTATAGGTGGTGCTTTCTGCGATTGTAAAGATTTGTTCCTGGTGGCGAGGTTAATCTTTTCTTTTTCTGACCAAGGACAGCCTCGAATTGCGTAGAAATCTGCTCCAGGGTCTGGAAAATAGCCAAGGCAGTCGCTGGGAATAGAGGAAGGAAGGGCTGGACGTGGACTGGCAGGGAAAAATTTCAGGCTGGTCTAGTTTTCTGCCAGTCTCAGAATGGGTGGGGAGGAACTCAAGCTGAGAAAAAACTCTTGTTAAGCCACGTTCCCCGAGAATATTATACTTTAAAAGAGCCAGCCTGCCTATTCATGTTTAAGATGGCAAACGATATAGTCCTCTACGAATAAAAGTCTTCTTTTGATTTTGTTCCAGGCATTCAGAATTCTCTGGTTTTGAAATGCCTGGGCTACCCTTATTTGATTTTGTGTGCTAAAGTGTGATATTTTACCAGCTCAAGCAGGTGAATTTTAGAGCTTCTGTTTAATTCTTTAATACTCCCCTTCCTTTGGACTAGTACATAGGCGCAAATTATACACACACACACACACACACATATATATATATACATACATACATATATGTACATACATATATATACACATATACACACACACACACACACACATATATATATATATACATACATACATATATGTACATACATATATATACACATACACACACACACACACACACACACACACACACACACACACATATATATATACCAGTGGACCCGGAAAGCAGGCCACACCTACAGAAGAGGTTCCAACAATTTTTGAAACCCACCACTGGTATATAAATTCTGTAGAATAGTGAGACAAAAAGGGTGGCTCAGGGGCTAAGACACTGAGCTTGTCAATCAGAAAGGTCGGCAGTTCAGTGATTCGAATCCCCAGCGCCAAGTAATGGAGTGAGCTCCCGTTACTTGTCCCAGCTTCTGCCAACCTAGCAGTTTGAAAGCATGTAAAAATTGCTAGTAGAAAAATAGGAACCACCTTTGGTGGGAAGGGACCAGCATTCTATGCGCTTTTGGCATTGAGTCATGCCAGCTTTGAAATGGAGATGAGAACCGCCCCCTAGAGTCGGGAACGACTAGCACATATCTGCGATGGAAACCTTTACCTTTAGAAGCCAAGGACGAGGCAAGGACTCCAAGCCCTTGCCTGCTGATGCTTGAAGGAAGGGATCATGGGGCGCTTGCAAGCTAGGGATGCCCTCTTTTTATCCGGGGGGAAGCAGCACCCCTCGAACTGACTGCTGGAGAAGCCTGGAAAGGGGCCGCACAACCCCCCTTGCCGATGTGCATCTGCTAGGCTTACCCTTGGATCGCAGAGGGTAAAAAACACAGATAAAAGAGAAGGCAGTTGCTGCATCTGCTGCCGTGGCCTAGAGGTGGCGTTCCCACCTCACAACCAGGAGGTGGTGAGTTCGATCCTAGGTAAAGGAAGATGCGGGGGGAGGGTTGGACTAGATGACCTGCAGGTGGTTCCTCCATCAGCCTTGCTTAGTAGCAAAGCTTAAAGCAAGCAGGCGGGGCTTACTCCGGAGTAAACGCGCAAGGAAGCGACCCAGAGACTTCCGATCCTTCTTGCCGGCTCGCAGAACCGCCGCTTTTTGCGCGGATTGCTTTCGCGCCTGCGCAGAACCGCGTGCTCTCCCCCCCCACTGGGCCATACTCCCTCTCTCCAAACCGCACACACACACATATGTGTATATACATAGAGAGAACGTGGCTGCTCCCTCAACCCGCCGCCCCTCCCTCCTCCTCCTGCTGCTGCTCCCAGTTCCGTGCCGCTCTTTCCTCTCTCTCTCTCTCTCTCTCTCTCTTTCTGAGGCTGTTCCCACACCCCTCCCCCGCGGCCGGCTCCTCCCCCCTCGCCAGGCTGTTCCGCTGCCAAAGGGCCTCTCCGCCCTCCGCAGCGCTACGGACCCAAGATGGCCGCCGTGTCAGTTTGGGTCTTCGTTGCCGTCTGGCCTGAGCCGCCTGGGCTCCGCCTCTCCTAGGCCCCGGTAAGGCTCGGCCGCCGCCGCCGCGGGGGGCTCCGGACGCGGCCCTCGGCGGAGACTAAGGTGGGGGGGAAGAAGGCGGGAAGGGACGGCGCCGGAGTGGCCGGCCGAGCGTCTCCTCAGAGCCGGCGGCGCGCGCGAGAGAGAAAGGCCTCCTCCGCCTCAGGCCCCGCGGCCTGCTCCGGGCGCTCGCTCGCGCCGACCCCGCCAGGCCCCCCGCGGCAGGTGGAGAGGAGGCCGCTTCTCGTTCCCCGCAGCGGGCCCGTCGCCTCACGCCCAGCCGGCCTCAGGGGCTCTTGCCAGGCCCTGCTCGGGCGTCGCGGGTTAGGCCTCTCGCTCGCTTTCCTCAGCCGGGGGGGGGGGGCTAATTCGGACCGCCTTTACCCGGCCAGGGAGCCCCCTCGCTTCTCGCTCCGTGGACGGCAGGGCTGAGGAGAACTGAGGCGCCGCCGCCGCTGCGGGCTGGTTCGCTTCTCTTTTGGCCGCGGCCCTCCCGCCTTGCTTCCGATCCGGGTCCCCTGCCTGCTTACCCGGCCGCCGCTTCTCCCCCCTTCCAGAACGAGGCTTATTTATTTTAATTATTCTTTATTTTTTGGCCGTCCTCTCCTCATCTCCGGCCGAAAGGCTCCCCCATCCCCCACTTCCTCGCCGCGGTGGTTTGAAGAGGCGGAGGGATCCCGGGATGCCGTCCCGCCACAGGAGGTCGTCGAAGAGAAGGAGAGAGGGAAAGTTTTCCCAGGGAAAGTTACTTTCCCACAGGAAAGGTTTCTCCCTCCTCTCCCCCCTCTCTCTCCGCCTAGGTAGCCCGGGGTGGTTGGACAGCGATGGGATCCCGTCAGGGCTCCCCAGTTTTTGAGGTTTTTTTTCCGCTTCTCTTTTATCTCTCAGTCCTTTTTCTTCTTCCCCCTTTCTCCGTTTTTTAAAAATAAATAAATAAATAAATCCGGGAGGGGAGTTGGGAAAGTTTGCCAGTTAGTTGCCCCCATGGCTTTGCGTGTGTTTTTGAAAGAATAGAACGGTCGTGTCTGTTCGTGTTGTAAAGGAGATCAGCTGTATGTAATGATTGCTATCCAATAGAATAGAATGGAATAAGGAATACAATAGAATAGAATACAGAATAAAATACGGAATAGAATAGAATAAGAAGTGGAATAGAATAAGGAATGGAATGGAATACGGAATAGAATAGGAAAGAATAGGAAAGAGAATAGAATAAATATTGGAATGTAGAATAGAATAGAATTCTTTATTGGCCAAGTGTGATTGGACACACGAGGAATTTGTCTTTGGTGCAGATGCTCTCAGGGTACATCAGGAGAATAAAATACAGTCTTCAAGATTCAAGGTACAACACAATGATAGGGTAACAAATAAGCAATCAGGAAACAATATCACAGTCTTTCTTGCAAAACACAACTCTCTTGTTTTGTGGGCTAAAGAAAGAATGTTTTGGAAGGGGTTTTGCCTCCCTGGTATAAATTTGGAGCTTGGTCAATGGCATCTGGCTGCCAAAAATTCAGAGTTGTTTGGGTGGGAGGGGGTGGGAGGGGAAGAAGAAAGGACTGACAATTGCTGTTTAAAATAATAAAGTTCTGAAATGCTTTCAGTTTCAGTTGTACAGCAAGTAACTGTTCTTAGAGGTAATTGGGGAGGGGTGTTTATAAACAGTGCTGTTGTGAGATAACAAATCCTACAATATCTTCTCAGATTGTGTTAAATTGCTTAATCTATGTTTTTTTCTCTCTTTCCTGCTTTCCTTGCAGGTTGCACAGTTTGCCTGTCAAATTGGGAATACCAAGCAGTGGAATGAAATGTATTGACATCTTTTTACTTGTGTGGATACATATTTTTCATCTGGGTTTTCTTTTGGGGTGGGTATTGGAAAACATGAATCAGAAATAGGAAATACTGATGTTCGAAAAAAACAAGACCAATTTGGGGCCAAAAACGTATATGCTATGATTAACTGGCCCTCTTTCTCCGATCGTCTGTTTTCCCATTGTGTGAAACTCCTTCAGCATAGGGATAAGGGATAACGACTCTATGGATATAAAGAATTTTTCACCATGGTAAAACTCGCCAACCCGCTGTACACGGAGTGGATTTTGGAGGCAATTAAAAAGGTCAAGAAGCAAAAACAACGGCCATCAGAGGAGAGGATTTGCAATGCCGTCTCTTCATCCCATGGTTTGGATCGCAAAACTGTCCTGGAACAGTTGGAACTGAGTGTTAAAGATGGGACTATTTTAAAAGTTTCTAATAAAGGACTTAACTCCTACAAGGATCCAGATAACCCTGGACGAATAGCACTTCCTAAACCACGGAACCATGGAAAGTTGGATGGTAAACCAAATGTGGACTGGAATAAACTGATCAAAAGGGCAATTGAGGGCTTGGCAGAGTCTTCTGGTTCATCTTTGAAGAACATTGAGCGTTTCTTGAAAGGGCAGAAGGATGTCTCAGCTTTGTTTGCCAGCAGTGCCCCTTCCACCTTTCACCAGCAGTTGAGGTTGGCCATTAAGCGTGCTGTTGGCCATGGCCGACTCCTTAAAGATGGACCTTTGTATCAACTCAACACGAAAGCAGTCACACACGCAGACGGGAAAGAGAGTTGTGAGTCTCTTTCTTGTCTTCCTCCGGTTTCACTCCTTCCACATGAAAAAGATAAGGTAAGAATTGCATGCTTGCTGAATCTTTGCTAGTGGTAACAAATGATATCCAGGCCTACCTTGAGTTGCGGAATTGTAGAAATGTTAATAGTGAGCTGTGTATGCTGGAATTTTCCAGTTCCCTTCTTGGCTCAGAAACTGACTTTCTATCAAGTCCTCTCTTTATCAGGTTGTGCCATCCTCAGTGTCAAAGTTACAGTCCAATGCTACCTTGCAAAGTTGTTGAGAGGATTTTTGAGAACGCATATGTAAATTATCTAAGGTGTTATATAAGTGATAAGCAGCCTGGACATCTGATACATATATTTAAATTGTAAATTTTACAGTGTTGTAAAAAAAAAAAACCTGGGAGAATCATTTCTGAAGGATGGCACAAGTACTAAATTTATATAGTGCATAATTGTCACTGGCACTGGTTGGTTCATTGGAAAGTAAAATTTGTCAGTGGAAATATTGTCATTATCTTATTAAGTACATATATTCAGATTCCCAGATCCGCTCAAAAATAGGAATGGATTTAATATGGCAAGACACACATTTATTTTAATACAATGGTACCAATTCGTAATCCTAAATATGGGACCCTGGGTGGTAACCCCTGACTGGTTTTAAATGAGCTTTGTAATTAAATAGGGCTGGCAGTATTTGGATTAGAGACCACCAGGAACTCGAGGGCTGTATTCTGATTGGGAAATCAAGGTGGTAATTGCAAATCATGTTGACATTATTGCCAAGAATCTCTGATGTTTGTATCTGTATCAAAAATCAAGCTATGCCCCAAGGTGTCCCTACATTGGTATTAACAATCGTATCTGTTAATGTTATAAAATATATTCAGTGTTTGCTATTACAATCTTTCCTGCAATAGAACTCTTACCTTGTCTAGAGTGGTATAGAGGAGTCTCCTGCTTGAACAGGGGGTTGGACTAGAAAACCTCCAAGGTCCCTTCGCCAACTCTGTTATTCTGAAACTGCATTCATAATTTTAAGTTACTCCCTGGTTACTAGCAGAATTAAAGGTATGGATTTATTTTCTAACTTCGGTGTTTTCTAATGATGTGATAAATATACTTTGACCTGTTCTTCTTCCCTTAGTCTTCATTGACTAAGACTAGAGTGTTATTCAGTGCTTATCATGGTGGTAATAAGTATAGGGCTGTGCATTGCTTCAGTCAGATCCTAAAAGTTACTTTGGAACATCAATATAGCACCTGCCTGTACCTCATAATCAGGCATGGCTTTTCACACAGCAACTGCAGAGGATGAACGTGGGAAAGGATGCAGTTGATTTAAAGAGAGGGTACTACATTAACTGTGGCATCCAGCTGGAGTATTTCAGATCCAAAGCTCTGCACAGTCCTACTGGTAGTTATGCGCTTGAATTCCTTTCACTAGTAGTCCTAAAGCACAGTTGCTTTCAGAAGTAGTAGTAGGAGAAAATTGGGAGTCTGATACAGCAGCACAGAGAAGAAAGTTTGAGTGTCATATTTGCTTGGTGAGCCTATAATTCCAATAGAAATGGTGTAATCGTCTGCAACAGTTACAGATTGACAATGAAGCATCCACAGAAGGAAGTTGGAAAGCTACTCAAAGTTTTTTCTAAGCCTAAACTTGTCCAATGACAAATAGTTGGCTCCTAAACTCAGCTCACCTTTGCATTGAGTAAGAGTAGTGTATTGGGCAACCTGTTGGGCAGCAATGTGACCATTAAGAGTCAAGCTAGCCAAGGAGGTAGCTTATGGCAGAGAATTTAGCAAGCTAGGGCTTGAGTCTACTATATCGCTTACATACATGATGCTGTCATTCTTAGGTCTCCTTGAGTCTTAAAGTGGCATTGAATGATTTTTCTGTGTAGACTATGTCAATTATGTTGACAGTTTTAAAGTTTTGAGCCTTGATAGATTTGAAATCTAAGAATGAAGTGAAAGAATTGCCAATGTAGTGTAGTGTCTAATAGAATGATGTGTATGCAAATATTACAGTGTAACCCTGTTTACAACTTGGGGTGTAAATTTGTTTGTTAGATTTATAGTCTGCTTTTCTCAAGTCTTATCTCTGCCTGTCTCCTTGCAAGCAGTGTTAGTTTAGTGTCTATCCTGATTGTTGTTACATTTACTGTCTTGTTTAAATGGAGAAGTTCTATATTTCTGGAAACCTACAATTCTTCCCTTTTAAGGGGAACTATTTTGTATATTATAGCTGATCTGGCTTTACCTCCTCTGTTAACTTGTGTGAGATAGATTGATCTGAGAAAAGTAACCCTATGATTAAGGTTAGGAGAATTTTGAATCCAGCTCTTCTGCCTAAAACACTTAGCTGCCGCACTGTTTTTAACAATAAATAAATTTGATGTTTAATAAATTTATAGGCCGCCCAATCCCGAAGGACTCCGGGTGGTTAATTTCCTCTCTGCTGGTTAATTTCCTGCCCTGTGGCAATTAACCCCAAATATTACTAGGGTGCGATTAAAGAAAAGTATTAAGGAAGCATGTGGATTTCACTGAACAATTCATCTTGTATTGTGGAAAGGTGTTTTGTGCCTTGTTGCCACCATCATTCCTTTTACATGTTGACACAGCATCTTTATTCTGGGGCATATTTAACTACTAATTCTGCATGTTTGTCCTGATGTCTATACTATTGACACAAGCAAAGTCTACGTAGGATTGTAAAATCCCAAAATAATTTTAGTGTTCACCTGTTAGGTGTGCATCTATTCTTTGTGGCAGCAGCCCTGTTTTTTTCTAAAACTCCCTTCTCTCTTTTCTCTCTCCTTAATACTTGGACATTTCTATTAAACAGTCCAGACAAGACTGAGGCTATGCTACAGTATGCCCAGCAGAATACAATAGTTGTCTAGGGTGAGGTGGGGTGGGGTGGGATATGTTTGAGAAAGGAAGATAAAGAATATTTATTGCATGTCTTTTACAATTTGAAATTATCTTGCAGGAAAGTTTATAAAGTTTGTCCAGTGATGTATCTCTTAAGAAAGCCTAGTTAGGACTTGGCATTGTGATGCTTGCTGTTTTTTTAGAAAAAAAAATAGATCAGAATTTAATACTAACCTGTGATGTGGTTTGTTTGGTTTTGGTTTAGTGTGTTGTATGACCATAGTCACATTGTTTTACAAACTATGGTTTATGACTTGCTATATAGTACTCTATTGCATGGATCCTACCATTAGGACTTACTCAACTATTTAAACTATTTCTCAGGCAATATGTGATACCAATCTATAGACCAGTGATGGCGAACCTTTTTCTTATGGTGTGCCAAAATTCCACAATTGTGCCCATGCCCATACCAGTTTAATCCTCCCTGCCCACCTGCGCATGACCCCTCCCAAGCCTCCGGAGGCTTTCTCCATAGTGAGGGGGGGAGGAGTATCCAGAATCGGTTGACCTTGTCCTCTCATGATTGGATGAGTCAGATAAGCTCTTTGGGCAATGCCACCTGGCCACCAGGTATTCCCCATTATTTGACTCATCCACTCACTGGAAAGGTGCACCATTCTGGACCTCCAGTAATTTACAAAGGATTAAGGAAAATAAGCTTGGACCTGGCAAATCCTGCCTCCCTACATTGCGCACAGCCTCCTCCTGCAAGGACTGGATTGCCACAAGCCCCCTGGGGCGGCACCCTGCCCTGGCCACTGAGTGAGACCGGAGTCACTCAGTAAGGACCCTTGCCGGGCAAGCAGGAGGAGAGGGCACAAGCCTCCTGGAGGCAAGCCCTTGCCACAGAGGTTCACAGGAGCAGACAAACCACGGCTTGTTAAAACGCCCTGGAGGGCCTGCTCAGAGGCTCAGAAAGAGCTGCGGGAGGCAGGGGAAGGTGAGAGAGAGCCTCCAGCGGTAGCGGCAGCCACATGGCAGCCTGCAAAGGCACAAGCCATTTCCATGTGCTCCAGCAAGTAGGAGCTTTTTGAATTTGGAGCCAGGGCCATCTTGAAACCACGTGGTCCAAGATGGCGGCCCCCAGCAGCTCAGAGGAGGCTGGCAGGAGCCGAGCTCTCAGCCCTGCAGCAACAACATTGGAGGTTCTGAGGAGCCCTTAAAAAGGTTAAAGACCATCGCAGAGGCATTAGCCAAAGGCGGGGGAGGCAGGCAAAGGCCAAAAGGAGGCATATCTCCATCAAGGGGGTTAAAGAGGCAGGCCGTGGATCAATCCCCCCCCCCACTCCAAGCCTACCTCCAAGATGAATCACAGAGACAGCTGCCACAAGGCCTGCAGCAGGAAGAAACCCCCCCTCCCAACCTGAGGAAAGATTGCCACTCGGGCAGGGTAGAAGAAAGGAACCCCTCCCCCCAGGGGAGGATTCCCTTTGGCTTTGTCATCCGGTGTTCCAGCAACCTTGCTATCACGATTTATGCAAGCCCTATTCTGTCCTTTTCTGATTGCCTGAGTAGCCTCTTCCCTTTAAGGAAAAACTTCCCCTTTAAGGAACAGAAGAGGGGGGGGGGAGAAGGGTCTCAGCTATCTGCAGTTATCAGCAGGAGGCCACAGGGGAGAGTAGTAGTACAAGCTGTGCTTTTTGTTTTTTTGTTGCTAAGTCTTGAGGGCGGGGCTATGGTATTTGCCCCGCAGAGCCATTTGGGAAGAAGGGGGAGGAGAGGCCCCACGTGGCCCAAGATGACAGCCCCCTGCAGCTGGGAGGACAAGCAGGAATCAAGTCCTCGCTGCTAAAGGCTGCAGCTCCACTGGAGGGACAGAAGAGCCTCCAATCAGGTTAGAGATTACCCCTGAAGGCCCATCCAAGGGTGGGGGCGGCTAGGCAAAGAGCAAAATACAATGCAATGCAATACTATACAATACAAAAGCAGAGTTGGAAGGGACCTTGAAGGTCTTCTAGCCCAACCTCCTGCCTAAGCAGGAAATCCTATACCATTTCAGACAAATGGCTATCCAACATCTTAAAGACTCCCAGTGTTGGGGCATTCACAACTTCTGGAGGCAAATTGTTCCACTGATTCCATGTTCTAACTGTCAGGAAATTTCTCCTCAGTTCTAAGTTGCTTCTCTCCTTGATTAGTAGAATGTAGAATGTAGAAATTTATTTGTATGCTGCCCTTTTCCCTGGGGGGACTCAGGGCGGCTCACAACCCAAAAGGGAGGGGGAGACAAACTTTTAACATATAAGACAATATAATTAAAAACACAACATTCATACCATTCGGGCGGGTTACAGTCTTAGCCCCAGGCCTGACGGGATCGCCAGATTCTGAGGGCTGTGCGGAAGGTCTGGAGGGTGGTGAGGGTACGAATCTCCACGGGGAGATCGTTCCATAGGGTCGGAGCTACCACTGAGAAGGCTCTCCTCCGCGTAGTTGCCAGTTGGCATTGACCAGCAGATGGAACTCGGAGGAGGCCTAATCGATGAGATCTAATAGGTCGCGTGGAGGTAATTGGCAGTAGGCCAATAGTTTCCACCTATTGCTTCTTGTTCTGCACTCAGGTGCCATGGAAGATAGTGGGGCTGCCTCTTCTTTGTGGCAACCCCTGAGATATTGGAACACTGCTATCACGTCTCCCCTAGTCCTTCCTTTCATTAAACTACACATATCCAATTCCTGCAACCTTTCTTCATAGGCTTTAGCCTCCAGTCCCCTAATCCCCTTTGTTGCTCTTCTCTGCACTCTTTCTAGAGTCTCCGCATCCTTTCTACATCATGGTGACCAAAACTGAATGCAGAATTCCAAGTGAGGCCTTACCAAGGCCTTATAAAGTGGTATTAACACTTCACGTGATCTTAATTGAATGAGTCGGATAGAGTTCTTCGCCAATAATGGGGAATACCTGGTGGCCAGGGGGCGTTGCTCAAAGAGCTTATCTGACTCATCCAATCATGAGAGGACAAGGTCAACCCATTCTGGATACTCCTCCCCCCACTATGAGAAGAGGCGTATCAGGTAAGTACCAACGCTCTTCTCTGAAGAGGGAGAAAATGGCCTCCTCTGGCCCTCTGGAAGGGCAAAAATTAGCTGGCTGGCGCATGCATACATGCCAGAGCTGACAGCTGGCGTGCCAGCAAATATGGCTCTGTGTGCCACAGGTGGCACGTGTGCCATAGGTTTGCCATCACAGCTGTAGACTATAGGAATTGTTGTTAGCCAGTGCAGTAATTAGCTTGTATTTCTTTGTTGATCAGAGTATAGAGGTTTTTCTTCCTGTTAATGGCTATCAGGGAAACAAGTGGAAGAATCTCTTCTCTCCTCCACCAGACCTGTCACTCATCATCATGGAATTCTTCGCTTGTGGGCTACCAGACAAGCAGTTAAAAACAAACCTAGTGTAAACACATGCTGAGTTCCAAATCCACATCCAAAACAATTGGCCCTTTATCGATCTCTTTCAAGAAGGCAGCGTTCTCTACACCTCTTAGAGAACATTTGAATATTTGTGTATGCTTTTTACTAGTGTGTAAGCAGCACCCGCACTTAATTTATTATCTGTCAGTTTAATTTCTCAATTGTAACTCCTTTGAGCATCTTGAATATGGTGTTGTGAATGGAGCCTACTTGTTCTATAAAGTCTAATATAATGGAATAGTCTGAAAATCCATTTTTATTAACATTGTTTTAGAAGTCCAAAAAGAGACTCTTGGTAGTATTTTCTTAAAATCCAGCCCTTAAACAGTGAGACATAGCGGTGGTCTTTAAACTATGCAGCTACCTGGCTAACAGATTTCATCTCCTTTAATAGCTGGGCTGATGTGTTTGGTAAGGTCAGTGAAGAACTGGTCTGGAATCAGAAACTGCCAAAAACAAATACAGATAGTCCTCAACTTGTGACCACAGTTGCACTCAAAATTTCTGTTGCTAAATGAGACATTTGTTAAGTGAGTTTCCCCGTTTTGTGACCTTTCTTGACACAGTTGTTAAGTGAATCACTGCAGTTATTAAGGTTGTTAAGTGAATCTGGCTTCCCTATTGTCTTTGCTTGCCAGACGATTGTAAAAGATGGTCACATGATTCGCAGGGCAGGGCAAATGTAATAACTATGAGCCAGTTGCCAAGTCATCTGAATTTTAATCACGTGACCAAGGGATACAGCAATGGTCTTATGTGTGAAAAATGCTGTCCTAAGTCACTTTTTCAGTGCTGTTGTAACTTTGAATGGTCACTAAATGAATTGTTGTAAGTTGAGGACTACCTGTAAATACATAAATGCTCCAACATAATTTTCAGAGTGAATATGACAATCTTGAAACCTTGTAATAAAATATTTTAAACTATAGCACTCTGAAAGTTCTTGTAGAATAAAAGTTTCCTTATTTTAAAGAGTGACATATCATTCCTTGGGGGAAAATTATTTGAGAAACTGTGCTCTCAGATATTTTGTGCCTGGAACTCCTGTGGTTTGTTTCTCTTGGAATTTGTGGTCTGTAACAGCTGGAGGGACCTATGTTAGGAAAGTCTTGCTGCTGTATATGCTTGTGTTTTGGAAAACCTCTAGAATTGTTGCTCCTAATTCTCCAAGTAAACGTTTCCTTTGGCCCCCAATGCTTCAAAAGAAACACCATTTAGTAAATTATGGAGAATGCATGTTAATATTGACCAACGGCTCCATTCATTGCATGGGAGCCAATGTATTGTGCCAAGACATAAAGACAACTCTTTGTGATTCAAAATTTAATTAACCTGAAACAGTGGTTAGATGATATTGCTGTATTTGGATCATTGTATTTCAGTTTAATAACTTAAACTAAATATAAGAATGCCTTCACTCTTTTCATGAACTGGCAAGCAAACCAGGAAGTCTTCCATTAGCTGTAGTTCCTTGTCGAAGACGAACTAATAAATTATGATTTAATGCCAGGCAGGGCATTAATATTTTTCCCAGCTTTTAACTGTAATTTTCCAATTTAATAAGTAGAAAATCTCCCACGTTTGCTTTCTATGTAATTCATACTCACCTTATTTATTGGCTGTTCATTGAACTGGCTCAACTATTTCCAGCAATTTACTTTTCTTTGCCTTTGGTGAGAGTCTGAATATCTTGAATTCCCAAACTGCCCCAGACCCTATGGTCAGTTGCAAGGCAATAGGAGAGTTCTGATCCAAAACAGGTGGGGATTGCCTGACTGCTTATCCCTATTGTATGTCCTGCATATATTTTCTGAGTCATTTTTAGAAATCCAGTGTAACATAAACTATTGCATGGAGTGTCAAAGCTGTTAGTTTTTGAATGCTCCTAATTCTACAGAATTATTGGTGGAGTGATTCTACTGCTGCCTTCTGCTCTGTGCATGTACTTTGATGTGTATCTACCCTACCATGAAGTATAGTCTTTTAATGTTTCCAGACTTTTTCAAATAGTCACTTAAGCAAACTTCTTTTAGATCCAAGCCCTGTCCTTAGACTATCATAGTTTTCAAGTCAAAAGGTTGACCAAGTCTTGTGTATGTGTGCTATTGGGCTATCACTAGCACCTGATAGAATCATGATTGGCAAAAAAAACAAGGAAAGAAAAACAATGGCGTTGGTAAGCTATTCATTTCAGATTCTATTTGAGCTATTCATAGCCACAACCTCCCTGAATCAAAATCTTAGTAGTTTCTTGCCAGGAATTTGAAATGAGTGGATGGGGAAACAGGATTACAAGCAAAAAGTATTTTTACTGTTCTGCCTCTTGCATTATATCTTATCTCTGCTTTTTCTCTAAACAATGTCCAAAGGAAAATAAAACTGTAAGTTTACTACTGTGGACTGTCATGAAACTGGGGAGAAGTCCTGTCTGTTTTGGGACAGAAGAACCAGGGAAAATGATGTGGGGAAAGATATAGTTTGGCCCATTTTATGACAAATTCAGCAATACAAATAGTCCTCGATTTACAGCAGTTCATTTAGTGATCATTCAACGTTACAACGGCACTGAAAAAAGTGATTTATGACCGTTATTCACAGTAATGACCTTTGCAGCGTCCCCATAATCATGTGATCAAAATTCCAACATTTGGCAACTGGTTCATATTTATGTATGTTTTGGGGTCCCAAAGTCGTGTGATCACCTTTTGCGCCCTTCTGACAAGCAAAGTCAACCAGATTCACTAACCACTTCCGGAAATCACTTAACAAATGTCTCACTTAACAACTGAAATTTTGGGCTCTATTGTGGTCGTAAGTCAAGGACTACATGCCAGATATTGTGCACCACAATTTTAATAGCAAGTTAACAGAAGAATTGTAAAATTCATACTATATGAATTGGTGCATCAGTTTTTTTTTTGCTCTTCTGAACTGCCACTTCCAAGTGATAGTTTAACTTAATAGAGAGCAGTTTTGATTTAATGAAAAAAGTTGTATCAGTTGACAGTATTTGTACTAATATTGCAAAGTATCTGTATCTCACTAATCTTGTGGAGGGAACAAAAGATAAGAGGATGATCCATCTGGAGGAGGACTTGGTAATTTATGTTTCTGGCACTCATGCCCATTTTGTTTCAAATCCTGCTGTGTGTAGCATGATTCGCAACGATCTATGCTTAGAATACAAATATTTGAAAACCGTAATGAAATACATTGATTTTGTAAAATGAATCAAGACAATTTACCATATTGGCTTACCTGAATTTCATCTTTCTAATGCACACATTTCCTAAGCAAAATACAAGATAAAGTTACATTTGAGTCAAACTCATTTCCCAGTGATTAAACTGAGACACCAGTGCAGTTTTCTGAGAAAATAGGGTAGCTTACTTCCAGAATATTTTTTCAACGTCTTGATCTCTGCTATTCTATGACTGAAATAAAGACTGATTTGATTTAATTTCCTAATCTGTAGCCTGGTAGTCTCCCATCTAAGTAAAATCTATGTCTACCTTTGGTTTCATTTTGAGATCACCCAAGGTTAGCTAGGCCCTGATACTTGATATATATGTTCCAGATTAGCTCTTACAATTAAAGTGTTTTAAATAACCACATATTTTATATTTTAAATGAATATGAGCTGATTTCTTGCCATACAACCCATTTCCGTTATGGCACTACTCCGGGATTGGGCGGCCTATAAATTTAATAAATGAAATTTAATAAATGAAATATTTATTGAGTGTATCTATGAATTAAGGATTTTTGTTTGGTTCTATTTGTGAATCCTAGCAAAATTGCTTAGTCTTTCAGTATGCAAAATTTTCTAGAACCTTAAGTGGGTAAACCGGTGTTTCACCAAAAGATTCTGTGTGGCTGTGTTTTAACATATTTATACTCAGATTTCATTTTAAACCTGATCATTACAACTTTCTTTTATTGGCTGCCTCTTAAAAATCTATTTTAATCCCTGTTTTTAATCCATTTTAAATGGTAAGATAGCTCAATGTTATTACAATCTTCTGCTTTATTGGCATTTTTGGATGAGTTGCTTAAAGCTATTTTAAACAAAATATTCTACCAGAGAAATCTTTAGTCCCAAGAAAAAAATAATTCAAATAATTTATATTCTTACTAATGAGAGTAGTTTGTAATACAGCTGCGGTTCCTTTTGCCAAAAGGAGAATAGCTAATACTGCTTAGCCTAGGGAGGAAGTAAACAAGCTATTTATATCTGTACTTATAATTCCTGGGATTGCCTCTGATTTGCAGGATAGGTCTTCTCAACCTTTGGACAAAGTTTCTTCAAGACACAACCTGCAATACAATATCTGTATTCCTCTTAGCAAGCTCCAGTTAATCCAGTTCTAATTATGCTTGGATAGATATTTATAGACTCAGCTTAACTATGTTAAAACCTTAGTTAAACTAAGACAAAATAGATTTAGTTTGATTTTTTTATTATTATTTAGAAAACAAATCAGGGTGAAGGCTTGAGGCCATTTCGGTCCAGTAGTTAGGGCACCAGTCTTAGAAACCAGGAGACTGTGAATTATAGTCACTTTCTCTCAACCCCATGACATTAAACTTAGGCGAGATGCCAGATGGTCAATTACTGTTGCAACCAATGGATCAATACTTGATTGATAAAAAAAGAAGACTTTTCACTTGCAGGGAAAAAAAACCTAGGAAGGAAAAAAAAATCAAGGGTGAGGTATGTTTACACTAGCAAAGTATCTCTTAAAACCTAATTCTAATTTTAGTTTTTGTTGACATAGCGCCTTTTCAGTCTCCTAACATTTCTCATGAAAGATTCTAAACTGAAAGGTATTTTTTGGTGTTAAACTAGGTGCAGCAGCTAACCACTGTGTGAAGGAAATGAAACCTTGCTTGCTCCTTAGGCGTCGACTAAGAATAGAAGCAACTGAAACATTAGGTGTTTTACACAGCATTTTGAAAGCATTAACGAATTGCTTCTTTTCTCACAGGAAAGGCGAGTTAGTTGCTGTAAAACAACTATTTTGTGTTTACCCTCCCTGCCTTATTTAAATTACACATTATCTAAATACTGATTGGTAAAAGTTTAACAGTCCAAAGTAATATTTTTTTAGTTGTTTAGAGTAGATGGTTTAAATGGCTTGTTTCAGTTTTAGATTGCCTTTGTTTCCCATTTTTTGAGGCTGGAAGTTGGGGAATTGACTTATGGAGGTTCTTCTGAGTCTTAGCTTTCCTATCTGAGGTCATGCAAAACCTATTCCCAATAGTTGTTCTAAGGGTTCAGTGTGTTCCTCAGTATGGATTTATATACAGATGTAGAAACATCTGGAGGAAATAGTTTTTGCATAGGAGCTCCTGTGAACTGATGGTAATTCTTCCTTTCATTCGATCCAGATGAGGAGTTGTGTCTTTATATTTATGCTTATGATTGGTAGTCATTGGGCTAGTAGATCACACCTTCCTTTTAAGATCAGCTTCATGAAATATACCCAGGTTATGCTGTGAATCCTATTTAAGATGGTTTGTGCTGTCTTATCCGTTAGCCCTTCTCCTGGAAGGTAGAGCTATGCCTTGGGGACATCCAATTTAGATTGGATGAATGAAGCTACCTTTAAAAATGATTCAGGCAGTTTTGTGGGTTTCAAATACTATCTGCCTCTCTTACTCAATCAAAATATTATGGTATGTTGTTTGTCCATGGACTTCCCTTAGCTTCCAGTATACCAATTTTGACCTTTTTATAGCCTTTATTGTCATTGTACGTCATGTATACAACAAAATTTAAATAAACTAAATATGACAACAAAGTGTGGGGAGGAATTATCAGGAAAAAAGATCTATATAATACTTGTATAATCATAATTTATCCTGTTCTCTTTGCCTCAATCCAAATTTATGGCAGCAAATATCTTCTTTCTTAAGTATCACCCATTTAATTAAAGGTTTAGAAGTCTCAAGATTATGGAATTGCTTTCTCAAAGGGATGTACTTCATATTAAAAATTAGCTGCCTAACTATGATCTTCTTGTTTCAAAAAGCTTTTGATCCATAATTTCTTATCTACTTTTTTCTACATTAAAAAAAAGAAGACACTGTCCATCTGGTTAATATATTTTAATCTGGGATTAAAAACAACAGAAATAAGACAGAGGTTTGCAATGTTCTGTTGGAATTTTTAGTATCTTAAACAAGTAGGTCATTCATCTCTAATGGCATGCCTAGAATAAACTTCTGAAAATCTTTAAAAGGCAGGTGATCTCTTGCTCTTTACATTGCCATATCATTAATATTGCATTTCCTCCTAAGCAAACTTTGGAGACAATAATTAACTAGCAGAAAAGTGACATATTGCTTATAGAATAGTTTGTTTTGGATGGAGCCAATATTAAAAAAAAATTATTTGTGGTTGTCGGAGGAGTGTAGTGAGATGAGAGCAGACCTCACACCCCTTTGAGCAGGGTCTGTTCCAAGTGGAGCGGGATTAGATGCGTTGCTGTATTCCAGCTTGTTTATCTGACAAGGGGAGTCATGATCTCAACAGATGGCCGCCATCTGTGCTTAACTCTGGAAACCTCAGTGCCAGAAAATTAGTCTGAGTTTTCTTCACTGGGTTGGTGAACAGGTGAAATGATTCCTAATAACAAACACAATGCATCGTGCAAATGGTATCCGTCCGCGCGTTTCCATAATAGCGACGAGAAACAAAGCAACAGGAGGAAACAGAGCCCGAGTTGGAATTTTAAACAAAGAAACACGACAGACTATTGGCATTTAGTCCCAAAGGCCTGCAAAGGACCCCATCTAGGTAAAGATGCAGGAGCTGAGGTCCCCCCAAAAACAGGCAGTGTGGAAAAATGCCTTTATTTGGTTAAGGGAGTCGCTATAGGCACTGAACTTGAACCAGTTGCAAAGGTAGTCCAACATTAATGGATATAACACAGCATCTGCAGCTAGCTATAACACCTTAAAACATTTCCCCCCAGTTAAAACAGTTATTACAATGTTAATGGACTCTGGTGCTGGCATAAACTCTCTTTAATAGTCTGGAATGCACCCTCTTCATTTGTGCTTATTAAAGCTAACTAAGTAGGGAGGAGTTAATTGGAAGGTGATTCGTTCAATCTGCCAATATGGGGGAGATTGGCTGCTATAACTTTGTCAGCCATTAGCCTCCAGATTTATTTGCCAGCTTATTTAAGAATGAGCAATGTATAGAAAAGCTGTTAATTGCCCTGTCTTCCTCTCACAACAATGAGCCTGTTATTAATTATATGGACTGTGATATATAGATAGTAACAAATAGTTACCTGGGGTTCAAAACACTATTTGGGGGGGTATATTTTTTTAAAAGTTTAATTACGAACAAGTATGCTCAACTTTCAATTTAAAAGATGCTAAAAGATCTCTGCAATATAGCTGAATCTGTTCCCAGGAATAATTACAGCCCAAGTTTGCTTTTTCCTACATAAAGTTAAGTGGTCTTATGTCTGTATTTCCTTCTTTACTATACCGGTAGTCCTCGATTTACGACTCCAGTTGAGCCCAAAATCTCAGTTGCTAAACAAGACAATTAAGTGAGTTGTGCCTCATTTTATATGACCTATTTTTGCTACAAGTGGTAAGCAATTCAGTGCAGTTGTTAAGTGAATTATGCTGTCATTAAGCACATCTGGCTTCTACTTACTGGTTGGAAGCCAGCTGGCAAAGTTAAAAATGGCAGTCACATAACCCTAGGTCAGTGCAACTATCGTAAGTACATGCCAGTTGCCAAGCGGCCAAATTTTGATCATGTGATAACAGGGATGATTGTAAGTGTGAAAACTGGGCATTAATCATTTTTGCTGTTGAACAATCTTTAAACAAACGGTTGTAAGTCGAGGACTACCTGTACTGTATAGTACTCCATTCTGCTATGATCATCTACCAAAATGTTTCCCTTCAAATTTTTATGATGTCCTAATAAAATTCAGCTTGGTTACACAGCATAGAGCCGAGGTGGCGCAGTGATTAGGGTGCAGTACTGCAGGCCACTTCAGCTGACTGTTATCTGCAATTCAGCGGTTCTAATCTCACCGGCTCTAGGTTGACTCAGCCTTCCATCCTTCCGAGGTAGGTGAAATGAGGACCCAGACTGTTGGGGCGATATGCTGACTCTGTAAACCGCTTAGAGAGGGCTGAAAGCCCTATGAAGCGGTATATAAGTCTAACTGCTATTGCTATTGCTATAGTGTATTCTTCTCTAAGCCTGTGCATCTTATGCATTTTTTAATTTAAACTTAAATTTTAAAGGGATTATTTTTTCCTTTCAGCATTTTAGAATTTGATGGGAATTATGTGCCAAAAATGGAGGTCAGTTCCATGATGTATGTATATTAGAAAATTAGGCATATTTACTATTTATTACTTTTTCATCTGGTGTTCTGAGAGTTGTTTTGCAGAAATTGGCAAAAAACGTGGTTGGATTGCAGTCAGTGTAAGCAATTTTTCAGGATGAGATAAATAAGTTAACTTTTGCAGTTTGTGTCATCTTCCACAGTTCAGGAATTCTGTATTTTCTGTTTAAAAAGCAAAAGAAAAGGTTGATATTCTTTCCCAATGCAGGAACAGCCAAATTACAAAATGGGTGTTTCAACATGAGTATAGTACTTATTCCTTCTGCTGTTTTATGACTGTGTTGAGACCCGTTGGAATTTCTCTGCACATGACAATAAGGCTGGAAGAAGATTATGGAAGGTTGTAGATTATCTGTTTCACAATGGGCTGTAGCAGGCCTCTGTTTTCATGCTATTGGATTGAAGAGAATATGGATGGAAAAGAAGACACTTGAGGGCAGGTATAACACTGTGATCTCATCACGCTATTCCTTTGCTGGAGGAGGATGTGATGTTTGCAAGCTTATTCTTATGTTTATGATTATCTTTTAGTTATTGATTCAATATGTGGATTGCACTTCTGTTGCTGTGTGTGTGTGTTTAAGGCAGCTCCAGGATCAGGGCTGTTGCCCAGTAGTTGGTCAGGGTATTGGAATGCAGAGAATAGAATAAAGGGGAGTTTGGAAGAAACAGGGGCTTCAGAAGTAAAGGTACCCCAAGCAAGGTTAAAGAAGATGCATGCAGCCATGTAAAAAGTAAATTGCAAACTTTGAAGGAATTAAGTCTTCCCAGATATATATTGACAAAATAGCCATGCAACTCTATAGCTCCACTGAGGAATCTAGTCACTATGGTCAGTAGCAAGAGTTGATGTGAGCTTCGGTGCAAATCGTGGCTAATAAAAGGACAAAATCACATTCTGATTTGATGTTCAGTATAAACCAGTCAAGTACTATAGCATGGATTTTAAAAATACTAAGTTATCCACTCTCTTTCACTCTCCTTTCACTTTATGGCATTTGTCATTAGTTTGGATATTTTATATCTGTTTGTTCAACTGAAGTCCCTGGTTTAGAAACTAATTTTTCTTTCCTTGTCATTGCCAAAGGGAAGCTCAGAACTGAGTTACTGTCAGCCATAAAGTTGTTTTTGAAATGGTTGTTCTTTATGTGATAGAACATGTTCATTGAACCAATAATAAATGCTTTTTACAGAAATAAGAAATGTTTCCTCTTCTTGTTTGGCACAAGAAAAGCCAGTTCATGATAATAACATGAATCTTTGTTACAGCCGGAGTTAATTTTAAAAATCCGTGGATCAACTTTGAAATCTTGGGGAATGTTCCAATCTTTAGGCACATACACACACCTTAAGAACTGTGTCTGTTTTTGTGTCTTTTACAAATAGCCAGGCCTTGGAAATTTATTGTGGAAATTAAAAACAATAAATACTCATCCTTTGGCACATAGTAGTGAAATGACTAGTGTTGGTTTAAGGCAAGTGGCGATGATCCTTTTGTCAGTGAGTGGTGATATTTATATAAATTCAAGTAGAATGGAGCTGATTTGATAGTGTTGTTGCTGCCATGGGGGAGGGGGTGAGGTAGAGATGGATAATGACAATGACAGTGATGATGATGGATCTTTAAATATTGTAAGCTGCCTGGAACCACCTATGTGTGAGTTGTGTAGCTCTATAAATTTATATAGAAATATAAATACACACACAAACAGACACACATACGGATGGGATGGAGGGAAGGAAGGAAGTACATATCCCATAGTGAAGTAGATGTCCTCAGGATATCCTCAAGGTATCGTGGATTAATAGATTAACCATGGATCCTTAGTGGGAACTTTTTTGATACTCAACATTGTTCATTTTGGGGGGCGGAATTCTTTAGAGGGCTTCAAAAGAAGACTAATTCGTTCTTTTGTCCAAGGTGCTTTCCTGCAGTGGATCAGTACTTGAACTTGTTTTATTCTGACTTCAGTTTCTTTGTTCATGACTGAAAACAGATAAGAGGTATGTCCTTGATTATGAACTCTCTCTCTCCTTTTAACTCTAGTGAATCCAGTGAGAGAACCAGTAGTAAAATACTAAACTTTTTTTTTTTTTTTACAATTTGAGGCTGATATTGTTTCCACCCCATGGTGCAGTAGCTGTGAGTTGTTTCTGCTGCGCTGTTATGTTATGGTGTTATATATAACACCTGCTTTATTGCATATTTTATTTATTTACCTGGCTATCATTCTGATTGCTGTAAGAATGCCAAGCAATTTAAAAATATATTCATAACAATTGTTTTCACCCTGAAAGAGTCGTTGAAGTGATGATAAGAAACCATATTTGGTTGTCATGTTTCCAAGATAGAGGAACTTAAAAGTGCCATGAGATTAGGGGATCTAAGAATGCAGTCTTCGGTGATGAAGAATTCACTCTCTTTCAATGGCATGTTTTTAGAAGCAGTCTTAAAAAGCAGCGGTGCCATATTTTTAGGATTATAAGGCGTACCTTTTCCCTCCCCCCCAAAGAGCGTGAAAATCTGGGTGCATCTTATACACTGAATACAGCATTTTTGGCCTCTGGAAACCCCACCCCCTTCACAAAAATGTACATCTGCAAAGTGCTCCTGGGGGCTGGGGAGAGCAAAAATTAGCGAAAAATGGGCTGTTCGTTGCTCATTCCCCCCCACCCCCACCTCCCAGCAGTACTCTACAAGCCTCCTAAAGGCTATGCATGCCCCTTTTTTGGTAAAAAAATGGGCCCGTTTCTGCGAAAAATGGGCCGTTTTTTGTTCATTTTTGCCCCCCCCCTCCCAGCCCCCAGGAGCACTTTGCAGGCCTCTCAAACTCTCTGCATAACCCAGTTTTCACAAAAAAAAATGAGGTGTGCAGAGGGTTTAGGAGGTCTGCAGAGTACCAAAACTTTTTTAAAAAATTTACCTCTTCAAAATCTTGGTGTGCCTTATACTCTGCTGCGTCTTATACTCTGAAAAGTACGGTATCCAATCTTAGCAAATTTAAAATTGGTGGACCTCAATCCCATTTCTGGGAGTTGAAGTGCACCAATTTTAAAGTTGCCAAAGTTGGACACTGCTGCATTAAAGATTGAAGAACAGTGAGCTTAAGTCTTAACCTACTGAATATGGAGATGTGTTGAACTACAACTTTTATTATCCACATCCATACTCACCGGTGTGAATGATAAAGGTTGTAGTCAAGGCACATCTGGAGATTCAGTAGTGTTATGTTTGGGCTGACCGGCGCTAAGCATACCCTTAACGCCTGCCAGATAGAGTTGTAGTTTACTTCTATCTGGAAGGCAGTTGATAAAAAGACAAGTGTAATGAATCAAGCTTTATCTTCAGTTTGATTCAAGAACTGAAGCAAAAAAGAAACGCTTGACTTCTGAGATTACACTTATTTATGAACTCGCTGAGTCAAGTATCGTTCCCTAATGTTTTTCTTTTTTTTTCAAAGTACACGGATTCCCAAAAGAATGCCTCACAGCCACTTCTGAAGCTGTGGACCTGATGTCAAAATTGAGTGCCGTTTTCTGTATCCTGCAGCCATAGATAATAATAAAAAAGGGACTGATCTGAAAAACCGCTGCACGTTAAAAGGATCCTGCCATTTCCAAGGGTACAGTTGGCCAAGGACAGAGCGTAGTCAATTGTCGGAGCATTTCGAGATTTATGATACTTTTCATCTGGAGATGTTAAAAGGGGGATGTTCATTTGAAAAAATAAAAAATCAAACTACCAGTTCCACTCAAGCTGGCATAAAGACCCTTGTGATTCTGAATGGACGGCCAATCTTAGGAAGTTAGCTTGGGATGTTTTCACTGCCACTCTTCTCAACCTGTCTCTGATAGAATAGAATAGAATAGAAAGTGTAGATTAGAAAGTGCAGAATAGAATAGAATAGAATAGAGTGTAGAATAGAATAGAATACTTTATTGGCCATGTGTGATTGGACACACAAGGAATTTGTTTTTGGTGCATATGCTCTCTGTGTACATAAAAAGACAAGATACACTCCTCAAGAATTGTAAGGTACAACATTTAATGATAGTCATAGAGTACAAATAAGCAATCAGGAAACAATATCAATATAAATTGTAAGGATACAAGCAACAAAGTTACAGTCCTGCAGTCATAAGTGGGAGGAAATGAGAAGACTAATAGTAATAGTAATGCAGACTTAGTAAATAGTTTGACAATATTGAGGGAATTATTTGTTTAGCAGAGTGTTGGCGTTCAGGAAAAAACTGTTCTTGTGTCTAGTTGTCTTGGTGTGCAGTGCTCTATAACGTCATTTCGAGGGTAGGAGTTCAAACAATTTATGTCCAGGATGTGAGGGGTCTGTAAATATTTTCACAACCCTCCTTTTGACTCGTGCAGTGTACAGGTTCTCAATAGAAGGCAGGTTGGTAGTAATTGTTTTTTGGTTTTTTTTGCCAGTTCTAATTATCCTCTGAAGTCTTTGTCTATCTTGTTGCAGAACCAAACCAGACAGTTATTGAGGTGCAGATGACTAATATTCTGCACTAATAGTAATGCAAGGGTAGGAGAATTAGGAATATATTTTCAAAGATCTGATATGAAAGATGATGCATCCAAGGTTAAATTACTACTGAGTAAGAGTGATACATAGAAGGGAGAAATGTTATATCTGCCCTCGCAGAGTGGCTTTCTACTCCCTACCTGTGCTCTGAGAACATAAAAGTAAATCTGCCTCCAGGTACTTACAGTGTGTAAACATGAGTGCCTGTCTGTTTTTTGTTTTTTGTTTAAACTGGGTGCCCAGACTGTCATTGCTCCCTCCTCCCTTTCTGTTGTTTGCCTAAAGCAGTTAAAGCAGAAGGATGGAAATGGAATAAATGCAGCAAATTGCATAACATGTGGAAGGACCTCTTTTTCTACAAACAGGATTTGATATTCCGGTCTGCATCTGGACTTAGAACTCCAAAAATAGACTCAAGGAGCTCTTGCGCTTGGAGAAGAAGATAAATTGTTGGTGGCTACCTCCACGTATACATCTCTGTGTGTTTTTCTTTTAAACCTTCCTTTCCATAAATTATTCTCTTTTCGGTGCTTTGCTATGGGAACAGTTTAAGTCTTCCCTTCTGTCAAGCAAGTGGGCTTCCCAGACAGCTTTTGTGTTGTGCGCTGAGAAGCTGGCAATCCTTAAAACAGTCTCACTCCCCCCCCCCCCCCAGTCTCAGACTCTTCCTTTTCCTTCTTCCCTCCTCCCATTTTCCCTTTGGCTGTGCTGACATTACATCGATAGATGTGCTTGAAAGGAAAACAGCAGAGAGAGAGAGAGAGAGAGAGAGTTGACTGTCTGCCAGATTCTCTTGCTGTTGTCCCTTGTCTTTTTCCCCCCAGGTCTTCAATTGTGTACATTTATTTCTTTCCTCGCTGTCTCCAGATTTCTTTGCTGCCTATGTATATCACCAGGGATATCTTACACCCCTTCCTATAATAGTTGATTCAAAAGATTAGTCTTCCCCCTGCCTACTTACTCTCTGTAATTACACGTATCCTAACTGCATTCAATAAACTTTTTCTTTCTGAAGGTACTGGTGTTGATTGCACTTGTAAAAACTGTTAGTTTATTATTCAGCGACTCCTTTAGGGATGCCAGCTAGAGGAAAGCTTTTACACTCTCAAAAATGTTTTTCTTACCCTCTGCCGTGAGTCTTTCCGTATTTGTCCTGCAGAGTTGCTCATTTGTTGCTCAGCTAACCAGAAGAGATGAGAAAAGAGTCAGGTGAGGTGGTGTAAAACAAGTGAGATGGGCGGCAGAAGTTTTGATTTGACCTTTTCCAAGAATTTCTCAAATCTTCAAAAAAAAAAAAAAAGAATTTTTTCTTTTTTTGCAAAAGAAAAGACGTTTATGCATTGCTGACTTTTCCCGCTAGGAGTAGGTGGAAAGGAGCTGTTAGAGTCCTTCCTTTCTGCCTGTACGATGATGCACCCCCTGACATCTTTTAAACATTTTATTCTGATCTTCCTGTATATTCAGTTTGGGGAAATGCACCCTAGGCATCAGATTTAACACCTACAAAAAGGTTTAGTTTGAATCAAGCCTGATTAGTTTGACTATTTGTTAGTATCTTCGTTAAAAATCATCAATATTAGTTGGATGGGTTGTGTTGAGATTTTGGAATCTACATAACAGAATGAGGAAAGGGGGGGATATCTAGAACCAGCACACAGTCAACTCAATAACACTGTCCTAGTATTAAATAATAAGAATTGGTTTGGAGTTTGTAGAATCAAAATCTCCAGCAAAAATTGGACATAGTGCACTCCATCTCTACTTAGCAGCTAAAATTGCTTTTTTAAGGAGCTGTCCTCCTTTTCAGATGACTTTCTGATCAACCCAGTTAAAAAGGGGCGAGATATATTGCTGATAATGTCAAGAGACTGATTGATATAGCTGATGTAAAGTGCTAAGAACATTTGATTTATAGCAAACCACAGAGAGAAGTCTTTCCCAGCATTTTATTGTTTCGATTTTGTCAAAACAGCATTTTATTATTTACCATCCTCAGTAAACTTGAAATTACAAGGTGACCAAATTAATAAGTATGGGAACAATTTGTTCCATATACACAGTGGCCTACAGTAGTCCTTAAATTACAACAGTTCATTTAGTGACTGTTCAAAGTTACAATGACCCTGGAAAAAGTGACTTATAAGTGACTGTTTTTCATACTGATGATCGTTGCACCATCCCCATGAACACGTGATCAAAATCCAGCTGTTTGGCAACATTTATTTTTATCAAGTTTGTTGACAAACTTGAACATTGGGCACTATCTAATAAAATGAAATTCAGTGGTGAAAAGAGTAAGGTTCTACATTTAGGCAAGAAAAACAAAATGCACAGGTATAGTATAGGTGGTACTTTGCTCAATAGTAGTAACTGCGAGAGGGATCTTGGAGTCCTAGTGGACAACCATTTAAATATGAGCCAACAGTGTGCAGCAGCTGCCAAAAAAGCCAACACAGTTCTAGGCTACATAAACAGAGGGATAGAATCAAGATCATGTGAAGTGTTAATACCACTTTATAATGCCTTGGTAAGGGCACACTTGGAATACTGCATTCAGTTTTGGTCGCCACGATATAGAAAAGATGTGGAGATTCTAGAAAGAGTGCAGAGAAGAGCAACCAAGAAATTAGGGGACTGGAGACTAAAACATAGGAAGAACGGTTGCAAGAACTGGGTATGTCTAGTTTAATGAAAAGAAGGACTAGGGGAGACATGATAGCAGTCTTCCAATATCTCAGGGGTTGCCACAAAGAAGAGGGAGTCAAACTATTCTCCAAAGTACCTGAAGGCAGAACAAGAAGCAATGGGTGGAAACTAATCAAGGAGAGAAGCAACTTAGAACTGAGGAGAAATTTCCTGACAATTAGAACAATGAATCAGTGGAACAACTTGCCTCCATAAGTTGTGAATGCCCCAACACTGGAAGTCTTTAAGAAGATGTTGGATAGCCATTTGTCTGAAACGGTATAGGGTTTCCTGCCTAGGCAGGGGGTTGGACTAGAAGACCTCCAAGGTCCCTTCCAATTCTGGTATTGTATTGTATTACAGTTGAGGTGTTTCCCGGGTCACATGACTCCCCTTTCTGATTTTTTAACTAGCAAAGAAGATAGATTCACTTAACAACCATGTTACTAACTTAACAGCTGCAATGATTCACTTAACAACTGCAGTAAAAAAGGTTGTAAAATGGGGGGCAAAACCCACTTAACAACTGTTTCACTTAGCAGCAACAATTCTCTGCTCAATTGCCATCGTTTAAGCTGAGGACCACCTGTATGATAATCCTTGGACAGAAATATTGACTGACTTTGTCTTCTCAAACCACTGACCTGAATCCTGGCTGGATCATGTGGGCGTAAAGGAGCATCCATTGTTCAGCCAGCTTCTCTTTTGGACCAAGGTGCCAATAAAACTTCCCTCCCCCCCCCCCATATATTTTCTCCTGCCAGTGTGATTTGGATCCAGTTTCTTTTCAACTCTGTGTTCATTGTGAAGTATTTTGACTTTGAATGGGAGAAGCAATGAAGCAGTCCTAGCACCCCAAGTTCTACCATCTCTCACCTGAGGTTAAAGTCAGGCATTTTTATACAGTATTTTGCAAGCATGCTAATTAAAGAAAGCTTGTGTTCTCTTTCTCCCTCCTGTTCCACCCCTCCCTCCCCTTGCAGCCAGTTGCTGAACCAATCCCAATCTGCAGTTTCTGCCTTGGTACAAAAGAACAAAACCGAGAAAAGAAACCAGAGGAGCTCATCTCTTGTGCTGATTGCGGCAATAGTGGTAGGTGACTTTCCATGTAAAATTTGGGGCACTAAGGTTTGTTGGCGCTGGTGATGATCTGTTCATCTGGTTGGAAACACACACACACACACACACACACACACACACACACACACACACACACCATTTGGTCTTTGTACTACCATAGGCCTGATTGCAAGTAAATATTTTCTAAAGATAAATGGTAATTATTATAACGTCCTGGCACTGTCACAAGCCTCTCAACTGCATTGATTGCTAGGCGATTCTCTATCAGTTGCAGGAAAGGCCCAGAGGTCAGCTCTTGTTTATGAGCATTAATTCCCAGCTATTCAGAGGTTTACTTTTGAGTTTCAATGGAGATCATGCATGACTCTGTCAGTGTGCGCTGTTTAAACCAGATGCTGCTCCTTTGTCCTTGTGGCTCAGGGTCTAGAAGTTAGAGTTGATATAACTGTTGTGGCCCGCAGAATCGGACAGTGAGGAGATTGGGGAGGAACATGGGCCAGTCCTGGAGTCTGGCGAAGGGTCTGATGAGGGCTCTGTGTTGGAGGCAGAGAGGGGGCCAGAGCCATATACCAGTTACCAGCTGCCTTCGGAGTCAGACATCAGTGAGGCAGATGAACAGCTGGAGCCTGTTCCCAGTCTGCGAATGCACAGAGTTGCCAGACGAAGAGAACAGCTAAAGAACAGGGATCGAGTTAGTAGTACGGCCACAGGTGGATGATGAATAGCCCCTCCCATAGAAATAAAAGAGGAGTAAAAGGGGAGTAGAGTTTGCAGGAGACAATTAGTTCGCTTAATTGGTTTGTGACTCTGTGAGACTCCTTGCCAAGTTTTGCAGCTATGGGCCTGGCAACTCTCCAAGCCAGATAAGGTCTGTGACTGTAAATCCTCCCTCGAAAGACTGCTGGATATGAATGAGCATAATTCACAGGAAATTAATAAAAGGGCTTACAGTGAAGGCCTTAACAAAATTTTGAAATCACAATAAATGTTTAAATAGTCTGGAACAATTTTTTTGGGAAGCAAATGATAAATATTGGAATGTGACACTTTACTTAACATTGTTTTGGAGATCTATATCCCAAATTAGTTTCTTAAGGGTAGTTGTAGCATTAAAAAAACCTATCGAGTACAGACTTTCCATAGATCTAGCAACTGAATTTTTATCAAGGGCTTTTCCAAGCCATGATGATTTCAAAACAATCTATACATACTAATGAGGCCAAACCTATGGGAAATGGGATTAACTTTAGCCAGAAGCTGAGAAAAAGGCACCATGAGAAACTAGGCCTGTTCGGTATGTAGGATGACATTTTTAATAAATGTCAGTACCATGAATTGTGGCTCTAATGCATTTTATTTTGGAGGGTTTCAATAACATTAAGCTTTGCAAAAGAGCCAATTTGGGAGCCATAAAGAAGCAGAGGGACTCCTTGAGCTTGGAAGACCTTATGAGGCTGCAGGATTATAACTGGCTCCTTTCAGATGCTAAAATCTTACAATAGCTATAGAGGTACGCTTTGCAACATGGCCTGATAAGAAAAATGAACAAGCCAGGAAAAGGAAGCATGAAATTGCACTCCAGGGTATTTATAGGTGTGCACCTGTTCAGTTGGTGTCCTATTTATTTGCCATTTATACATTTTACGACATCGAGCAAAACCTTTTTGTTTTCTGACAATTTATTGATAGATTTTATTCTGTGCAAAATAAAACGGGTGCTTTTCTCATGCTCACCTATGAAGTAGACATAATAACAATGCGATCACCATACAGTAGTGCTGAAATGACACCATCCGCCAGAATGGGTGGATGATGGGCTAAAACTACAAGTGCTTGGATTACAGGCAGTCCTCAATTTACAACAGTTCACTTATTGACCATTTGAAGTCACACTTGCAGTGACTTGTGACCCTTTTTCTCACTTGAAACCATTGCAGCATTCTCCAGAGTCATTGGATCAAAATTTAGATGCTTGGCAACTGATTCATATTTATGGCCGTTCAAGAGTCCTGGGATCATGTGATCCCCTTTTTTGGATAAGCTTTTCTGACCGAGCCTTCCCGAGAGCAGGAAGCAAACTTCTGGTCCCGACAAAACCCCTTTTTATTAATTTCCTGTGGATTCTGCTCATTCACATCCAACAAAGTCTTTCAATGGAGGATTTACAGTCACAGACCTTATCTGGCTTGGAGAGCTGCCAGGCCGATACCTGCAAAACTTGGCAGGAGTCTTGGAGAGTCACGGACCAATTAAGCGAACTAATGTTCTCCTGCAAACTCCACTCCCCTTTTGCTCTTCTTTTATTTCCTCTGGGAGGGGCCATTCATCATCCAGCTGTGGCCGTACTACTAACTCGATCCCTGTTCTTTAGCTGTTCTCTTCGTCTGGCAACTCTGCGCATTCGCACACTGGGAACAGGCTCCAGCTGGGAGGGGCCATTCACTGTCCATCTGTGGCCTTACTCCCAAACCGCCCCTTGTTCTTTAACTGTTCCCTTTGTCTGACAACTCTGCACATGTGCACACTGGGAACAGACTCCAGCTGTTCGTCTGCCTCACTGATGTCTGACTCCGAAGGCAGCTGATAGCTGGCAGACGGCCCTGGTCCCCTTTCTGCCTCCAACACAGAGCCCTCATCAGAGCCTTCCCCAGACTCCAGGACTGGCCTATGTTCCTCCCCAACCTCCTCACTGTCTGAATCTGCTGCCAGCTCTGCTGGCTGCTGGCGAGCCACAACACAAGCAAAGTCAGTGGGGAAGCTTCACTTTACAGCCATGCTGCTAACTTAACAGCTGCAGTGATTCACTCAACAGCGATGACAAGAAAGATCATAGAATGGAGCAAGATTCATTTAACAACTGTCATGCTTAGCAACAAATTTTGCCCTCAGTTGTGGTCTGTATGGAATTTAGATATACATTTACAGCAAAAACAAAATATATGGCTTCCTCAAAGCAGATGACAGATCATTCCATTATGAGCAGTACTTTTAGTGCCAAGAATCATTTCTTTGTCTAAAAATGCTACACAGATGAAAATAGACATAGATTTTAACAAGTATTGTATGAATAGTACTTTAAAATCATGTGTGAATCACGGACATGTTGAAATCATTTGGGTTCAGCCATCCACAAAAATCTTTTTGGGACTAAAGTTTTCCTCATATAACCGAAATAAAATTCTTGGGCAAAAAAAACCCCATTTCCTTTTGAAAACACAGCCTGCAAATTGATGCAAAGTGCCGAGAACATGTTTTGAATTCTTTTGACAAACCGGGTGTCTTCTCTGGAAGTCAAGAGTGAACTGCGTTAGAACCTGTAACCTTACTTTTACTAAATATTACTGTTTTTTCCTTGGCATCATGGAAATTCCTCCTGTATCCTTGGCATGTACAGGTCATCCATCCTGCTTGAAGTTCTCCCCAGAATTAACTGTTCGGGTGAAGGCCTTACGATGGCAGTGCATTGAGTGCAAAACCTGCAGTTCCTGTCGAGACCAGGGCAAAAATGCTGTGAGTATCTGAGCTGAAGGTTTTATTGGCTGAATCAGTGGTCTGGAAGTTACATCACACAGCAATAGCACTTAGACTAATATGCCACTTCACAGTGCTTCACATCCCTCTCTAAGCAGTTTATAGAGTCAGCCTCTTGCCCCCAACAATCTGACTCCTCATTTTACCCAGAAGGATGGAAGGCAGAGTCAACCTTGAGCCCATCAGGATCGAAATGCTGCCTATGTGCAGAGTTAGCCTGCAATACTGCATTCTAAGGGAGGGAGGGAGCAAGGGAAGGGAGGGGAGGTCAGGCAGGCAGACAGGAAGGAAGGGAGCAATAACACTTTGACTTGCATACGACTTTACAGCCCTCTCTAAGCGGTTTACAGAATCAGTCTCTTGTCCCCAACAATCCAAGTCCTCATTTTACCCACCTTGGAAGGATGGAAGATTGAGTCAACCTTGAGCCGGTCAGGATCGAACTCCTGGCAGTGGGCAGAGTTTGCCTGCAATGCTGCATTCCAACCACTGCACCACCATGGCTCCTAAGATGATCTTGGCCTGGATAAAACTTAGAGTAATCTCTTTTGCAGAATTCATCTTGTTTGCACTTGCACACTGTGGTTTGATTTGGCAACCATCATGTATACCTTTGTAACATCCAAATTAGAGCACTTTAAAGATACTTTGGGACTATTTGGAAACTACAGCTGGCACAAAGTGGGGGGAGTCCAGCTGGAGCTTACTGCAGGAAACCTTTGTAACAATTGTTTTACTCCCAGCATGTTTCTGGATCTAATCCAAAACTCTCAGGTTACCTTTTAATGCTCCAAAGGGCCTTGTATTCTGTGAACTACTATATTTCCCGTGGGCCTGACCATTTTCTAAAACCATCAAGTGCAGGGGATGCTTTGTGTCATTCTGTGGCTAACATTAGATAAATTGGTTTGCAGGAGAGCATTTTTGTGGTCCTTGTACTTGGTGATCTTTTTAATCTTCTCTTTCCAAAGCACATAGTGGAGAAACCTGGCTGATTTTACTTACTTACTGTATTTTTCAGAGTATAAGTCAATGCACCTTTTTCTCTCAAAAAAGAGGCTGAAAATCTGGGTGCGTCTTATACACTGAATACAGCATTTTTGGCCTCCTGAAACCCCGCCCCTTCATCAAAATGACCATGCAGAGCCTGTAGAAAGGCTGTTTTTTGCTCAATTTTGCCACCCCCCCCCGCACCCCGAGGAGTACTGTATAAGCCTCCTAAAGACTATGCATGCAATTTTTTTGACAAAAAACGGGCCCGTTTTCGTGAAAAATGGGCCATTTTTTGCACATTTGGGGGGCACCCCCAGGAACACTCTGCAAGCTCCCTAAAGGCTATTCATGCCTTTTGGGGGGGGGGGGACAAGCCCGTTTTCATGAAAAACGGGCCATTTTTGGGAGGTTTGCAGAATGAAAAAAAATTTTTTAAAAAATTTGCCTCTTCAAAATATTGGTCCGGTGCGTCATATACTCTGGTGCATCTTATACTCTGAAAAATACGGTATTTTTATTTATGTAAACATTATTTAAGATGGTTTTTTAAAAATAGAAAAGCAGAAGACAACTATGTGAAAACAAAAGCTGACACTTTAAAAAGAGCAATAACAAAATATTTCTTCTCATGCTTCTTAGTTCAATATGTTACTTGTCACAATAGTGAAAAAATTATTGAAAAGTTAATTTTGTACGCAATAGTTCCAAAATGATGACAATGTAATTGGTAATGAAATGACAATACATCAGTAAAACAATCAAACTGGAACGTGAGCAGGAAGGATTTATAATTTTCAACTACTATAGACAGAAGTCAGCTTTGAATGAAAAAAAAAATTGCAAAACCAGTTTTACACCTGGCTGTCTTGTTGAATGGGTTTTTTCATCAGGTTTCGTACAGAAGGTAGCCTCCGTTGGTCTTCTAATTTTAGAATATGAGCAAGGCATATGAAATAAATTATTTATCAGAGGGCTGGTGACAGTTATGAAGAAGACATTCTCTTAATTCATTAATTGAGCCAATTTGGTCTAGTGGTTAAGGCACCAGCCTGGAAAGTGCAAGACTGTGAGTTCAAGATCTGCCTTAGGAATGAAAGCCGGCTGGGTGACTTCGGGCCAGTCCCTCTCTCTCTCTCAGTCCAGCCCACCTCACAGAGTTGTTGTATGTTTGGGAGTGCAGGAGTATGTTTGCCACCTTTTGAGTTATTTGTAAAAATAATAAGTTTATTTGGGCTACAAATAAAATAAATAAATTGGTTACAGAAGGTAAATTTATATCCCGCCTTTCCTTTTAGAATGCAAAGTAGTACATTCCATCACCAGTTTTATCCCCACAACAGCCCTGGGAATAGGTTAGACCAGTGGTTCCTCACTTTTTCTTCACCATACACCCCCTTTAAATACCCTTTGTGGCCACGGACGCCCGAGACTCACATTTCTTCAAGCCTTTGTGGTCCCCCCGTGATGACATCATGGCCGCCCATGGGTCCATGAACCACAGGTTGAGAACTGTTGGGTTAGGCTGAGAGCAGATAATGGGTCCAGAATTATCTGGTGAACTTTTGTGGCTGGGGAATGGCCTCAAAGTTGCTATAACCGCTATATCCCAGTGGCTCCCTTAGGTATTCTGAACCGTGGCCAAAAGCTTTGATGGCCTCCATGTTGTAACTCTCGGAGTGTGCACATACAATGCATTAACCAGAAACATCTGTGCCGTTACAGGATAATATGCTCTTTTGTGACTCGTGTGATCGGGGCTTTCATATGGAGTGTTGTGATCCTCCTTTGACCAGGATGCCAAAAGGTAAGGAGGAGGGGGCGGGGTGAAAAATGATACAAGAAGGAAAGGTAAACTTTTTCTGATTATGTGGAAAATCTTGAGCACGCAGGATAGAATTCATAGGCAAAACAATTCACATATTTGCGCTCCAATGCAAGAAAAGAAGGTCTTATTTTCTTTTGATCCCTGAAATAAGCACTTGGTCTTATTTTCGGGGAGGTCTTATTATTTTTGAGGAGCAGGAGGCAGCGAGCGTGGTCACCTCATGGCTGATGCTGTGTTGCAATATTTTTGGCGAAGGCTTATTTGGGAGGGAGGGCTTATTTTAGTGCATGCGCTCAAAAGCCGATTGGGCTTATTATCCAGGAAGGTCTTATTTTCGGGAAAACAGGGTAGTTTTCTTCCTTACTTTTATATGTGAAGCTCTGGGGAGATGTCATTCGGTGGTTCAGGGTGTGGTGGAATCATCAATATCTTTGATTGGTGTCCTAGGGATGGCCAGGACTTGGATGGGAGAGAGTACGCGCTTGGTAAATCTGAGTTGCTGTGAACACACTGGAGTTTTCCAGCACCTCATCAAGCATTCCCTGTCAATGAACAGGTTCACAATGTGGGAATCCTTCTGGATTCATGATGGAACAGCGGGTGGATGTCATGGCTAGAATGTTCCCAACTTCAGCTGGTGCTTCAGTTGCAACCCTACCTCAGGCATTGTTCTGACCTAGGCTTCCTGAGACAGTAAAAATCACACACTTAGTCTCCAAAACCCCTTTTTAAAATTTGAACAGCTGTGAATGATGTTTTTCACAGCCCGTAATGATTCACAATTAGTCTGTGAAGAGCCCAACAGAAGTCTGCCACAGTCTTTCAGGGTAAGGCTGATAAGCACCCACCTTTATCTCCCTTGGAACGCTGCCAGAGACCTAATTGCCAGTTAGTTTTGCAAGGCCAAATTGAGCACAGAGTCAAACAGGATTTCTCAAAAGCTTGAACCGACCAGAATGAACAAATTGCTTCCTGCAAAGGCTCACCTGCCTTTGCTCCTCTTTTATGTTTTATGGGAGGGGCCAATCATCTCCAAGCCTTATTCCTGAGTCGCCCCTTTTGCTTTAACTGTTCTTGCCTTCTGGCAGCTCTACGCAAGTGCGCACCGGGAACAGGCTCCCCCTGTTCCTCTGCCTCGCTGATGCCACACTCTGGAGGCTCCGGAGGCAGCACATAACTACCAGATGGCCTTAGCTCCCTCTCTGTCTCCAATGCAGATCCCTCGTCCAAGCCTTCCCCAGACTCCAGGACTGGCCCATGTTCCTCCCCAACCTCCTCACTGTCTGACTGCTGCCAGCTCTCTGCAGGCTGCCTGCAGACCACAACAGGCACAATGAATCTAGCTTCAGTAATTGTCCTGCTTATCGCCATCTAGCTAGACTTCCGTAATGTGCTCTGTTTGTGGTTGCCCTTAAAAACTACCCCAACATTACAATTGATCCAACAATGCACCAGCTTGCCTACTCTTTGGCGTCTGTTGTTGGAAGTATGTATATAACACTGGTTTGTGAACCCTGCATTGGTTGCCAATTGGCTTCCAGATACAACTTAAGGTGCTGTTTTTTAAAGCCATTTATGGTTTGGTTACCAGATAGTTGCAGGGCTACCTTCTCTAATGAATATTGGCCTAATTGATGAGGTCTAATAGGGAAAATATATTACCGACTCTTCATTTTCGGAAGATCAGATGGCTAAAGGGAGGAGGCCCTGTTGTGTGGTGGCAGCATTGATGCTGTGGAACAGCCTCACAGTTGAGATCAAATTACCTCCCCCCCCCCCCGGAAAGCATTTAAAAACTGACCCAAAGGTGCTTTTTTCAAGAGGCAACAGGATTTTCTGGTTTTTCTTTGAAGGCGTTTCTCTTCTCATCCAAGAAGCTTCTTCAGCTCTGAAGAAGATAGGGCTCTTCTCTAAGATATGGTTTCTCGGCCTTAGCAATTTTAAGATGGGTGGACTTTTATCTCCCAGAATTCCCACATGGTGGGGAATGGAAGGAAGAAGCGAAACATCCAGTTGCCTCTTGAAAAAGCACCTCTGGGACAACCCTGACCTGGATGACTGAGAATCTCTGTAGACATTTAAAAACCGAGTTTTCCAATAAAATTCTCTTATTGATTTTAGTATGCCATCTTCACGTTCTGCATTTATTCTTAGTCATTTTCTGTTTGGCTGGGTGACGCTTTTATTGTTTTTAGAAACAATACCCTGTCCAGTTTTACTCACCTTTTATATTCTGCGGGAGAATCTCCGGATGGAAGATAGAAATGTGGAACACAAACAAGCAGGACTGTGGTTGTATGACGACGAGGTTTGTCTCTTACAGGCATGTGGATATGTCAAATATGTCGACCACGTAAAAAAGGAAGAAAACTACTCCAAAAGAAGGCAGCACAGATTAAGCGGCGTTATGCCAACCCTATAGGACGTCCCAAAAACAGATTAAAGAACCAAAATGCAACGTAAGTACTTTGAGACTTGAAGTCTGATAGAGATTGAAGAAATTTTGCTGTTAGAGATGTCCCCTTTTTTTTTGCAAATTTAAACACCAAGTGACTTAGTACCTACTTTGGAAGAGGTTAGTATTACCTCAATTTTAAATAGATTTTCTCTTTAAACATTTGTTTTTTGATTCACTTAATTCTATAATATTCAAACTTAACATTGTTTTGGTTTCTACATTTATTTTCCATTTCTAGCTTTGGATTATGCCAAATGAAGGGTTGGGAAAAAGTTAGGTGGGAAACACTTTTGTAGGATGGCAATTTAGATATTTCTTAATTCTGCCTTCTAAAAGAACACCGCTGCCAGAAATGGATTTTTACATCAGAGCTACCCTTAGGTTAAAAATCCTCCAGGGAGTTCAGATTTCAATTTGATTTAGAGCCATTAGCTTTGATTCTTAGGGAAAAGCGTATGTTGAACATACAGGGCGGGGCATAACCTTTTCCTAGGGGGTCACAGCAACACTTGTAATAACAACACAAATAATTCATACACCATTCGAAAGCCCATCAAAAACTGAGTTTATTGACACGATTTAATAGTCAGTATGACCACCATTAGCCCTTCGAACAGCATTCAAACGAGGTGGATAAGAACACAACAAATCTTCAAACAGTTCCGTTCGATTTTCCAGATTTTTCAACACAGTTTCCAAATTCATTCTCAAAGTTTCAACCGAATATCGATTTTGACCTTGCTCCTGAATCATCAGAGCTTCCACTTCATCCTTAATTATGGCCCCAATGTTCTCTGCCGGATTGAGATCTGGCGAATTTCCCGGCCAGACGTCATTGCCCCAAAATTCGACATTGTTTTCCTTTAACAATTGCTGAGTCGCATTTGCACGCATGCAAGGAGCTTTGTCATGAAGAAAGACAGCCTCACCAACCACCAAGACATTGTCTGGATCACTGAGAAATGGAATGACATTCTCCAATAAAATTTTCTCACGGAAATAACTGCCATCCCAGGATTCCCCTTTATCCTTCAAAACCCAATGCAGTTTCTTGGCTGTGAAAATGACGAAAATCCCGATGCAAGTCGGATTGCGAACGATTTGTCGATATCGTTCATGTTTGGCGATGTCGTCGACGTCTTTAGCCCAAATTCGATCGTTCTGGAAATTCGGTTTTCGAATGGCATAAACGAAGAATTCGTCAGATGGCGCCAAATGAAGAAAATCTTCCTCGGTCCATTCAGACAACCAATCGCACAACCAAAGCCGATCTTGAACGTGTGTTTGAGTTTTCAATGGTTTGCAAATGACGTGGAATGGCTTCAAACCTTCTCGTTCTCGATATCGGCCGATTGTCCTTTGATCAACTCGTTTTCCACGAATTTGAAGGATTTCTTGGGCCACTTTTCGGTTTCCTTTTCGTTGTTTGCGATTGCCAGTTGCAATGATGGCTTTGCTTTCTTGGGACAGTTGCAGAGGACGCCCTTCTCCAAATTTTGTGAAACATTCTTGGGCTGTTTTGTTCCAATTATCAGTAACCCAATCCGGATGACGTTTCAATTTGTTTGCAATCCATTTTCGATTGATAAACGTCGCTCCAGCATCGCGAGCCTCTCGAAAGGCAATGCATTTTATTCTGTCAATGATCCTTTGTTCTTCCGAATCGAATTTTCCAGCCATTCTTAAAGCAAATTTAACATTTAATAGCTCATTCAATTCAGTTTTTTATGGGCTTTAAAATGAGGTGTCGCGGAAGTTGTAAACTGCTGTCGATCTTGCTGTGACCCCCTAGGAAAAGGTTATGCCCCGCCCTGTACATTTAATTGTAACAACTTTTGAGTTTGGGATGTCCATTAAATATTTTATTTTTTTATTTTGGGCTTCTAACACAGGGGCCCCCAAACTTGGCAACTTTAGTTTTTCTGGCTGGAGAATTCTGGGAGTTAAAGTCCACAAGTCTTAAAGTTGCCAAGTTTGAAAACCTCTGTTCTAACAGAAGAGTCTCGCTTGAAACATTCCATCAGACCATTTTGTTAGAATAGCAAAAGTTGCCTTATGTTTTGCTAGAAGAAATCTTGTGTGTGTGGGGGGTGTCTTAGAACATTCATATTTTGTTTTAAGCTTGGAATATTACCGCTCCTTGACTTAATGACCACAATTGAGCCCAAACATTCTGTTGCTAAAGGAGTCATTTGTTAAGTGGGTTTTGCTCCATTTAACACTTTCTTTTTCTTGCCACAGTTCTTAAGTGAAGCATTGCAGTTGCCAAGTTAGTAACATGGTTGTTAAGTGAATTTGGCTTCCCTGTTGCCAGACGATCGCAAAAGGTGATCACATGACCCTGGGACACTGCAACTGTCATAAACTATTTTCTGCAACCCCCCCCCCCCCTTTTTTGCATCCTTTTCTAGCCCCTCTTTCAAAACAGAGAACAGTTCTAAGATATTGAACTCATTAAAGAAGACCATCTACTTTCCTGGAGCCCTATTATCTCCCCAGAAGTTCAAAATTGTTACCCCAACAATGAAATCTTTGTTCATTATTTCATTTGCATGATTAAGATGGTTGTCAGTTAATCCAATGCAAAAATATTCCGAAGCGACGTAAATGAGAAAACATTCATTCAGGGATGTGAAAACAGGGACACATCACTGTTCCAAAATACACAGAGAATATTACATACTTGTTGAGCTTGTCAATCAGAAAGTTTGGCAGTTTGGCGGTTTGAATCCCTAGTGCCGCATAATGGAGTGAGCTCCCATTCTTTGTCCCAGCTTCTGTCAACCTAGCAGTTCGAAAGCATGTAAAAATGCAAGTGGAAAAATAGGAACCACCTTTGGTGGGAAGGTAACAGCGTTCTGTGTGCCTTCGGCATTGAGTCATGCTGGCCACATGACCATGGAGACGTCTCCGGACAGGGTTGGCTCTTCGACTTTGAAACAGAGATGAGCACCACCCCCTAGAGTTGGGAATGACTAGAACATATGTGTGAGGGAAACCTTTACTTTTACCTTATCCTTATTCTGGAAGATTTACTTCTGGAAAACAGAACAGCTGGATTGGGACATTCTGGGAAATATTGGGATATTCCCTCCTTGAATATTAGTTTTGCCTACAACTAAATCCACTGTTTCAGAACCCCTTTAACAGATCCTAAGGTTCTGGCTCATAGAAAAGTAAAGAAGTACCATTTTGCTCCCCTAGTAATTGCTGTCTATAGAGAGTCGTGTTCATCTCCGTTTCTTGCTCATAAACACACATTTTTAATACTTTACCAAAAATGGAAGCGTGCAACATTTGTAGTGGTGGTGTATTTTACGTTTATGCAAAAGAGTCATAAGAAATCAGCACCAGGTGCCAATTTGCACAGTAACACGGAAGTAATTTCTCTGTTGAATTATTGAACGTAGTTGGATTTGAGTTGGATTCCAGTAAACTTGCAGGAATGTTAAAGTATAATTCTCAGTCCAAACAAAACAGTTACGTACGTACGTACGTACGTACGTACGTACGTACGTACGTACGTATGTATTGTGTCACAACCCTTGGTATGCCCAAATATGGGACTGCTTCCCTTTTCTGTCTTGCGGCTCACCCTAGGAGCCATCCAGGCAGAAAGCCATTTTTTATGTTACATTTGTGTTGCATTTGTGCTGATAAATAAATTTATTTCAAGCTCTTTAGCTCTCACCAGCTAGCCATACCCTTACTGGGTTCGATTCCCAGTAAGAGTATGGCTAGCCGATGAGAGCTAAATAGCTTGAAATAGTTCTATACTAGTCTCCCTTTATTTATTTATCAGCACAAATGCAACATATGTGTATGTGTGTGCGTGTGTGCGCGTGCGTATTCATGTCTTTTCCCGTGTAAGTTTGACAGTATCTTTGCAACGTTTTGATGAGGTCACACTCATCATCATCATCATGCTGGTGCCTTTGGCTTCGTGCTTCTGCGAGCAAAGCATGATAGGAGCTGCCGTTTTTCTATAAATATAGATGAGGGTGTGTGGAATGTTGGCTTTATTGCTTTAAACGGATTGGTTGGCTGTGTTGTCACATCTTGATTGGTTGATGGAATTGATGTTTGGTGAGGGTGTCTGGTGATGGTGTCCTGTGTTGTTCTGGGTCCTGTGTCGATTTTTGTGGCTGGGACTCGTTTATTGACTAGGGCTAGTTTCCAGATGTCTGGTAGGCAGGAGATACCATCACGTTTATTCATGTTGTGGGGGTGTTTCTCTATTTCAATAGATTCCATAATTATTTTCCAGAGGAGGGGAGGGAGTGGTCACCTGTGGGTATTCTCAAAGCCTGATTGGTCCAAAGACTGAGAGCAAAGCCTTAAATACTGGTGCCTTCCAATCCTGGCCCAGTTCTCTCAGTCTTTCTTGGTCCAAGTACTGTTTGAGAATATTCCATAGGTAGGAGTTACCTTGCGGAAGAATTTTAATGCCACTGCATGGGCTATCAAGTCCGCGGCCTCTGCCTCCTACTTTAACCGCGCCACTGTCATGTGGCTTAAGAAGCTCCAGGAGCACATTCCCATCCAGGACGAGCGGCTCCACCAGGATCTCTTCAAGATCATGGCGGCCTGCCAGTTCTCAGCTGATGCGATCCTGGACATGGTCAAGTTTGCTTCCAGTGCCCTGGCCACTTCGGTCACCTTTCGTAGGCTCCTTTGGCTGCGTCACTGGCAGATGGATAACAAGGCAAAGTGGGATTTGGCGGCTGCCCCTTTCAATGGGCCCAATCTTTTCGGGGAGACCCTCGTCCCCATCCTTGTAGAGGATAAGGGCAAGAAGAAGGTTCTTCCTTCTAATGCTAAGAAGCCCGAAACTAAGTCACGCCCTTACTGTAGGCAAGGTATAGGGCTGCGGATTGCGGCTATAACCAGCGTTTTTCTTCTTTCCACTCTGATAGGCAGTTCCCTGGGTCGTCCTTTCAGGACAGGAATCGTTTCCAGAACCAGTCCAGGCGGCCCTTTTGTGGAGGAGGAGGCCGTCCCTACCTCAGGGGGAAGTGACTCGAACGCGAGTCGTCCCATCGGCGGCCACCTCTCCCTCTATGCGGATCAATAGGATGAAATCACTTCGGACACCTGGGTCTGAGCCACGGTTCGTCACGGTCTCAGATTGGAATTTCTCTCCATCCCTCCGAACCTCTTCAGGTCGTTCCCTCCGTCTCGGAGCTGGGAGCGCCGCCGCCTGATGGATCAGGCGATCGCCCACCTTCTCGACATTCAGGCGGTGGAGGCAGTTCCTCTAGGGGAACGGGGCTTGGGCCACTACTCCAATCTGTTTGTGGTTCCGAAGAGCATGGGGGGCTGGAGGGTGATTTTAGTCCTCAAACGCCTGAACCGATTCCTGGTGTACAGGCGTTTCAAAATGTCCTCCCTCAAATCTATCCTTCAGGGCATCAGGAAAGGGGACTTCCTGGCCTCCGTGGACCTCACGGAGGCCTATCTTCACATACCTATTCTGCCCACTCACCGTCGGTTCCTGAGGTTCTCGCACGGGACCCGCCATTACCAGTACAGGGCTCTTCCCTTCAGGCTGGCCTCGGCTCCCTGGACTTTCACGAAGATTCTGGTGGCCCTGGCGGCTCACCTGCGCTCCATCTCGGTGTGGCTCCAATGTTATTTGGACGATGTCTTGGTTCAGGTGGGGTCTCTTCCTCAGGCCGTCTCGGATCTTCGGCTCACTATTCGGAGCTTCCAGAGCCTGGGCTTTTCGGTGAACTTCACCAAGAGCCATCTTTCCCCCTCCACGCGTATTCTACACCTGGGGATGGTCATAGACTCCGTGTCGGGGGTGGTGTGGCTGTCCCCGGAACATCAGAGCAGCCTTTGTCAACTGGCGGAAAGCGTTCATGGAAGGCGGTTAGCTTCAGTCCTCTCTCTGTCACAGTTATTGGGCAAGATGGTCTCTTGCATCGGGATTGTCCCGTGGGCCAGGCTTCACCTTTGGCCTCTCCAGTGGGAGCTCATCCCCTTTCAGAGTGGGCGGCTGAGCAACTCTCTTCGGACTCTCCGTCTCCCGACGGGGGTCCGGGTCTCTCTGGCGTGGTGGCTTTCCCCGACCATTCAGCGGGGCTGCTGCTTCTCGGAGCTGGACAGGGTGACCGTCACCACAGACATGAGTCTGTTCAGGTGGGGGCCCTGGTGGGTTCTCGGATGGCTCAGGCAGGTGGACGGCCTCAGATCTCTGCCACAACATAAATTGGCTGGAGCTGAAGGCAGCCCGCCTGGCTCTGCATCATTTTCAGTCCTCGGTGGAGGAGCGTCACGTTTAGAGTTTAGAGTTTAGAGTTTTATTGGTTTTGTATGCCGCCCACTCCCGAAGGACTCCAGGCAGCTTACAATGAAACAGGGAGAGGGGATAAATAAGACAATACAAGACAATTAAAAAATACAGCAACATTCACAATTGAAGTGGGGCCAGATACTTCAACAGCCCCCAGCCTGCCGGAACAGCCAGGACTTAATAGCTTTACGGAAGGCCGGGAGGGTAGTAAGGGTCTGGATCTCCACGGGGAGCTCGTTCCAGAGGGCTGGAGCAGCAACAGAGAAGGCCCTTCTCCGGGGGGTCACCAGCCGACATTGGCTGGCAGATGGAATCTGGAGAAGGCCAAGCCTGTGCGATCAAATCGGTCTTTGGGAGGTAATTGGCAGGAGGCGGTCTCTCAGGTACCCAGGTCCGATGCCATGCCATGTGCTCCTCCTGACGGACAATGTGGCCACCAAGGCCCACATCAATCGTCAAGGGGGGACCCACTCGCGGGCCCTCTGGCTGGAGGCTCTGCGGCTGGGCGCCTGGGCGGAGAGCCACCTGTTGTCCTTGGTGTCGGAACACATCTCCGGGCTCTCCAATGTCCAGGCGGACTGGCTGAGTCGGGCGACTCTGGACAATGGCGAGTGGCAGCTCCACCCGTCGCTCTTTCAGAGGATCTGTCGGAGGTTCGGGACTCCTCTGGTGGATCTGTTCGCCTCGCCAGCGAATTCCCAGCTTCCTCGGTTTTTCACCCGTTTCCAGTCCAGGCCGGCGGAGGGCACGGACGCCCTCAGGAGCCAGTGGCCCTCGGGCCTTCTTTATGCATTCCCTCCCATTCCCCTCGTCCCGCTGACCGTCAGGAAGGTTCAGTTCAGTTTCAGTTTCACTTTATTTGTATGCCGCCCTTTTCCCTGGGGGGACTCAGGGCGGCTCACAGTTCAAAAGTGGGGAGGGAAGGACAAACAATTTACAACATAAAACATAAAAGCACTACACCATTTAAGGTGGTGGCGGAGAGGGCCCTGGTCATTGTGGTGGCCCCTTATTGGCCCAGGAGGCCCTGGTTCGCAGACCTGGTCCAACTGTCAGTGGCCCCTCCGTGGAGGATTCCACAGGGGGAGGTGGTCTTGCTGCAGGGGGCTCTGATTCACCTGGAGCCCCAGTGGCTCCATCTGACCGCCTGGCTCTTGAACGGCGGCTTCTAAGGGGGGCTAATCTGACCTCCGTGGTCATTTGTACCATCGAGGCGTCTTGGCGTCCATCGACGACCCGCATTTACAATTCCACCTGGACGGCCTTTGTCCAGTGGTGCTCTCCTCTGGGCATTTCTCCCAATAGGGCCACCATTCCTAACGTCTTAGACTTCCTCCAGAAGGGTCTTGAAAGCAGGCTTTCGCAGAATACGTTGCGCTGCCAGGTGGCGACTTTGTCATCGATCCTTGGGGGGGGGGTTCTTCTTCCCTCTCCCATGTCCCCCTGATCAAGTGTTTTCTGAAGGGGGCGGCTAATCTCAGGCCTCCCTCCCCATCCACAGGTTCCCCACGTGGGATCTTCCCCTGGTGCTCAGGGCCTTGACAGGGGCCCCATTCGAACCTCTCCGGTCTGTTCATCTGTGGTTCTTGTCGCTGAAGGTGGCCTTCCTGGTGGCGGTTACCTCTGCCCGACGTATTTCAGAACTGGGCGCCCTGTCTTCCAGGGACGACCTTTGCCATTTTCACCAGGACAGGGTGGTGCTTCGCCTTGATCCTACCTTCATCCCGAAGGTGAATACTCCCTTTCATAGGGCTCAGGAGATCGTCCTGCCCGACTTTTGCCCTGGTCCGTCCAATGGTAGGGAGAGGCTCTGGCATCGGTTGGACATCTGCTGCGTTCTGCGGATCTACCTCCGGTGGACCGAGGGAGTCCGTAGGTCGGAGGCCTTGTTTGTTTCGTTCCAGCCGGGGACGCTGGGTTCTAGGGTGTCCTTGGCTACCATCGGCCATTGGCTGTGTCAGGCCGTTGTTGAAGCTTACGGGGCTTCGGGTCGTCCGGCCCCATCGGGCATCACGGCCCATTTACCAGAAGTGCCGCGACTACAGTGGCGTGGGCCACGAGGGCCCCGTTTGAGGACATCTGTCGTGTGGCCACTTGGGCTTCTCCGACGCCTTTCATCCGACATTACTGTCTGGATGCTTCACGTCTGCGGACGCGTCGTTTGGTCAGAGGGTCTTGCAGAGGGTGGCGGCTGAGGTGGCGCAGTGGTTAAATGTAGCACTGCAGGCTATTTCAGCTGACTGCAGTTCAGCAGTTCGGCTGTTCAAATCTCACCGGCTCAGGGTTGACTCAGCCTTCCATCCTTCCGAGGTGGGTAAAATGAGGACCCGGAATGTTGGGGGCAATATGCTGACTCTGTAAACCGCTTAGAGAGGGCTGAAAGCCCTATGAAGCGGTATATAAGTCTAACTGCTATTGCTATTGCTACTGATGCTCCCCTTGGGTCCTAGTGGTTTCTTGTTCTCCCTCCCTGGGACTATAGCTTGGGTATGTCCCACAGGTGACCACTCCCTCCCCTCATCTGGAAAAAGAATGTTGGTCTTACCTGAACGTGTCTTTTAAGAGGAGGGGAGGGAGTGGTCACGAGCCGCCCTGAGTTGTGTTCCATTGGGGCCAAGGGGAGGGCCCAGGTGATCCTGGGGGTTTGGTTGTTGTTGTTTTTTGTTGTTTCAGTTGTACCGTTCGACTTTGAGAAACTGGGCCAGCATTGGAAGGCACCAGTATTTAAGACTTTGCTCTCAGTCTTTGGACCAATCAGGCTTTGAGAATACCCACAGGTGACCACTCCCTCCCCTCCTCTTAAAAGACACGTTCATGTAAGACCAACATTCTTTCTCTTGTTGAAGAGTTCAGTTTTGGAGAGTCATTTGGTTCCTTCAAAATCAATTTCATGTCCTGTTGCTTTAAGGTGCTGGAAAAGGGAGGAAGTTTTTTCTTCTTTTCTGACTGCAATCTTGTGTTCTGCGATGTGTGCATTTATTCTCCTATTATTTTGTCCAATGTATGTGGATGGGCAGATTTTGCATGGCATTTCATAGACTCCTTTATACATACATACATACATACATACATACATACATACATACATACATACATGTTTTCCCCGCACAGGTTCCCCCCTGCTAGTCGTTTCCAACTGTAGGGGGCGGTGCTCATCTCTGTTTCAAAGCTGAAGAGCCAGTGCTGTCATGTGGCCGGCATGACTAAATGCTGAAGACTAAATGCACGGAATGCTGTTCCCTTCCCACCAAAGGTGGTTCCAATTTTTCTACTTGCATTTTTTACAAGCTTTTGAAGTGCTAGGTTGGCAGAAGCTGGGACAAGTCACAGGAGCTCACTCCGTTACACGGTGCTAGGGATTCAAACCGTTGAACTGCCGACCTTTCTGATCGACAAGCTCACCATCTTAGTCACTGAGCCACTGTGTCACGTATGTATGTATGTATGTATGTATGTATGTATGTATGTATGTATGTATGTATATATGTATATATGTTTGTGTATGCACACACAAACACACACCCATATACACACACACTTTGAATCAATTACTGTTTGCAAGCTTGGTTGATGCTTCTCTGTCTTCTTTCTAACACCCTTTCTTTTCCTCTCCAATTATTTCTTCAGATCGAAAGCTCCCTTCAGCAAAGTTCAGACGGGACCCGGTCGGGGTCGCAAGCGTAAGACCCCCTTATCCAGTCAGTCGACTTGCTCATTGGATGGGGGTTACTTGGAGCAAGTCGATGGTCTGGAATTCTGTGGGGATGCCAGCATCACCTTGAAATTCAACAAGAAAACCAAAGGGCTTATCGATGGCCTTACCAAATTCTTCACACCATCCCCCGATGGACGTAAAGCCCGAGGAGAAGTCGTGGACTACTCTCAGCAATATAGGATCAGGAGAAAGGACAATAGGAAATCAAGCACTTCAGATTGGCCCACAGGTAGCGAAGAGAGAGATTGACTCTGTGTTTTATGGAACTGGGAGGTTATCTGGGTGAACGGCTATAAAGAAACTGCGATAACCACCTTTGAAAGCTGTCCATTAGAAATAACCTGCTGTATTATCATAGGAAGATCAGAGCAAATCATTATCTTGATTTATTGCTGCAATTTATTATTTTAGTCAATAATACTCTAAAGAGCATTGGGAACTAGTTGGAATTACCCTGTCTATTAACTAGAGGCTTTTGTCATAAATCAAGAGAGGATGCAGGGCTGTTTTGAGGACGGGTTTTGGGTGGATGTAGAAGAAAGAAAAGCACTCTCGGTAACCAAGTAAGACTTTCTTCTCTTGCCAAAATTAAGGAGGATGTGTTTGTCTTGTTTGAAAGCAAGGGAATGCTCAGAAGCCATTTCTTAATGAGAAATCACTTTGCTTGCTGTTTCAATTGTCGACAATCCATCAAGGAATTCTAAATGTTCTGTTTTCAGACAATCAGGATGGCTGGGATGGAAAACAAGAAAATGAAGAGTGGCTTCTAGGAGGCCCAGATGTCATGGCGGAGAAAGATATGGAGCTGTTCAGAGACATTCAGGAGCAAGCACTGCAGGTAAAGTCAAGTCAACTTTCATCCAATGTGTTCACAGTCAAAGCAGCTCACTATTCTGACAGGCTTCCCAAGAGCCTGAAGCCAACTCCTTGTCCCAACAAAAAACCCTTTTATTAATTTATAGTGAATTCTGCTCATTCACATCCAGCAAAGTCTTTTGAGGGAGGATTTACAGTCACAGACCTTATCTGGCTGGGAGAGCTGCCAGGCCGAGATCTGCAAAACTTGGCAAGGAGCCTCAGAGAGTCATGAACCAATGAAGCAAAGTCTCCTGCAAACTCCATTCCCCTTTTGCTCCTCTTTTCTTTCCTCTGGGAGGGGCCGTTCATTGTCCACCTGTAGCCTTACTCCCAAGTCGACCCCTGTTCTTTAGCTGTTCGTCTGGCAACTCTGCGCATGCACACACTGGGAACAGGCTCCAGCTGCTTCTGCCCCACTGATGTCTGACTCTAAAGGCAACTGATAACTGGCATAGGGCTCTGCCGTTCAGGAAACTGAAGGAGATCATTTACACAAGATTTTCTGAGTATCAGACCACTGATACACAATTTATTAACTGTGATTCTGATGTCATAAGGCAGACTGAGTTCCAGGGAAAATAATAGTTTTGATTGTTGCAGGATTAATATGGAATTACTACTGTAGGGTTGAGTACATTTTAACTGAGCACTTTCTTGTGGCTCCTCTTTTTTCATGCACACTTAGTTGTGTGGGAGCTCCCTTGAGATCCTTGTACAGTTTTCTTGCTTTGTTACTTCTGAGTAGGAGGGAATAGTAATTCAGTAGAAGGTTTGTCAGTCTCTAAAATGTTTCATGTTTTTGGAACACTTATTCAATAGCCAGACGTTGTTGTTCACGACCCCATGGACAACTTCCTCCACGCCTTCCTGTCCTCTACCTTCCTCTGGAGTCCATTAAGGCTCATGCCGACTGCTTCTTTGACTCCATCCAGCCACCTCTTTCTCTGCCATCCCCTTCTTCTTTTGCCCTCCATCGTTCCCAGCATGAGGCTCTTCTCCAGGGAATCCTTCCTTCTCCTTAGGTGGCCAAAGTCTTTGAGTTTCCTCTTCAGGATCTGGCCTTCTAAAGAGCAGTCAGGGTGGATCTCCTCTAGGACTGACCGGTTTGATCGCCTTGCAGGCCAAGGGACTTGCAGGAGTCTTCTCCATCCCCATAGTTCAAAGGCCTCCATTCTTTGGTGCTCAGCCTTCCTTATGGTCCAACCTTCACAGCCATACATTATCCTCTTTTAATGAAGGAAGGATTGACCACATTGGAAAACTATGAGAGAGGGGGAAATTTGGGCTGCATTTACAGGTGAAGATGGGGAAAAGGCTCAAAAGTTGTAATGGAACAGTGGTTAGAATGCAGTATTGCAGGCTTATTCTGTATTCCAGCTGCCAGGAGTTCGATCCTGACCGGCTGAAGGTTGACTCAGCCTTCCATCCTTCCAAGGTGGGTAAAATGAGGACCCAGATTGTTGGCTCTAAACCACTTAGATAGGGCTGTAAAGCACTATGAAGCGGTATATGTCTTAAGTGCTATTGCTATGGCTTATTTGGAACTAACACAAAGGTAAAAAAGCATGCAAAAGTATACAAACTTAAATGAACTGGTTAAATGTGCACTTCTCTCAATTTTACTAGCCAAAGAGCTACTGCCAGGCAAAATGCATATCTCTGTTAATGTATGATGTCTTTAAACCTTCAAAACAATTTTTTTAGCTGCTACACATGCTAAAATTTAGCTTTTATAGCAAGATAGAAGTGTGAAGCACTCGTGGTGGGGCTAGGAAGAAAGCAAATGTATTTTATAGGTTTTAGGAAACATTAGATCTATTGTTTCATGCTACAACTTTGCTAATTGGTTTGTTTTGGCAAGTACCGGGTTAAGTGCAGCTGAGTAGCTGACGCAGTCCGTCTCTAGGTAGACCAGAGGGCCGCACCTGAGCAAAAGGGAATTCACTCAGTAAAAAATGCAAGGATGGCGCGCTGAATTTATTGGGGAATCTGTCGGACAAGAAGAATCTCAAACAACAGATGTAGCCAGTTTGGGTATCGGCAGCTTTTGATGGAACTTGGGCCATCTGGAGGGGATTTGGGCTGTTGTGATGTGCAAGCAGTTGTATTGGAACTGGGATTTCACCTTTATTTCGGATGTTCAGTTGGAGGAAAGCTTCGCGGCTGTCGGGAAGGTGCATACTCACGCGCTGTTATCACAGGTATAGTGAGCGGCATTCCTGCTTGAGGCATCTTTGCGTACAATTAAATCTTGACAACCCAAAAAATACAAATATTTGCAGTTTCAGTAGCGAGATTATAAATTTATATTAATTTCCATTGTTAAAAACAATTACACATTTTCCGTTCCTACTAGGAATGAAATGGCAATTGATACAGTGGGGCCCAAAGGTGTTTTTTCATCTGGAGACAACTGGGCTTTCTTGTTTTTTTCTTTTGAAGACATTTCGCTTCACATCCAAGAAGCTTCTTCAGCTCTGACAGGATGGTGGGGAAGGATTGATATTCCTTGCATTCAGTAGGGCGTATTCTTACAGGCTATTATTCCACTGACTAGTGTATTTGTTAGTGCACTTGCACCTGGGCAATTAATTGAAGGCAGATTGTAGAATTAAAACTTTTTTCCAATTTACCTGTTGTGTTCCCTCCCCGGCAAAACAAAGAGACTTTCTTAAACTGCAAAGAAAACACGTTGTCTAGTTGGATTTGCTCTAACTCCCTAGATAAAGCAGTCAATCCTTCAGGATTAAGGCTCTTCTTTTTGCAAGAAAGCGCTGGAAATCAGTCGGTGAACTCTGGCAAAGCGATGACATTTGGAGAACGTGAATTTCCTCTGGTGTGCAATGCGATACACTGACAGAAAGCTTTTGTTGTGCCGTGTTGTGAATAGATCTAGCAGGTTGTGTGCTAGTATATTGGTAAGTGTGAAAGCACTTTTGCAGACAGCAGTGTTAAACTCATTGCTTCTTTGAAACATGAAATAAAAGAGGCGTAAGTAAGGCACATCTATAAATTCTCATGGATTTGCTTTGCCCTGAGGTTGGTATAGGAATACACAGATTGCTTTGTTGGTTAAGATCAAAGGTTTACCTACTGTAGCATCCTTTTTAAACACTTGTCAGCCAGAGCTCTCTAGCAGTTTTGTGAGCATGGCAGGATGGCAGTAACTAGCCATTTCTTGTTTTATCCTCAGTATATGTTGATCAGATTTGCTGGTCCTAAATACACAAATTATGTCTAGCTATTAAAACTCATCCTTATCTTGCATAAAATGTCATCTACACCTAAATTACATAATGTTCATTCAGTTCCAAAGTTTCGTGTGCTGAATTCTGAAGTTACCTCAGTTTAATAGACTGGTGTTTCCTAGACTTACAACGTATGTTGTAATCTCTCCACTCCTGCTTTATAATGGAGGATTTAATGTAGGTTTAATGTAATGTAGGTTAATGTAGGACATTAACCGGCTTCATGTCACATCCAACTCTGGAAATTTAGTTTAATCTTGAACTACAAATTTGGAAACTAGGGAGCGAGAGAAGAGGAAACAAATTAACTCATCGTTCTCTGTTGATTTACTAAAAAAGAAAAGAAGAAGACGCCATTTATAGGTATTTTTAGACATCATAAAACTTTTTTTCACACCGCCAAATTATCACTTGGAGGGAGATCAGCTCCAGTGCAGTAAAAGTAGACCCTTGTTAACCTAAATCAGAAAATACATGCTTTTCATGGTCTTCTAAATGAATCCTGCCAAACTCTAGCTTTAGAAGATGATTAAATAATTGGTTGAAGGGCAGTCCTAAATCTTAGGGGACATAGTAATTGTGGCTTAAGCTAAAAAGAAAATAATCCACGGGACTGAAGTAAGAAACGAAAAAGGGAGCACACGGACCCAGGAGGCTTGCTTGCCTGATTAAAATGCTAAACAATGATTTGGCACGTTGCCGTGGTTCAGTTCAGTGCATGAGGACGGGGGAAATTGTGTAGGCCCAACCCTTCTTCTTTTATCTAAACGTTTCAACATGTTCCTGTAATTCCCTAGAAAAGGGACATAAAGGAAAAACAACCAGCAAGAAATGGTTCTACGGTGGAGTTTCAGTGCTGCCTAAGATGAACTAATTAATGTCTACCGAGGAGCCATCTGCACAGCCTTCCTCAACTGGGAAAAAAATAAAAATTGAGCGGGTTCAGAGGGAAAGAAGGGGGACCCAGTGGCTCAATGGCTAAGACGCTGAGCTTGTCAATCAGAAGGTCGGCAGTTCAGCTGTTTGAATCCCTAGCACCACATAACGGAATGAGCTCCCATTACTTGTCCCAGCTTCTGCCAACGTAGCAGTTTGAAAGCAGGTAAAAAATGCAAGTAGAAAAACAGGAACCACCTTTGATGGGAAGGGAACAGCGCTCCGTGCGCCTTCGGCGTTTAGTCATGCCAGCCACATGACCACAGAGACATCTTCAGACAGTGCTGGCTCTTCAGCTTTGAAATGGAGATGAGCACCGCCACCTAGAGTCAGGAACGACTGCCATGTGCGGGGAACCTTCACCTTTACCTTTTTAGAGAGAGAGAAAGCTAGAGCTGGACCTTCTGGCGGTAATGGTTTTCAGGTGCAAGAACTGGACACCTGAAACCATCTGTAGGTGAAGAATATTTTTTTTGGCAGGGTGTGCAAATATACCGTGCTGATAGCAAGACACCTTAGTACCTAAGAAGAATCAGCTGGAGTAATAAGAAGAGGGGAGAAAAAAACAATGCCTGTCACTAGGAAAAGCTGTAAAACATTTATAGTCTTTATTGTTTAAAGTTCTTAGTGCACGGGAGAAACTAAACAGGAAAGGATTAAAAGAGCCTAATTGGCATTTTCTCTTCATCTTTCTGCCTCTGCATGTTAGGGCAATTTGCAAGGTATTACCATCTCTGCTTGAGAGAGAGAAAAGGGGTAGTAGGTAGAGAGGAGAAAGAAAGGAGTCCTCTGTTTTACAGAGAAGTAAAACTGAGTAATAATTAAGGCCAAAATTATGTTGATCACTTGAAAGGCAGAGGCATGACTCCCCCCCCCTCCTCACCCCAGAACACTTAAACTTTTATGACCTCCAGTCTTCCTGTAGAAAATCCCCATTTTTTCCCTTCCCCAAATGAAATTGTTTCCTTTGCAGTTTCCTTTAAGGTTCTTGGAATTCCTAACTTTGTTTCTACTGTCACAAATAGCATGTGTAGAGAGAAGGTTTCTTTTGTCCTCGTTTAAAAGTCCTATCTATCTAAGTTGATAATGTGGATGGGTTATTTCCACATATTTGCGAATAAAGAACGTATAACCTTTCCCTTAGAGGCCTGAACTCAACCGATAGCTCTTAAATTGAACTCAGTACCCTATGGCAATTCCCACTGTTTATTATAGATGCCCTTGATATACAGTTTTCCTTCTTCACTTTATTTGCCCCGAACTGTCTGGTTTGGTTCTGCAACCCAACAAGACAGACACTTCAACTGATAATCAGAACTGCAGAAAAAACAATGGTTACCAACCTGCCATCCATCAAAGACCTGTACACTGCAAAAGTCAACAAGAGGGCCATGAAAATATCTACAGACCCCTCGCATCCTGGACATAAATTGTTTCAACTTCTACCCTCAAAACGAGGCTGTAGAGCACTGCAAACCAAGACAGCTAGACACAAGGACAGTTTTTCCCAAATTCCATCACTCTGCTTAACAACTAATCCCCACAACACTGTCAAATTTTCTACTAAGACTGTATTACTATTATTCTTCGCTACCTATCTGTTTCCATTTATGGCAACCATGTTGCTTGTATCTTTAAATTTTTTATTGTTTTATTTGTTTCCTAGTATGATTTGATGGCTTATTAGTAATTTATGACTTTCACTAATTATATCTTATAATTCTTGATGAATGTATTCTATTTTATTTTTCTTTATGTACACTGAGAGCATATGCATCAAAGACAAATCCCTTGCATGTCCAATCACACTTGGCCAAGAAATAATTCTATTCTATTCTAACTGCAAAATGAGTGGCATACAAATTTAGCAAATAAATAAATGAAACATAAATAAATAAATACAATCCCAGGACATTTATTTCCTTAGAATGATAAGGGGAATTTAATTTCCTTATGCACATTGCCTGGATCATTACAATAACAAACATTTCCAGAAATATGAAGTATGACTGGGTTAATAACCATTTTCCTATGTAATGTTTTATTTTCTCACATAAACCTGTTGCTTTTTAAACTAGATTCTCAAATCTGTGGAGTAAAATTGAGGGGATTAAATTTGTTTATTTCTTTTTACAGAAAGTAGGAGTGTCAGGGGCACATGACCCCCAGGTCCGCTGCCCATCAGTCATCGAGTTTGGAAAATATGAAATCCACACCTGGTATTCTTCTCCATATCCACAGGAATATTCCAGGTACGAAGCACTTTTGATGATGTGCGTTGTGCTGCCCACTGGAACTTTTTGCCTTTGCTGGAAATAAAATAACAGCTATTACATGTTTATCTGTTACCGTACACATGTTTTAAGCTCTTGCCCTCTCCTAAAAATGGGGTGTGTATCAGATGAAGAAAGGAAATAGTAGCCAGCAGTGTAATAAGCAGAAGAAGGATGCAGATAAAGAAATAAAGATACAGATAAAATGTTTTTACAACAATCAGTTTCCTAAATTCACTTTTCAAAAGAGCTTTGAATCCTTTTAATAGATGCTTTTATATGAGAGAGCCTATTTGAGTGTTGTGCTTGGTGTATAGTTAAATTAATAGGTTTGGTAATATCCAATATTGAGTCTCTAGTTACTTTCCTGTAACATTTTTACACTGCTCACTTTTGAGCTTGGACTCCCTGTATCACACCGGAAGTCAGCTTAGGTAGTCTTTCGCTTACTCTACAGGGCTCCATCTGCTCCTGTATCTCTTTGGTTCAATACTGTCCAGTGAATAATTACTTAAGGGAAAACACTAGATTGATAGAGAGATAGATAGATAGAGATATAGATATAATATTTTATTGAAGGGATGCAATGGCTGGGTGACTAAGACGCTGAGTTTGTCAATCAGAAAGGTTGGCACTCGGTGGTTTGAATCCGTTACTTTTCCCAGCTTCTGCCAACTTAGCAGTTCTAAATTACCTAAAAAATGCAAGTAGGAAAATAGGAACCACCTTTGGTGGGAAGATAACAGCGTCCCATGCGCCTTCGGCGGTGAGTCATGCCAGCCACATGACCACAGAGACGTCTTCGGACAACGCTGGCTCTTCGGCTTTGAAATGGAGATGAGCACTGCCCCCCTAGAGTTGGGAGCAACTAGTATGTATGTGCAAGGGGAAACTTTACCTATACCTATATTTTATTGATACATTTTTCTTTAATAAACATAAAAAAACCCTCAATGTCTATATGAATAGCGTGTTGTCTGAATACAGTTAGTTTTGAACAACAAAAAAACAATAAGCATAATAGCAATCATAGTATATATAACATTGATAATAATCACATAATAGTAACATTGGCTTGTCCATACTAGGAAGCTTTCCCTGTATAATTAATCACTCTCTTGGTCTCGTTTAATTTCTAACCTCTGTTTCTGTTAGCCAATTGTAAAACAGGTCCCATGTTAAAAAATATTCTTTTTCTTCCTTCTCTTTTATTGTTAGTGTTAATCTCTCCATCTCTGCCAATATTTTTATAACATTTTCATCTAAAGGGATCTCTTCATTTTTCCACTATTGTGAAAAGACAATTCTTGCTGCTGTTAATACATGTAAAATGCAGTATGTATTCCCTTTATTAGATTGTTCTAGTAAAATACCCAACAAAAATATTTCTGGTTTAAAATCAATGTGTTGCCTTATCATTTTTTCCTAACCATGTATGTATTTTGGTCCAAGGTTGTTCATTTATTTTTTTGTCTTTTTTCTTTAGCGCTGAGTGGGTATTAACTGGTTTATATTTTTTCAGGTTGCCCAAGTTGTACATTTGTGAATTCTGTCTCAAATACATGAAAAGCAGAACTATTCTCCAGCAGCACACGAAGAAATGTGGCTGGTTTCATCCCCCAGCCAATGAAATATATAGAAAGAGTAATGTTTCAGTTTTCGAGGTAAATTTCAACAGCTCTTAACTGCTGTTTGTTCTGTGTTACAACTAGTACAATAGTAATATACAATATAAGCTATACAGTGTGTTTACATTGAATTTTTTGTTTCCCATGGTTGGATCAACCCCCTTCAGAGGGAATTCTCAGGTCACGGTTTTTGGACAGCAAGTTCTAGAACCAAGGAGTAGGAACTGGCTCTAGAACACAGAAATATATTTTGAATAGTCTTTGAGTATGTTGTTTGCAGAGACGTGGGCAGTCAGCAATTTTTAGTGAAGATACTGTGAGTGAGAATTTAATTTATGTTCACATGTTTCTGCTGTAAATTTCTGCCTTCTAAATTGGCTTTTTAAATACCATTTCCAAAAAGAGTTCTGTTTCATAAGTTAGGAGTAGTGCATAGCCGTTTTAGTGACTCTTTAAATAGGGTTATAAATTCTTGGCCATATAAGCAAATCTAAGTGGTTGCTAAGCTTAAAAAATATGGGTTGCCTTGGGGGGACCAAAGGTCAGAGTAGTGATGCTTTCCAACTGTACTCTTTCTCTTAATGCTTTCAAAAATGGATGTTATCTCCCTTGTTTGCTCTAATATTATTTGGCCAGGATATGGTATTTCATTGTGGTTTTCTGATTAATTAACCTGCTTTTCTTTTAAGGTGGATGGCAACGTCAGTACTATTTACTGCCAGAACTTATGTCTATTGGCAAAACTCTTCCTGGACCATAAGACTCTCTACTACGATGTGGAGCCATTTCTTTTTTACGTGCTGACGCAAAATGATATGAAGGGCTGTCACCTTGTCGGCTACTTCTCTAAGGTGAGGGTGCCGACCTTGAAACCTGGGTTTTCATGAGTGTGTCCTCCTAAGTCACCAAGAAATAAATGAACTCCATTTGAAGGGGACTTTTAGTTTCATTTTTGCAATGCTGACCATTGGATCTTTTCTGATCCCTTAAGAGAAGGAAATAGCTTATGTATTGTAAAAAAAACTGCTATAAAAAGTAGGGGAAGGAATGTGGACTTTGGAAATCCATTTAAATGATGCTAGCTATGTGCATTAACAGGCATTTCCTCACCTGCTTATTTCAGTTTTTACATGCTTTGTAGTTTTGCTAGTGATTAAGGATAGTAAGTGCTGCATTCAGCATCCATTCCCATGCTTTCCTCCCACCCACCCCGGCCTCCCAGCACCACTTCTGAACCTCTGCCATCACGAGATATGATTTGTGCAAGAATATAATTAATTTTTCCTTCCCCTATCTCTGCCTTTTTCTTTTTTGCCGTGGTATTAAGCCTCCTGTGCTGATTCTTTATCTCTGGAAATTACCTTTGAAATTAGTCTAAAACAGCATTCCAGTGGCTATAATTGGGCCGGTGTTTTCAGTGTGTGAATTCAAAGTGATTCTGCAGTCATTCTTCCAAAAGTCTGCTGGATTTTAACTACATGAGGGACTTCTGAAGCACTGGGTGCAGTTTTCCCTATTCCCTTTTAAGACTCTTGTCTAGACAAATCCAGGGAACTGAAGCAGTTAACGTTGTCTGGCTTTCTCTTCCTGCCTTGAACAGAGTGTATCCTCTGAGGAGCGTGAATTCCAGCTTCGCGGTTCTAAAGGGAGGTTTTAAATTACTTCCTCATCCCTTGGGTAGCAAAGAGTACAGCTAGTTGGTGAAGTAAACATTCATTGTTACCGCGCCACCAAACCCGCTGCTCCTCAAATCAGATGCTGATCTCATTGCAAAGCTTTTGTTTGTGCTCTGGTAAAAAAACATGCAATTGAGACCAAACATGGCTTTCGTATTCCTCCTGCATAGACAAGGGGTCCAGGCATGAGGGCTTCAGGGTTGCCTTTTGCAGAAGCTGTTTTGCTTGGAGAAGAAATTTTTCCAGTGGGGTGGGTGGGAAGAGGGGAGGAAATAACCAGGCCGTGTAGTTTAGCTAGCCTGCCTGCAGAATGGGGTATGCCTGCTGGATGGTAGGTCTGCCGTGAGGACCCAAATTCTCTGTTTTCTTTGGGAGGCACTGCAGACTTTCAATTTTCACTCTGCAAGGCAAAGAAAGAAAAGTGTGTGTGTGTGTGTGTGTTCATGATAAGGCAATGCTGAATAGGTTAAAAACAATATCAAAAGAAGACCTAGGAATCAAGGCAGAGCTAAATAAAATAATAGCATTTTGGGAAATGTGCAAATATTCAAACAGCTATTGTTCAAATGGCTCACAGATTGACCCAGAAATGCTGTTTCCCTGAAGAACAGCAGGATCAGGTGTGTGTCTCTGTGTGTATCTATGTATGTGTACCTGTGTTTGTCCAAATGGGCTTTGAGGGGAAATGCTACTCCAGAGGGGAGAAGCAACAACAGGGACAACACACCTCCAGCGTCCCACAAGGTGGCATTATTTTATAGGTGGGCCTGGAGTATGCCCAGCATGCCAGGTCTCATAGGACAGACTGACATAATGCTGAGGCCAGCATTTCCACAAATACTGAATATTTGGATATGGCCAATCTAGAGCAAAGAAGGACTAGGGGTAAAATAATAGCAGTGTTCCAGTATTTGAGGGGCTGCCACAAAGAAGGTGGGGTGGGAGTGTCATCCTGTTTTCCAAAGCATCAGAAGGCAAGATGAGAAACAATGGATGGACACCTAACTAAGGAGAGAAGCAAACCTGGAATTAAGGAGAAATTAACAATCAGTGGAATAGCTGGACACCAGAAGTTGAATAGGGTTTTCTTTTTAGATTTTGAGGTTTTTTGGAGGTTTTTAAGAAGAGACTGGACAGCCACCTATCTGAAATAGAATGGTGTTTCCTGCTTGAGCAGAGGGCTGGACTAGAAGACCTCCAAGGTCCCTTCCAGCTCTATTCTAAAATTGAACTTGAATTTGAAGCCTGATCCTTGAAGGACTTTATAGAACACAGCTGGAACTTCAAAATGTACCCCCAAATCAACTGTAATTGGTGCAGCCTGTCATAGAGGTGATATGTGGATGCGCTACTCACAAAGCTGTACTCTGGACCAGCTTTAGTTACTGCAGGAGACAAGACATATGCTTTGCACTGTGATAGTCCAAATGAGAGGTGCAATGAATCAGTGCCCATAGTAAAAGTGGGTTAGTCTAAAAAAAAAGAATGCATTGGTTACACCAGCCCTCCTAACCATAGCTGCCACATACTCTTCCAGCAAGAGCAGTACATTTAGAAGGAGTCCCAAGTTGTGCATTAAAGCCCATCTGGAGAAACACACTGAAGGGATTTCTGAGCCCAAAGTCGTGTCCTAGTCGTGTCCTATCCGCACCTGCAAATCTGTGATACAATAATATCATGTATAATTAAATACCCTGTTTCCCTGAAAATAAGACCCAATCAGAAAATAAGCCCTAACATGATTTTTCAGGATGCTCGTAATATAAGCCCTACCCCAAAACAAGACCCAATTAAAATCATCAACTAGGCAGACACATTTAATACCTTATTTCCCCAAAATAAGACCTAACTAGAAAATAAGACAACTAGAGAATAAGACCTAACTAGAAAATAAGACCTAATGCATATTAATATAAGTCCTGGTCTTATTTTTGGGGAGGGTTGCGTGGGGCATCTTGTGCGCATGCGTGGGGGCGAGGGGCATGCGCAGGGTGGGGCACGCACGCTCATTGCATTATTGCTTTTGGCAAGACTGCCCCTCTTCGAGCTTCCCCCTTTGTCCCATTGAGCCCCAAAGTTCTGTGTCTAAGCGAGGCATTTGTGAAGTGAGTTTTGCCCCATTTTATGACTTTGCCTGCCACAGCTGTTAAATAAATTGCTGCAGCTAGTAACACAGTTCACTTATCAGAAGGTCGCAATTTTGAATTTGGATCTCGTGACTATAGGTTGCCGCAACGGTCATGTTGGGTTCTCATAAGTCACTTTTTTCCAGTACTGTTGTAACTTCGAATAGTCGCTAAATGGACCCGTTGCAAGTTGAGGACTCCCTCATTCCCATTACATTTACTCTTCCCTGCAGACACTTGGGTAGTTTCCTCCAGTTCTTACTATCCCCATTGATCAGCTCCATAGCTTCAGGGAGCCATGGCTGCCGAAGAAACTGTTTTCCTAGTAATAAATACTCTTGGGTATATAGCCTAGAATCCAAACAGTATCAACATTTCCCAGATATTCTCCCCCATCTTAAGTGGGGAGGAGGGGAATAGCCTTTCTATTTTAGAAAGTTCCAAAGAGGCAAAACCCTTGGGGGAGGGAGAAGCCAGAGTCCTTTGGAAATAAACATTGCTGGATTTCAGGAACCAAAACATTACTCCATTATCTCCCCCCCTCCCACTTCCCAAATAATTAGAGGTTTACTGTTGTTCTTCCATCAGAGACATGTTTTTCACTTGGTTTTTCTCTGACTCCCCGATGGAATTATAGCTGGGTCTTTAGCTGGAATATTCCCTCCGTATTAATTATTGTCCTAAAGAGCTCTTCCGTGTCACAAGGCCGTGCTTTTTAATAAGTGGATTCATCCCCCCACCTTTCTCTTTTTTTTCCTAGGAGAAGCACTGCCAGCAGAAATACAACGTCTCTTGCATCATGATTCTTCCCCAGTACCAACGCAAGGGCTATGGCAGATTCCTCATTGACTTCAGTAAGCCCCTTCTTATTCTTTGTTTTTCTAAATTGTTGGTTTTTTTAAAAAAAAATCCCCCTCATCTAAAACTTGGCTTTACAATTTACAGAGTGTACAATTCTCTTGCAACTCATTTGGCAGGATGTGACTTCAAAAGGATTCTTTACCTGAATTGGCTCTATTTTGCAATTCCAGGAAACCTTTTTTCCCTGCCTCTTAGCTGTTTTCTGTGAAAATAAATGTTTCATTTATTGCGTGTGTCTTACATCAGTGTCTCCCCCCCTCCCCCGTTGCATGTCCTTTCAGCAATCTTAAATTAACAGTCTTCCGGCTTTAAATCTGAAACTTGTTTTTATCCAGACATCCATTCCGGTAAATTGTTGCTAATTTAGATCATAGTTATATAATAGTGGCGTGGCTCAGCAGTTAAGAGGCTGGGCTTCTCTGAAAAGCTGGCAGTCCAGAGGTTTGAGACTCAAGCGCCACGTGATAGGATGAACTCCCATCCTCTTCCCATCTTCTGCCCATCTAGAAGTTTGAAAGCGTGCAAATGTGAATAGAAAATAAAAAGAAAAGAAAGCTCAGGACTATATTTGTTGGAAATACATGGAAGAGGCCTTCATTCTGCAGTGGATAGATAATGGCTAAAAGGAGGAGGAGGAGGAAGGAGAAAGAAAGAAAGAAAGAAGGAAGGAAGGACAGACAGACAAACCACTTTGATGTGACGGTAACAGCATTCCGTGACATCATGCTGGCCATTGAACCATGGAAATGTCTTCAGACAGCACTGGCTGAATGGCCTTGAAACTGAGATGTGTATCACCCCCTATGGTCAGCAACAATTAGCTGAGTAAAATCTACAGGGACTCTTTACCTTTACTTTATGGACTTGTGGTGCTGTTACACCTCTGTTTAGGGATGCGGTAATTCAGTGACTAAGACTCCGAGCTTGTTGATCAGAAAGGTTGGCAGTTCAGCGGTTTGAATCCCTAGCGCCGCGTAACGGAGTGAGCTCCTGTTACTTGTCCCAGCTTCTGCCAACGTAGCAGTTCGAAATCAGGCAAAAATGCAAGTAGAAAAATAGGGACCACCTTCAATGGGAAGAGAACAACATTCTGTGTGCCTTCGGCATTGAGTCATGCCGGCCACATGACCACAGAGACGTCTTCGGACAGCGCTAGCTCATCGGCTTTGAAACGGAAATGAGCACCACCCCCTACAGTCGGGAACAACTAGCACATATGTGTGAAGGAAACTTTTTATCTTTTTACACCTCTGTTTAGGTCCATCAGCCTTGGGGGGGGGGTCAGAGTGGCCTGCTGGAATCTCAGAGAGGAATGTGAGGGGAGTTCCAGTGGCTATCTGGAGATGCCCTGTGGTTGCTTGCTAGTTCCCAGCCAAACAAACAAGCAAAGATTTCCCTATCCATGTCTGTCTGTAGAGGCGGTGTTCATCTGCATTTCTTAACCAAGGGTTGTTCAAAGACACTTTCATAGTTGCATGGCTGGCATAATTATACACCCGTGGTGCACAGAACGCTGTTACCTTCCCACCAAAATGATATCTATTTATCCACCGACTGGGGAATCCTGGGAGTTGAAGTCCACAAGCTTTCAAAGTTGCTAAGGTTGGGCATCCCTGCTTCTAGAGCCTTTGACTTGTCCCAAGTTTGGATTACTGTATTTTTCAGAGTATAAGACACACCTTTCCCCCCACCCCCCCAAAAAAGAGGGTGAAAATTTGGGTGCATCTTATGCACTGAATGTAGCCCCACTCACCCCTACAGTGGCCAAAAATGCGAGGCATGGAGGCAGCGATGGTCTGTGGCAATCCCTGCAGCCTGGAACAGCTGATTGGGGCTATTCTGGCACTCGCCAATCAGCTGTGCTGAATCAGGCTGCAGTAAGTGCTAAAGCTGACCTGGCTAGTCAAAGTTTGCAGCAGCAATCACATTCAGAAAGCACACACAAGTAACTGATTCAGCAGGATTCAAAATAATAATAATATACAATACCAAAAGCAGGTTTTCCAAGGTAGCAGTCAATACAAGCAAAACACAAGCAGTTTCACTTTCAGTACTCAGCTAAGCCAGGCTCCTTCCAGTCTCCTTGTAGCTCACACAGCAAATACTGTTTCAGAATCCAAATAGCCCTCATTGGCTGACTTAGTTGCTATGGCTATTCATTGGCTGACCTTGTTACCTTGTGTCAGCTGAATACCATTGATGGTAGTAGGCAGAGGCAGAGGTTTTTTCCCTTCTTATTTTCCTCCCCAAAAACTAAGGTGCGTCTTATACTCCGAAAAAATACGGTAATCCATTTTGCAAAGGAGGAATCGATGGCAATTCTGTGATTCTGCCTTCGAACCTTGGTTGACAGAACAAAGAGGTGACGTTTGAGTTGCAAACTACTGTTGTGTCTAGAAAAAATGAATTGTGTACTTCTGTACCAACCTGAAACTTCAGACATTATTTGAGAAAGAAGAAGTAAGCTGATTATTCTTTTCAGTTGATCTCAAAAGACCAGAAAAATTTGATACATGCAGATTGTTTTATTTTGAAAAAGGCATCTTGAATTGTGCACGGAAGCCAACTAGTAGCCAAATTCAGTTGGATAGCAAAAGTACCTTATCTGGACTTGATGGCAATGACAGGAAATATAAAGCAATTTAGTGCTTTCTGGAGAGGAAGAGAAGTTCCATTTTCAAAGCCAAACTAAGTACCTCTTTACTCATTCTCTCCCCCATCTTTAAATGAGAAGACGCTCACTTGTGCAGGCAGCTTCCTCTGTCTCCGAAAGTGAGCTGCACACATAATGTGCCCTAAAGGGATGCTGACATTTCCGTCCTCATTATCTGAAACGAACGCTATGCGCTGATAACAATTTCTGGCTGGCATTCCCGTTCTTTTTTACCTTCTTTAAGTAATTGCTTGTTTACCATCTTGTTGCTGTCTGGTGTATTTGAAAAGCTGAGTGAATATTAGGGCTTCAAACAAGTCTCTAAATTGACTTTCATCATCAGCTTGCTCAAGGTAAACACTGATTTGAAGTCTGGGGAGGAAAACCCTCTTAATTATGAGAGCTACTTTGTTTTAACTGATCCCGTTGATCTTGGGATGGGAGGAAGCGACTCAAGTTTACTTTTTATAAAGCCAGGTCACATAATGAATGATGGATTCCCTGACTTGAAGGTGAAGAATCATTCTAATTAGCTTTGTTGATTTGATCAATGGTTCTGACCGAGGCTTCCCAAGAGCATGAAGCAAACTCCTGGTCCCAACAAAAAACCCGTGAATTCTGCTCATTCACATCCAGCAAAGTCTTTCAAGGGAGGATTTACAGTCACAGACCTTATCTGGCTTGGAGAGCTGCCAGGCCGAGATCTGCAAAACTTGGCAAGGAGTCTCGGAGAGACACGAACCAATTAAGCGAAATAATTGTCTCCTGCAAGCTCCACTTCCCTTTCGCACCTCTTTTATTTCCTCTTGGAGGGGACATTCATCATCCCCCTGTGGCTTTACTCCTGAGTTGGCCCTTTTTCCTTAGCTGTTCCCTTCTCCTGGCAGCTCTGCGCATGCGCACACTGGGAACAGGCTCCAGCTATTCTTCTGCCTCACTGATGTCTGACTCTGAAGGCAGCTGGTATTTGGCATACGGCCCTGGCCACCTCTCTGCCTCCGATACAGAGCCCTCATCAGAGCCTTCCCCAGATTCCAGGACTGGTCCAGGTTCCTCCCCCACCTCCTCACTGTCTGACTGCTGCCAGCTCCACTGGCTGCTGGCGGACCACAACACCAATATACAAGTGGTCTGTGACTTATTGAACCCAAAATTTCTGTTGCTAAGTGAGACATTTGTTAAGTGAGTTTAGCCTCACTTAACTTTCTTGCCAAAGGTCTTAATTGAATCACTGCAGTTCTTAAGTTAGTGACACGATTGTTAAGGGAATCTGGCTTCCCGATGGACTGCTTGCAAAAGGTAATCACATTACAACCTTCATAAATATGAGTCAATTGCCAAGGGTCCAAATGTTGACAGGGATGATGCAAAGGTCATAAATGTGAAAAACGGTCATAAGTCATCCTCCCCCAGTGCCATTGTAACTTTGAACCATCACTAAATGAACTGTTGTAAGTCGAGAACGACCAGTAACCAGAAAAATCAAGCAGCTGCCAGCCCTTTCTTTGTATCTCTAAACAGTCACTTGTAAACCTTTTTTTTAATTAAAAATTTTTATTTTTAATTTTCAAAACAAACACAACACATCCTTCTTTACATACTGTAGAAAGTGTATCAATTGGTTACAAAAAGGCTTTCGTGCATCTCTTCCACAGAACAAACATGATTCATATTAACTCAAGTATTTTAATTCAGATATTTATACATGTTACTATCATCATACCTCCATTTTCATTTGACTATAATTGTTTAAGCGTCCTTCATCATAAAATATACCAAGATTTAATACATAACCACATACTGGCCTTTTAATTACTATTTTTAAAATCCTCCAATAACACGGAATCCTTATGTCCTATTCTAGCTAAACATTCATAATATTTAATAACAAAATTTTCTAATCCTCCTTTCCAAATCACTGTTTACAATTTACATCCAGTTTCCTTATGTTGTATCTATACCTATATATACGTTGTTATCCTTATCCCTCATTTATTTAACTATATCCTGTATCATAACATTTCCCCCCTAATAATCAAGACTTAACTGTAGCTAACTTAGTTCTTTTTAATTAACCTTTATATATAATCCAAAAGGATTTCTAATCTTCCTTTCATGGGTACCATTCAATATTCATATCCAATTATTACTTATCATAACATTACACATTGTATACATTATTATCATTATCAATTATTTATTTAACTATATCTGTTGTCACTAAATTTCAGTAAGTTTAACTAGTTTTAAATTATACTCTTCCATCTATCAACCTGTATCTTTCCAGTAGCAAAACAGTCTCATATCTTCTGCCATTTGTGGTGTCAGTCCTCTAATCATCTCCTTAATTAACTTTCTATGGACTCCTCTTAGCAACTTAGCTTATAAAATCTCTCATGTAATTTTGATGCCCTTCTTCTGTTTCGTTAATCACCGTATCTTTGATTGTGGGTAGTGTTATCAATGAAAACAAAATTTAAATTTTGTTATCATTGATAACAAAATTGTTAATAAAATTTCTCTCTTTAAATCCATAAATTCTTTTGTTTTTTCTTCTTCTGTATCTTGCCACCTGGGGTAGATTTCCCCTCAATTTAATTCCTCTTTCAGTATTCTACTCTTTCCATTTTCAGAGACAAACCAATCACCATAAATATCAGCAAATTTAATTTCTTTATATTCATTTTCCTCTTCCTCTTCCCACTTGATAAACGTCTCCAACATCTTCATCATATTTTACTGTTAGATGCTCTAAGTCTTCCAACTTCTTCTCTATTCTCTCATACGTGTTTGATAATTTCTGTATTTCTGAGAATATCTTTTGCAAACTTAAAGTTTCTTTCTGCTGTTGAAATTGTGCCATTATCTCCAGCTAACAAACACTGCTGCTCTAGCTTGGAAGGTTTTAACAAGATTAAGCATAGATTTGCAATAACGTTTTATTTTCACTTTTCTCTGGTTAATCTGTATGCTTTTCTTCTTATCACTCTCTATAAACAAGCAGTGAGACTTTGGAGTGCCAAGCCAGGATAATCAGTGAGAAAAGTAAGAGTGTTTCGTTTCCAATACACAAACCTCCAGCCTCCAAGTAGCAGTGTTATTGTTGCAATTTTCTTTGTTTCTTTTTGTATCTTTTTGTATTTCAAGTTAAAAAAAACTCCGATTCTTGAATGAGTTAGAAGAACACCCACAGTAATGAAAGAGGAGAATTTTAGTCCATAGGTTACAAGGAATAATAAAAGAAAAAAAAAATAGAAGAAGAAAATTTAATCCATTCGTTTTAAAAGGCTTGCATAAATTCCATCCATGAAGATAGCATTTAAAAAGTAAGATGTCCCACTGTCCAAAGCCATTCCAAACTTAATTCCGCTGCTTATTTCTTCTGTTCTCCAATTTAAATTAATTTAAAGTTTGTTTTTTTTGTCACTTTTAAAACGGTAAAAATTCCTCACCAGCTGGAAACACTTTTTCCGTATCCTTACGTTTTGGAGCCGCCCCGACTTCATCAGCCTAATGGCTGGATTTTTTGTCGCCGGCTTGAAGAACTTCTCTTGGATCGATCAGGGACTTTGCGATGTCCCTGAGATCAGCAAGATGTATGCTTCCTGTTCTCTGTGGGATGGTTTAGGTCCGATTGGACCACCCAGTGGCAAAAGTATCAGCTGCGGTCTCGGAGCATCAAGACCGCATGTCCGTATCATTGCGACATTGGCTCCTTCTCCCCAGTCACTTATATTCCTGATATTGAGAGCTTGACTGCTGTAACATCCTAGACAGGGAGCTGCCCTTTGGAACTTTAAAAAGCAGTTACTGGCACTTAATCATATCCAGCCTGTAGCTTGCCTTCCAAATCACCCAGGGAGCACATCTTAAGGCAGGGATGAGCAACTAAAGGAACTTTATGACTTACGGACTTCCACTCCCAGAATTCTTGAGCTAGCATGCCTGGCCCAGGAATTCTGGGAGTGGAAGTCTACAAGTCGTAAAGTTGCCATACAGTAGTTGCTCATTCCTACCCTAAGGTGTATGGGACGCGGTGGCACATAAAAATGCAAGTAGAAAAATAGGAACCATCTTTGGTGGAAAGGGAATGGCGTTCTGTGCGCCTTTGGTGTTTAGTCATGCCGGCCACATGACCACGGAGACATCTTTGAACAGCGCTGGCTCTTTGGCTTTGAAATGGAGATGAACACCATCCCCTAGAGTCAGGAACGACTAGCTCATATGTGCAAGGGGAACCTTTACCCTAAGAAGGTTTGACAAATAAGGTTTTTACAACAGGTTGAAGATCAGCACATTCACCATGACATACACCTATGTGGAATGTAGACCACACCATTGGTTGTGCCACCCCACCCCCCCACACACACACTAATGAAGACAATAAAATGATGTATAATTTGAAAATGTGCATTGAGTCCCCTTCCTACAAGTTGGGGATGAACGTGGAGTTCAAATTCTTCACATGATGAGGTGAATGGAATGGCAGATGCTTCTCTTGGGAGAAGAGGCAGATTTCTTCGTCTTGGGGAAACTTCTAAAGTATCCACTTTTAGAAGTAAGCCCCCCCCCCTTCCAAAATTTGAGGTGCCTTTTTATCTTACAGAGAATCCTGCTTTCTCTCAGTTGGTCAGTGTGTACCGAAGAGAGGCACAGAAAAAAAGAGACGAGAACGCAGAGTTTAATAGAAATAGTACAGAATTTTAAGTAGAAGAACTTAAGGGAGCAAAAAGTAATCCTACAACAGCATATTAAAAGTTAAGCATGACTCCTGTTGCCATCTTGAGGCGGACGATAGACAGAATAGAATGTACTGTAAAAGAAAGAGAGTAGATGCCCTCTTGCATTTTGTTGGTAGGCTGTTAATCATCACAGGCGTATCTGAGCCCTAGTGGCCACAAACAAAACTCAGATGCAGAAATGTATTTATATTTTAACAGAATAGGAAGGGACCTTCCAATCATCATCATCTTCTTTTAATGACCCATAATCCCTCGTGGGGTGGAGTTTGAGCAACTGAATGGAACTAGCTGAGTATTTACAGGAAGATGCCCTTCCTGTCACCAATGCGGAGTTTTATTCAGCAGATATAATCTCGTGCCCAGAGAGAGAGAGAGAAAGAAAGAGAGAGAGAGAGAGAGAGAAATATCTGCCTCTACCTAGGATCGAACTCACAGCCTCCCTGATTGTGAGGCGAGAGCTCCATCTCTAGGCCACCGCACCGCCCTTGGAAGGGACCTTCCAATACATGTTTATAATCAACATGGACATCATTCTTCAGTAGAACGGGTGCTAAAGCCCTTCTCTGTGGCTTGGAAGAATGACTTGTGGTCCTTGAAAATTGAGATCTTGGTTAGAGGGATCCATATTACTATGGTTTTCACATGTCCATCCGTCTTCCAGAAAAATCTCAGTTCTTTATGAAAATCTCTCTTGGTGTTCTGGCTCCCTTTCTTGACTAAGCAGTGGAGAAGATAGCATTTATTAATACATATTACCTTATTTTTCAGAGTATAAGACGCTCTGGAGTATAAGATGCACTTAGTTTTTTGGGCGGGCGAAATCTGCCTCTGCCTACTAGCATCCATCAGTAGTCATCTGGCTAGCGACCTTAGCAAACAGCCTGGTCAGCTTCAGCACATTAGTTCGTGCAGCTGCTGTTCTGGGTTGCCATTTTGGTCTCCGTACCTCACGTTTTCAGCCTCCAAACGCTCCGTTTGAGACACCTTCAAGGCTACGGGGATTGCCAAAGCACATTGCTGCTGGTCACCACCCGAAAATGCAACACACAGAGGCCAAAAACGGGGTGTACGGAGGCTGAAAACACAATGAGCCAAGTTCAAAAACGCAATGCACGGAGGCGGCAATGGCCTGTGGCAATCCCTGCAACCTGGAACAAGTCTAAAACGTGACACATGGAGGCCAAAGGGTGGGCGGGGCTACATTTGAATATAAGACATACCCAAATTTTCATCCTCTTTTTTGGGGTGGGGGGAGTGTGTCTTATACTCTGAAAAATATGGTAGACTTCTATCCCATTTTTTTGTGCAGGAGCTGAAGGGAAGCTCCCTGAGATTGATGTTCATAAGGCCCAGAGTAACAATGTGTTGGCCATAACAATTTGTTTTGTGATCCCCTTCCCACCAGAGGTGTCACTAGTGGTCTTTCATGGGCCCTTAGTTGCTCTCAACTTAAACTTCCAAGTAAACTTGGAAGAGTGTGGTTGTGTGTGAACCAAACCTGGTCCTGAGTGCTTTCTCTTTTTTCTCTTAGGTTATCTCCTATCCAAACGCGAAGGCCAAGCCGGATCCCCCGAGAAGCCGCTGTCTGACTTGGGTCGTCTTTCCTACATGGCATATTGGAAAAGTGTCATCTTGGAGTGCCTTTATCACCAAAACGACAAGCAGATCAGCATCAAGAAGTTAAGCAAACTTACCGGCATCTGTCCTCAAGACATCACCTCGACTCTTCATCACCTGCGCATGCTTGATTTCCGTAACGATCAGTGAGCATCACCCTTCCTTCTCTCACGGAATCGGGGGACTTTGGGAAGTGGCAGGATTACTCTCAAAGAGGCAAAAATCCCAAAAAATGGAAAATGTTTTTTTTAAATACTCAATTTTTATAGCTTGTGCTATCAAGATTTATTGAGAGGGATGGAATCTTTTTTTTTTTTTTTTTTGCAATCTCAGAAGTCAAGGTGAATTTAGAGAGCCAGAGAAGTGACTGAGAAGTTGAAGGAAAGAAAAGAGTAGAGTAGAGTAGAGTAGACTAGAATAGAATAGAATAGCTCAGAACATGGAATAGAATAGGATTAGATTAGATTAGATTTAGTTGGAAGGGATATTGGAGGTCTTCTAGTCCAATCAACTGCTTAGGCAGGAAACCCTACACCACTTCAGACAAATGGTTATCCAACACCTTCTTAAAAATTTCCAGTGTTGGAGCATTCACAACTTCTGGAGGCAAGGAGTTCCACTGATTAATTATTCTCACTGTCAGGAAATTTCTCCTCAGTTCTAAGTTGCTTCTCTCTTTGATTAGTTTCCACCCATTGTTTCTTGTTCTGCCATCAGGAGCTTTGGAGAATAGCTTGACTCCCTCTTCTTGGGAGCAGCCCCTGAGATATCGGAAGACTGCTATTATGTCCCCCCTAGTCCTTCTTTTCATTAAACTAGACATACCCAGTTTCTGCAACCATTCTTTATATGGGATGATGCATTATTATGAGCCCAACCAATGTGGAATAATTCCGTGTCCAGAGTCTCTGTGACATTTTGAAGGCCACGGGTTTACAGTGGTGAGCAACAGCTGCACTGCTTAGTAGCAAATGCTTCTAGTCTCCCAATCACCTTTTTTCTCCCTACGTTTACATATTTACAGCATGAACATGATGCTGAGGAGTGCAGTGGCCTAGAGGTGGAGCTCTCGCCTCACAATCAAGAGGCTGTGAGTTCAATCTTAGGTAGAGGCAGATATTTCTCTCTCTCTCTCTCTGGGCACAATGAGAAAGTATCTGCTGAATAAAACTCCGCATTGTGGACAGGAAGGGCTCCATTTAGTTGCTCAGACTCCACCCCACAAGGGATTATGGGGTCATTAAAAGAAGATGATAGCATGAATTTGAAATTTATCTCCAGCTAGCTAACTATTTCTCACAATTTTCCCCATCATTCTTCCTTCCTTCCTCAGATTTGTGATTGTTCGACGGGAAAAACTTATCCAAGACCATATGGCAAAGCTGAAACTGAACATCCGGCCTGTAGTCGTGGACCCAGAATGTCTGCGCTGGACCCCTGTCATCGTCTCAAACTCAGTGGTTTCTGAGGATGAAGAGGATGATCCCGAAGAGACAGAAATCGAGGTCCCACAGCAGTCACGGGAGAGAGACATTGAGGTCAGAATGCAAGGCGTTTGATAGTGTAGAATCATAGAATAACAGAGTTGGAAGGGACCTTTGAAGTCTTCTAGTCCAACAAACTGTTTAAGCAGGAGGCCCTATATGATCCCAGACAAATGGCTGTCCAGTCTCTTCTTAAAAACCTCCAGTGATGGAGCACCCACAACTTCTGGACGCAATCCATTCCACTGTTTAATTGTTCTCACGCTCAGGAAGTTTCTCCTTAGTTCTAGGTTAGATCTTTCTTTAATGATCCATTACTTCTTGTACTGCCCTCAGGTGCTTTGGAAAATAGATTGGCCCCCATCTTCTCTGTGACAGAAAATAGATTGACACCCCCACCCCTCTTCTCTATCACCCCATCTTCTATCTGACAGAAATACTATTTCATCATGTCAACCCTAATCTTCTCTTTGTTAGACCAGACATGCCTGCAGTTCTTGGCAGTTGACACATTCATCATATGTTTTAGCCTCCATTCCCATGATCCTCTCTGTTGCTGTTCTCTGTACGCTTTCTGGAGTTTCAACGCAGCCTGACACCTACGGGCTCCTCTAACATGGTGTCTCTCAATCTCAGCAACTTTTAAGACCTGTAGACTCCAGCTCCCAGAATTCCCTAGCCGGGAATTCTGAGACCAAAGTCTATATATCCATATACAGCAAAGAGATTGAGTCTGTAGAGATTCTTAGTCATCCAGGTCATGGTTATCCCAAAGGTGCTTTTTCAGGAGGCAACTGGAATTTCTTGTTTTTTTCTTTCTTTTGAAGATGTTTCGCTTCTCATCCAAGAAGCTTCTTCAGCTCTGACAGGATAGTGGGGAATGGAAGGATTTATACTCTTTGCAGACTACTAGTCATTTGCATCCTTTTAGAGGGTCGTTGAGGCCACTTGGAGGTTTATCTGAGTCCTCAAGGTCACCTGAGTGGTGCAAATGGGTGTGGAGCCTTCTTGGAACTGTTGAAAGGACTGTGTTGAACACTGGAGATAGATGATGTCGTCTCCCTCCCCCCTTGTCCAGCTCCAGTCTACAACACGGGTCCTTTCAGCACTTCCAAAAAGGCTGCACACCCATTTGCACCACTCAGATGACCCTGAGGACAGAGCCAAATCTCCAAGAGGCCTCAATGACCCTCTAAAAGGATGCAAATGACCAGCAAGGAACATAAATCCTTCCATTCCCCAGCAGCCAGCCAGAGCTGAAGAAGCTTCTCAGATGAGAAGCAAAACGTCTTCCAAGAAAAAAATCAGAAAGTTCAGTTGCCTCTTGAAGAAGCACCTTTTGGGACAAAGAAATTGAGAAATGATGGTCTAGCAATTCAGAGAGCGGTTGTCGAAAAGGAGTCTCGCAATTTTTCAGAAATCCTACTGGAAACAAATCTCATTCTCTATTTTTCCCCTTCAAGCTGACTTCTTTGCTTACCTCTTGAAGACAGTGGTGAAATTCAAATTTTGTTACTACCGGTTCTGTGGACGTGGCTTGGTGGGCGTGGTTTAGTGGGTGTGGCAGGGGAAGGATATTGCAAAATCTCCATTCCTACCCCACTCTGGGGCCAGCCAGAGTGGTATTTGCTGGTTCTCTGAACTCCTAAAAAATGTCTGCTACCGGTCTGTCAGAATCTGCTGGATTTCATCCCTGCTTGAAGGGCATTTAAAGTCTGTCCCTGCTCAACCTGGGACTTCCACAACTCCAATGGCTTCATTCACCAATTTCATAACCACGCTTTTAAAACAATTACCAGTCCCTGCTCTACCAGTCCCATGAGCTTTTTGTTTGTTTGTTTCAATGGCAGCCTGAAAAAGAATCAAATTTCTTTTTGTGCCCCCCCCCCTTTTCCCTGCCACCCACAGGTGATAAAGTGCGTCTCCTGGGAGAGGAAAGAACGAGAGTCCTGCTTTCCCTTGGAGAGTGAAAAAAAGCCAGAGATACTCCCGGTCAATGCCCTGCGATCTGGCAAGCAGAGTCTTCCCCTAAGTGGTCTTCCCGCCAACAGCCACACGCCGCGCAGGGGCCGGTGGAGCCGCAAGAACAAGAAGCTGCGGGAATCCTTCGCCGAGAAGGACCCAAAACTGACCTTGGAGGAGAAGTCGGCCATGGCCAGGGGTGGCCGATGCGGCGAGTGCCAGGAAAAGGCAGCCGCAGCGGCAGCAGCGGTGGCAGCCTCTCGAGGGAGATTTGCCGAGAACGAAGAGAAGATGGCGTCCTCCCAGGGGCAGTGCGGCAAATGCGAGGAAAAGACCCCGACTCCCCGAGGGCACTTTAGTAAAGAGGAAGACAAGCCGACCTCCTCCCAGGGGCCGTTTGGCAAGGGCGAAAAGCCCTCCGCCGGCCAGAGGCGATGCAGCGAAGGCATGGAGGTCTGGAAGGGGCAGCTGAAAGCTCTGGAGCCCCTGAAAAGCCGCGTCTCGGAGCAGTGTGACAGGATAGCCCGGCGGCACAGCGAAGGGGACCGCACAGCACTCAGGCACTTCAGCGAGAGCAGCGAAGACGAAGACGAGGAGCCCACCAGCCCCTGCTCCAGCTCCCCACCGGTTCTCACCAAGCCAGCGCTGAAACGGAAGGTGCGTTTCAGCTGCCCCACTGTTGAAAGGGCTCGGGAGATGAAAGTGCATTAAACAAATAAGAAGGGTTCAGCCTCAGGATGCACATGGACTCTCGGGGACCCCCTTGTTCCTGCTGGTTTTCCATCCGAGTTTGGTTAGCTGGCATAGTGGAGCAGAAGGATAAGGAAGGGATCATACTGGCAGCTGCTGGAAATCTTATGGATCATTTCTCCAATATTATCTTTAAATGTGACAGAGATCAGCGATTTGCTATGTTAAAAAATAAGCATGAGCTCAGAAAGCTGAACTCTGCAGCCTATGGCAAACCTATGGCACACATGCTGGAAGTGGCATGCAGAGCCACTGCTCCGGGCACTTGAGCCATTGCCTTTTGCTCTTCCGGGTTATGGCACGCTGGCCAGTTGGTCTTTTCACGTGCGCGGGAGAACCGAAACCGGAAGAACAGCCGCCCCCATGCGAATGCGTGTGCTGGGAAGAGGATCTTCTGGTTTCTGGCATGCGCATGCGCACTGGCCAGCTGGTCTTTGCACACTCATGCGTACCAGAAATCGGAAGACCAGCTGGCCAGTGCGCATGTGCGCACCAGAAACCAGAAGATCCTCTTCCCAGCACAGGCTTGCGCACCTGGAGGCTGCTCTTCTGGTTTCCAGCAGGCTTATGCGCAGCAGCCAGCTGGTCTTCGCACGTGCAGATGCGTGCCAGAAGACAAGGTGGCCAGTGTGCATGCACGTATCAGAAACCGGAAGATCATCCTCCTGGCGCACATATGCGCACCAGGCGGTTCTTCCGGTTTCTGGCGCACGCTCCTGTTTTGCCACTCAGTGCCGAAAAGGTTCCCCAATACTGCCATAAGGGTCTCTGGCATTTCCAAGACTGGTAAAAGAAGGGCTGTTTAGGAGTCTGTGTCAGGATTCACATCCAAAATTAAATCAGTCCAAGGCAAAGTATTGCTCAAAGATCCAATTTATTAAGAGAGTCATGTTGGCACATCTGGGAAAACCCGAATCTGATCTTCCTGGGTTTTCCCTACCCAGTTGAAAGTTCAAGATCTTGCCCCCCATACCCATAAGTCCATCCCATGGTCCAATCTCCCACTGCCATATGGGCAGTTTCCACCCATCCAGTTCCGGTCAGGTGCAGAGGTGCAGAGACCTTGGCTTTCTAGAAATGTTTTTGTTATGGCAGCATATAATCTAACTCTGTACAATCCCCCCTCCCATTTTCCCACAATAGAAAATGCACAGTAGCATAATAGGAAGATTATGAGATCCAAAAGAAAAGATGGCTGCAGTCTTGATAGCTTATGAGTTAGCAGATTGTGGAGATACTTCGCAGTGTTTTCTCACTTTGTTGTTGTTGTTTTCTTTTTTTCTTTTCTTTTGTCTGTCTTGTACAGAAGCCCATTCCCCGGAAGAGGCGAGTCCGTAAGCGGAAATACCACAACAGCAGCGTAGTTACCGAAACAATCTCAGAAACAACAGAGGTCCTGGATGAGCCATTTGAGGACTCTGATTCCGAGAGGCCCATGCCTCAGCTGGAGCCCACCTTTGAAATGGAGGACGAGGAGGAGGAGGAAGAAGAGGAGGAGGAGGAGGAGGAGGAGGAGGAGGAAGAGAGCGAGTTGTTCTCCCGAGGATATCTTCGCCGTCTCTCTCCACAGGATTCTCTTAGGCACAGGTCCTCCTTAAAGAGAGGAAGTCAAGAAGCAGAGGAATCGGACGATATGGCTGGTAGGTTTCCTGATAATTTGATTCTGTCTTTATCTGAATCCAGGATGGTGGATCTCTTCCCTTTCTTAGGATCTACTGATCAAGAATGCCCAAGGTTGATATTCTATAAATTTTGAGTTACCATATGTTTCGGAGTAAAAGACGCACCTTTCCCCCCCAAAAAAGAGAGTGAAAATCTGGGTGCTTCTTATACACTGAATACATAATTTTTGACCTCCTGAAACCCCTGCCCTCTTTGCAAAAATGGCCGTGCATAGCCTTTAGGAGGCTTTCAGAGTGTTCTTGGAGGCTGGGGAGGGCAGGAATGAGCGAAAAATGGGCTTTTTTGCTCAATTTTGCCCCCCTTCAGCCCCCAGGAGCACTCTATAAGCCTCCTAAAGGCTATGCATGCCCTATTTTTTGCAAAAAATGGGCCCATTTTTGTGAAAAGGTGACTTTTTTGCTCATTTTTTCCCTCCCCCAGTCCCATGAGCACTTTGCAGGCATCTCAAACTCTCTGCATGCCCCATTTTTCACAAAAAACGAGACGTGCAGAGGGTTTGGGAGGCCTGCAGAGTGCAAAAACTTTTTTTTTAAAAAAAATAAATCTTCTAAATCTTCAAAATCTTGGTGCGTCTTATAGTCCAAAAAACACGGTAATTGTTTTGGGGCTTAGGTGGGCATACCCAATATCTTGGTATGAGGGAATGGCCTTTGAGAGAGACAGAGCAAAGAGATGCAACCGTGTGACGGTCAGATAAAAGGCAGATGAGTCCACAGCAGGAACATTGGCAGGAGAAGAAGCTCAGAGGAGAACCCTCCCTAGTGTCATGGGCAGTAAAGGAGGTGGGCTGGTGATTTGTACATGCAAGACTGTGTTAATGTAGTTCTCCAATACTGTAAAATTAGCTTACCTGGTCTTGTTTGCTGTTTGGTCTACCTCGTAAGGATGACACCCATCTAACTACCAGCCCTACTTTACCAAAATACTCCTCTGTTTTTGAAGAAAACAAAACCCCCAAACGTTTGCCATATGGAGGGAAGGGGAAATACGGCTAGCAGGAAGCTAGATAGGTCAAAAGGTGACAGATGGGTTGCCCCAAATATAAACAAGTAAAGGTTTCCCCTGTTCAGTTGTGTCTACCTCTAGAGAGCAGTACTCATCTCCGTTTCCTCGCTGAGGGACTGTTGTGGCCCGCCAGCGGCCAGCAAAGCTGGCAGCAGATTCGAACAGTGAAGAGGTTGGAGAAGAACATGGGCCAGTCCTGGAGTCTGAGGAAGGCTCTGATGAGGGCTCTGTGTCGGAGGCAATGAGGGGGCTAGGGCCGTCTCCCAGTTACCAGCTGCCTTCAGAGTCGGACATCAGGGAGGCAGCTGAACAACTGGAGCCTGTTCCCAGTGTGCGCATGCACAGAGTTGCCAGACGAAGGGAACAGCTAAAGAACGGGTCGACTTGGGAGTAAGGCCACAGGGGGACAGTGAATGGCCCCTCCCAGAGGAAATAATAGAGGAGAGAAAGGGGAGTAGAGTTTGCAGGAGACAATTAGTTGGCTTCATTGGTTTGTGACTCTCTGAGACTCCTTGTCAAGTTCTGCAGATATGGGCCTAGCAGCTCTCCAAGCCAGATAAGGTCTGTGACTGTAAATCCTCCCTCGAAAGACTTCGCTGAATGTGAATGAGCAGAATTCATAGCCAGTTAATAAAAGGGTTTTTTGTCAGGACAAGGAGTTGGCTTCCTTCTCTTGGGAAGCCTCAGTCAGAACAGGGGCTGAACATTGTCCAAAGACGTTTCTGTGGTCATGTGGCTGGTTTGATTGTATGGTGAATAGTAATTAAGGGGGCGGGGGGGGGGAAGCAAGGAGGACGTGGGGAATAGGCAAGATACAAAACCTAGACTCAGGGAGGGACTGTCGGGCAGTGAGAAGTGTTGTCCAAAGTGCTCCATGCCTTCAGCATCAATGACTCCCTCCCTTTTCAAGAAAATTGTGAGAAATAGTTAGCTAGCTGGAGATAAATTTGCTGAAATCGCTGTAAATAAATGTTCCTGCTTGAAGAGAGAAATAAAAAAAACAACCCAAAGCAGCTGTGCTTGTGCAGCTCAAGCAAGAGTTCTGACCTTGGTTCCATCTGATAAGGTTAGCAGAATTATTCCTACCAGCCCACTTTCCTGGTATTTCAGCCCAAAGCTGCTGCTTAAGGGGCCCAGAACTGGCAGGAATAGGCTAGGCATGCTGTTCCCTGTAGCTGTCTTGCCTTTTTAGGCTGCCTGTAGTTTTCACAGATCCCTTGAAAACCTTATCCAGAATTAAGATGCTGCAAAAAGGAGAATACCTAGAGAACAACCTCCAAAAGATGAAGGTTAAAATTCTGATATAGAGGCTAGAAAATGATGCCGCTGAAGAAGAAGTGGCGTAAGCACCTATTTTGCATCCCTCTCTGTCCCTACCTTTTCCCTCTGCAACCCTCACCTCATCCATGACTAAACTAAAATTAGAAAGTAGCATGATGTATTTTTAGCCCAGTAGAAGGTTGCTTTCCAATTATGTTTGTTCAGATGTACCAGGCTGAACTCCCTTGCCAGAAGAAAACAGAGTGGGGAAACTGGTGTTGTGTAAATGGGTCTTAGCCCTTCCACATGTTTCCCCCAAGTCTTTTAGCTGACATCTTAAAATAGCAGTCACCCACCCACCCACCCTGAGTGCTTTTTGGAATATGCCTCTCAAACTGAGGTGTTTTTTTTTTTTTAAAAAACTAATCGCCTGCATGCAAAATACTTGTGACAAATTAGATATCATGATATCCAAGCACACACAGATGCATAATAAAAAGTAGTTTTCCATTGACATTCCATCTCTCTTTCTGGTTGACTAGTAGATTCTCTTATCTTTGGTTTTTATGTTTTTATTGATTTGATTGCATCCCCCCCCCCCTTTGTTTCATGGTTGTGAGTCGCCCAAGGTTGTTGAGAGATGAGTAGCATACAAGTTCAACTTACTATGGTTCATCAGATGCTCAGTCAGGTGCTGAGACTTAGATTTGGTATTTTTATCCACCTATCAAGTCCTTCCCAGGACCTGGATAGGCAGATAGGAATGTTTGAAGAAGTTCAAGAGGCATTGTCTCAGGATGTAAGCTGTGCTATGTAAAGCTGCCTTTTGCAATTGACTGATGGGGATTTTGTCAATGCTGATGGTGTTCAGTTGGTGCTCCGATTGTTTTGGGATTGCACTCAAGGCACCGATTGGCACTACCTTTGCTTCCTTTTGGCACAATTGCTCTACTTCCATTTGCAGGTCTTTCTCTTCTATTCTGCTGTCTCCAGGTTCTGCCACGTCCAATATCCAGATTATCATTATTTTTAATGGTATTAAGTTAATTGTTATTATGGTTGGTCACTCATTATTATGATTATTGTTATTATTTTATTATTATTTTCTAGAAATGCTTCAGTAGCATATGCGTTGAGTCTAGGAGTTGAGAAGTTTAATTTTCCCAGTGAAACAAACCACACTGGCCCAATCACACTGGCCCAGAATATAGTTGACTAAAATCTTGTGTGATTCTATGCAAGTATATAGGGTTGAAAAGTTTACTTAATATGGTCGCACTTACTCAGCCAATAGTGTGGGACAATCTTCTGCAACAGTGAGAGTAAGGGATATAGTTCTCCTCCCCAAATTCTGACTATTTCAGACCAAATATGTCTCTGAGAAAATGAAAAAGAGAAAATAAATATTATTGTCCTCGTTAATAGTGTATAATAACATTTCACAGACGTCAGGATTTTGAGAAAGTTACTGTCAGGGTTCTAAATAGCATCCAAAATTAAATCAGAGTCCAAGGCAAAGGATTCCTCAAAGTTCCAACTTATTAAAAGAGCCATGTTGGCACATCTGGCAAAATCCAAATCTGAAAGCTTCCAGGTTTTCCCACCCAGTTGAAAGTTCAAGATCCTGCCCCAAACACCCACAAGTTAATCACATGGTCCAATCTTCCACTGCGATACTGGTAGCTTCCACCCATCCAGTTCCAGCCAGGTGCAGAGACAAAGATGACCTTGGCTTTCTAAGAAAAATGTTGTTATGGCTACATATCCAATTCTGTATAATCGCCCCTCCCATGTTCCCACAATAGAAAGTAGACAGTAGATAGTGTGGCAGGTCTGAAGTCCAAAAGAAAAGCTGGCTTGCCAGGCATGATAGTTACCTTATTGAATCCTTACAAACCACCAACATAAACAAACCTTATTGATCAGCTCTCGGTTATTGACAATGCCAGCAATAAATAATTGTGGATTGCTGTTCCAAAATTGATGCCATCTGTTTTGTATTCTCTTCAGATTCTCCTACTTTGAAGCCTGTTCCTTTGCTGAGAAAATGCGAGTCACTGGATTCTCCGCTCCAGCCTGGCACTTCTACACCCATGAAAAAGAAGAAAGGGTGGCCCAAGGGCAAGAGCCGTAAGCCCATCCATTGGAAGAAAAGGCCCGGGCGGAAGCCAGGCTTTCAATTGAGGAGGGGGAAAGTCCGAGTGCCTCCTTTGGAAGAGACCACCGACCTCATGGAAGCCAGTTCCAAATCGGGGCATAAGGCAAAAGTACAGGACGAGGAAGAGCTGATTGAGGAGAAGGAAGAACTTCTGCCCAGTGTTGAAGAAAGGAAAGATGATGATGGGCCTCCGGAAGTCGGGGATTTAGGAGAAGAGGAAGATATTATGCCTGCTAGGGAAATGAGGGCAACATCTCCCGTGGACAGCAGCAACAGTCCAGAAATGGACTCTAAAGAACCCGAACTGGAGGAAGACGCAGAGAAGCCTCAAGCCCTCGAAGACCAGAGGCTGCCATCCGAAGAAGAGCAGCAGGAAGCTGAAGAGCCCGAGCACGACCAGGAAGAGGAAGAAGAGGAAGCTGCCGCCATCGCTAACCAGCACGAAGATCACGACGATGCCGATGACGAAGAAGACGACGGTCACCTGGGCTCTGTCAAAAAGGATGAGCTGGAAGAGCAGGCTGAGAAGGAAGGACTGAAGGAAGAGCCGGAAGTCCAGGAGCCTTTTTTAGAAACAAGCACACAGGATGATAGAGAGGAGGACGCCAAAAATAAGAGCGAAGGAGAGGCCGATTCTGAGGAGGACCCGGTGTCCCATGAGACCTCAGTAGGCTCAGACCTGCTTCCTGGCTCAGAAGATGACCAAGAGGAAGAGCAGCATCCCAAGGAAGGGCTGATGGAGCTGAAGGAAGACGAGCCCATCCCTCACAGCGAACTCGACCTCGAAACGGTGCAGGCCGTGCAGTCCTTGACCCAAGAGGAAGAAAACCACGAGCATGACGTGGCATACCAGGACTGTGAGGAGACCCTGGCTGCTTGCCAGAACCTGCAGAGCTACACCCAGGCTGAAGACGACCCCCAGATGCCGATGGTGGAAGACTGCCAGGCCTCCGAACACAACAGCCCCATCTCCTCAGTCCAGTCTCACCCCAGCCAGTCGGTGCGCTCTGTCAGCAGCCCCAGTGTGCCTGGTGCGCTGGAGAGCAGCTACACTCAGATCAGCCCCGAGCAAGGCTCCCTTTCCGCCCCTTCTATGCAGAACATGGAGACCAGCCCCATGATGGACGTGCCTTCGGTGTCGGACCATTCCCAGCAGGTGGTGGACAGCGGCTTCAGTGACCTGGGCAGCATCGAGAGCACCACCGAGAACTACGAGAACCCCAGCAGCTACGACTCCACCATGGGGGGCAGCATCTGCGGCAACGCCTCCTCGCAGAGCAGCTGCTCCTACGGGGGGCTCTCCTCCTCCAGCAGCCTCACCCAGAACAGCTGTGTGGTCACCCAGCAAATGGCCGGCATGGGCAGCAGCTGCAGCCTCATGCCCCAAGGCAGCGTCCAGCCGACCGCCAACTGCAATATCAAGTCTCCCCAGAACTGCGTGGTGGAGAGGCCCCCAAGTAACCAGCAAGCCACGGCGCAGCCTCCACAGCCCCAGGCCCAGCAGCCCCAGCCACCGCCCCCAGCACAGCAGCAGCAGCAGCCACCGCCACCCCAGCAGCAGCCGTCTCTGTCGCAGTGTAGCATGAACAACAGTTTCACTCCAGCGCCGATGATCATGGAAATCCCGGAATCCGGCAGCACTGGCAACATCAGCATCTACGAGAGGCTCCCCGGGGATTTCGGGGCCGGTGGTTACTCCCAGCCTTCGGCCACTTTCAGCTTAGCCAAGTTGCAGCAGTTGACCAACACGATTATGGACCCACACGCCATGCCTTACAGCCATTCTTCTGCTGTGACTTCCTATGCAACCAGCGTGTCTTTGTCAAACACGGGCCTGGCGCAGCTGGCCCCCTCTCACCCTCTGGCCGGAGCGGCCCAAGCACAAGCCACCATGACCCCCCCGCCCAACTTGGCCTCCACGACCATGAACCTTACTTCTCCCCTGCTCCAGTGTAACATGCCCACCACCAACATCGGCATCCCTCACACCCAGCGGCTGCAAGGCCAGATGCCGGTCAAGGGCCACATTTCCATCCGGTCGAAATCGGCTCCGTTGCCCTCGGCGGCTGCCCACCAGCAGCAGCTCTATGGCCGCAGCCCTCCAGCCGTGGCCATGCAGGCCAGTCCCCGGGCGTTGGCCGTTCAGCGGGGCATGAATATGGGGGTGAACCTGATGCCCACGGCCCCTTACAACGTCAACTCCATGAATATGAACACCTTGAACGCCATGAACAGCTACCGGATGCCCCAACCCATGATGAACAGCAGTTACCATAGCAACCCTGCCTACATGAACCAGACGGCCCAGTATCCTATGCAGATGCAGATGGGGATGATGGGGAGCCAGGCCTACCCCCAGCAGCCTATGCAGCCCAACCCCCACGGGAACATGATGTACACAGGCCCTTCGCACCACAGCTACATGAACGCTGCCGGGGTCCCCAAGCAATCACTCAATGGGCCCTACATGAGGAGATGAGCAAGACAAGCCCCCCGAAACTTCTTCTCAATCAAGGAACCTTTTATACTGACAAAAAAAGCAGAGACAATGGATCCTTTTACTCCCCCAGTTAAATATTGCTGTAGATCTTAGATAGGGTTTGGTTCCCTTTCGGTTTTAATTTTATTTTTTTAAGGGGGCCTGGTCTTTTTTTAATTTTTCCTTCTTTTTTGTTCTTTGGGAGGGGGGTTGGTTCTCTGGCTTGCAGATCTTGGATTATTTTAATTTTAGTTTTCCTTCCTTTCACAACCTGGGGAAACTTCACCATTCAAATCCATTTTGGGAACTGGGCTTTGGGATTTTTTCCTCTCTTTTTTTTCCCGTTCCCTTCGGGGGGAGGAGAGGGATTGAAAACGTGCACACAATATATTCCCGTCCTTGAATTTAAAGAGTCCTGACTTTGCCAGAACCACCTGGGCAGAGTCTGTGGTTTCTTTGTTTTTAGGCGCTGGAGTCTTCTTCTCTTCTTGACCCTTGTGCACAGCTCTTCAGATGGCCCAATCCTGAGAGGTCAGATCCTGCCCATCTTCTGTGCCCTTGGCTTCATGGCAGGCACTGGGAGTGATGCACGGAGCCCGAAGCAAATCTTCGGAACCTCTTGCTATTTTCTCCAAATATAGGAACTCTGAATAGTTGATATTTTGTTTTCTCTCTCCCTCCTCCTCCTCCTCCTCCTCCTCCTCCTCCTCCTCCTCTCCACTTACTTTGCTCCCTTCTGGCACTGATAACATTACCTAGTTTGATAATGAAACATCTGCAAGAAAACTACCAAGTTCAGAGAACATCAAAGACCCCACAATCCTTTTCCTCCTTCTTATCCTCCTCTTGTTCTCTCTCTCTCGTTCTCTCTCTCTCCCCCTCTCTCCCCCCTCCCTCTCCCTCCCTCCCTCCCTCCCTGGGTGAACTGAAAAACGGTTTAAATGTAACTGTGCAGCCATTACATATATCCAAGCCGGAAATGTGCGCTCCAGTCCAGCCAAAAACAGAGGGTGGGGGGAGGAACAAGAGTTCTGGAGGTGAACCCCCCTCCAAACCCAGCGACTGGACTTTGCATTACGAAATCTGCTGGGAGGGCCCGGTTCCCAGAGGCACTTGTGCAAAGCTGTCCCACTCCTGGAAGTCGGGATGTTAACATTAAAAGGTTGTCGCGTCTTATATATAAATATTTTAAAAAGAATGGTTTTTTTGGCTGGCCTGGTGCTAGCATGCGGGGAGCGAGGACTCACGTAGGACTTCCTCCTCCTGGTAACAGCCCCCCCTTTTTAAAAAAAAATCCCCTTTGCCTCCTTCCATCTTTGGAGGTTCACTAGCTGGAGTCTCCCCCCCCCCACTGCCTTTTGTGTGAGAGCCTTCCTTTTGGGGAGTGGAGTGGGGGATGAGGACAGGAGGATCCTTCCCCGCATTGCAGTCCATCCTACCGAACTGATCGAAGGACCACAAGACCTGCGGGCCCACACCATCTGCCAATGGCGAGGAGGAGAAACAATGTAGCTTATCTTTCCTGATGTAAAGTTCTTCTCTGTATAGTCCTGTAGAGCTACAGACGCACTTAGATCGACTTAGATGTGTAAAAATTTCATTTTTTGTTTTGTTTTTTTCAAAGCAACCCAAAAGGCAGTTCTGAGGGGCCAGAGCTTCAGCTGCAACTAAGTGGACTTCCTCTGTCCTCGTGAGGACGGAATGGCTGAATCCCTTGGGCTTCCAGCCCTCGTTTTCTCTCAAGTACTTGAGCATGTGTCCAAGTGTCTGTAGGACCCGGGACCCTGTAAATACCCACCAATCCAGGCTCACTTCATCTGTCTTGAAAAGTGGTCCAGCCTGCCCCCCTCCTCAGATCACCTGCACCGGTTGGCGGGCATCACTTCCCGGATGCAGGTGGGTAGGAGCTGGTTGGTTGGGGGTGTCAAAAGCAAAGCTGTTGGCACAAGGGCCGTTTTATATATATATATATATATATATATATATATATATATATATATATATATATATATATATATATATATATATATATATATATATATATATATATATATATATATATATATATATATATATATATATATATATATTCCATCTGCTGTTACCTTTTTCCCCCCTGATTTTGAATTTTTCTACTTTTTTTTTTAATCAATGGGGCAGCTCCTGTTTTTTCCAGAAACCTTTGTGACTGTAGAGCTTATTGTAGATGAACTGGTGTTCTTTTCTATATTATTATTAAGAAGAAGAAGAAAAACTATCCAACACAGTAATATTGGTACCTGTCATTTTTTTTCCACTTCTGGTTTAAGAAAAAAAAAAGAAAAAAATGAAAATAATAATGTATTTTTAGCAAAATAAAACTTGGGTAATCTTCTAAAAGAAATTTTAAAAAAAAGAAAAAACTCACTGTTAGTGACTTTGATGCCTTTTAAAAAAAGAGCTTTTTTCATTTCATTCCATCTTTAAAATTTTTTATCTTTGTTGTAGAATATTAAAGACTATTTTAAGAAAGATGAAAATTCTCTTTAAAGAGATCTCTAGAATGTGTGACTAGAGCTCCAGATGCCTCTAAAAGCCGCATGTACAAAATGAAGCCGCCGTCTATTCCTGTCTGTTTATATTTGCTTTTCCTGTTTTGTAACTTCTTTGTACTTTGTTCTTGGTGACTTGTAAGCTTCAAAAGGGGAAGGGGGTGCCTGGATGAAAACCCTTGTAATTCTCCATGTCATGAGCTCCTGGGCCTGTCGGCCTCTCTTCCTCTCCTTGTATGTAATATCACTTTTTCCCTCTCCCCTTTCTAGCAAGTACTTTCAAAAGAACTCTGTACATTTTAACATAAAAAAAAATAAATTATGTTGAGCCATTTTGGAGGTCTGGTTTTGCACATGGAATCTTTCTTCCTCTGGTAACGTTGAACGGAGCAGGCTTTAATTTAGTTTTGCTTGATTGTCGCTGCTTGTACAACAAAATTAAATGCCATCTTCAGCGTACATTGTAACTAAAAATAAAACACAAACACACATCCTTCACGTTCTACACAATTGAATTGAAACCCCTAATGCATTAATATTGCATTATTATACAATAGAATTCAATATAGTTACTGCCTTGGGATAGAAGCTGTTTTTCAGCCTATTTGCCCTTGTTTTTATTGTCCTGTATTGTCTGCCAGATGATAAAAGTTAAAAAAAAAAAAGAGTGCACAGGATGAGATGGATCTTTAAGAATGTTTTGAACTTTCTTAAGGTAGCGGGAGCTATAAAGGAGAGAGAGAACCCCTGATCCTCAGCAAACACTCAAAGAGTCACAAAGGTCCTAACCATTCCATTCTGGAGCCAACCGGAAGTCCGATTCCCCCACCATAGAGTCTCCTAGTGCGGCATCCTTTTTTCTTCTGCCAACCAGAAGTACAGTTCCCCCACCACCATAGAGTCTTCTCCTAGTGCAGCGTTCTTTTCCCTCTACCTGTCCTAACTGAGAGCCCTATCAATTGTGGAGCTGACCGGCAACAGGGAGCTACAGCAGAGAGATGAAAAAGCCACATGTGGCTCCAGAGCCGCAGATTGCCCACTCCTTCTATGGGCAATAACGTTAGCCCTTGAGTGCTGTCCTATCTGCCACTGTGCAATTGGCAAACTATACACAGGTTCAGTAGATTAAAAAAAAAATAACTCATGGAGTTGCCTCTAACGCATAAAACGGGCCTCTCTTTTTCTCTTGATGTTTGCCATTTGTTCACTCCGGGGGGAAAAAAATCAATTTTTCTGCCCTTCCCTTTTGCTCTCCTGTTCCTAGTTTTCCCTAATCTGCAAGATTTAGTTTGAAAGCTGAAAACACTTTTCTGATACAGAGATTGACAATTGGCTGCAATCCTTCCAAAGAGCTTTGCCGCTGTCTTTAGCTGAGGTGTTTTCATTTTGGAAAATGTATCTTTTCCCCCCTAGTTCAAAGTGACTGTCGTTTGCTTATTTTCTGAACCTCAGCATGAGTAAATGTAAGAGAAAATAATAGCAATAGCAGTTAGACTTTGTTCTTGTTATTCACTCCCTCCCCTCCTCTTAAAAGACACGTTCAGGTAAGACCAACATTCTTTTTCCAGAGGAGGGGAGGGAGTGGTCACCTGTGGGACATACCCAAGCTATAGTCCCAGGGAGGGAGAACAAGAAACCACTAGGACCCAAGGGGAGCATCAGTAGCAATAGCAATAGCAGTTAGACTTATATACCGCTTCGTAGGGCTTTCAGCCCTCTCTAAGCGGTTTACAGAGTCAGCATATTGCCCCCAACAACAATCCGGGTCCTCATTTTACCCACCTCGGAAGGATGGAAGGCTGAGTCAACCCTGAACCAGTGAGATTTGAACAGCCGAACTGCAGAACTGCAGTCAGCTGAAGTAGCCTGCAGTGCTGCATTTAACCACTGCGCCACCTCGGCTCTAACACAATCTTCAAATACGAGATCCAAAGGCAGCATGAAACCCATGGAAAGGATTGAGCCATGAAGTGCTGCTGGTTATTTGCAAGTTCTGTCCTATAGCTTGTTAGCTATCACAGTGGGTGTGTCAAAACACCTGGGATAAACATTCAGACATACACATCTAGTATCCTCTTTTAACGACCCCAGAATCCCTTTTGGGGTGAAGTCTGGACAAGTGAATGGAGCTAGCAGAGTGTTTTACTGGCTGAATGCCCCTCCTGTCACCAATGCGGAGTTTAGTTCAGCAGATATATTCTCATGGTGCCCCGAGAGAGAAATATCGCCTTCTACCTAGGATTGAACTCACAGCCTTCTGATTGTGGTGAGAGCTCCACCTATAGCTACCGCACCACAAAATGTACAAATCTAGTATGTTCGTAAGTAAAATTTTATGCTTCCTTTTGTAAAAACTAGAAAACACGGGTCCCACTTGAGAGAGATTTCCTTCTCTAACCATCGTAGCCTTTTTCACCACAGGTGGTCAAACAAGCAGTGGAAGTAGTGGCAACTTCCTGCTGTCCTCCCCACTGGCTTTGCTTGTGGGAAGTTGGCGGGGAGCATTGGAAATCACAAAGACACAACACTGCAGCAGCAGCTGCAACTGGTGTGACAATCCTTGAAATTTTAATTGCATAAAAGAGATCCCAGATTTTGCACACCTTCTTCACCTTAGGGGATTTGAGGCACCATGATTCCGCGCCCCCACCCCACAAAAAATTACAATGCACCATTTGGTCTAACTGAAGGTTACAGATGGACAAAGAGATTTAATAATGTATAGATAAAAGGAAATGTTAAATAGTAAAACTACTGTGGACCGAAAAATTATCTTGAGATCAAAAGACCAGAAGAGGGCCCCAATCTATTCTCCAAAGCATCTAATGGCAGGAACAGAAGCAACGGATGGAAACTAATCAAGGAGAGAAGCAACCTAGAACCAAGGAGAAATTTCTTGAGCTTGTCAACAATTAATCCGTGGAACAACTTGCCTCCAGAAGTTGTGGGAGCTTCATCACTGGAGGTTTTAAGAAAAGATTGGACAACAATTTGTCTGAAATGGTATATGGCAGGGGTCCTCAAACTATGGCCCAGGGGCTGGATATGACCGCTGAAGCTATTAATCAGGCCAGAGAAGGACCACAAGGCTGCCCTACCCTCCCCACCCTCCAGAGGGAGGGAAAGAGAGAGAGAGAGGCGCACTCCCCTCAAGGCAGCCACATCCCTTCACTACCCTGCTTTCCACCTCCAGGAGCATTACAAATTAAAGTTTTATTTGTGTGTATTGCTTAATGGACTGCTAAATTGGCCATGCCCACCTGGTCACATGCCCACCTAGCCGCACCCATCCAGCCAGTCCACTCCCCTTCCCCACGGTTTGAGGGATCGTGAACTGGCTCCCTGTTTAAAATGTTTGAGAACCCCTGGTACATGATTCCCTGCTTGAGCAGGGGGTTGGACTAGAAGACCTCCAAGGTCCCTTCCAACTCTGTTATTGTGTTATACCGGTGCCTAGCAGTTACATCCGGACTCTTCATAAATGCCACCCAATTTGGAAGATTTTATGATTGGCTAAAGAAAGGAAACTAGAAAAGAAAGTAGGCAGAAGATATAGAACCCAAACGAGGCACTGTTAAATGGAAAAGGGGGGAGAAGAAAACAGAAAAAATATTAAATATATAAGTATATATCTAAGAGTGATACATAAAGGGGAGAAATATAGTTAGGATAGATTAGGGAATAAGAAATGATATCAAATTATAATTGGGTTTGCAGAAATATTATCCCAAGGAAACATAAACTGAGACCTGAAAGAGACCCCTACAATAATAGAAAAGAAAGAGAGAGAGGAGGAGAGAATGAAAGGAAGATGGGGGAAAGAAGAAAGAAGTAAGGAGAGGAGGATGGGAGAGGAAGTGAAGGAGAGAGGGTAGGAAGAGGAAGAGAAAAAGTAGGAGTAGGAGAAAGATAAGGGTAGAAGGAAGGGAAAGGGGGGAAGGGAAAGAGGAGGAAGGAGGAAAGTAGAGAAGGGAGGGAGGGAGAAAAGAAAGGGAAAAGAAGGTGGTGTTACAACAGGAGGAAGGGATGGTAAATAAAGCAACCAAACTATATTATTATATTATATTATAACCTATTAAATGAAATGATAAATGTATAAGAATGATAAATGTAAAGAAGAATAACAATGTGAATGTATACTTAAAATGGTATGTCAGAGAATAAAATAAATAAATAAAATTCTTAAAAAAATAAATAAAATAAATGCCACCTGGTTTCAGGAGACGGCTCTGAAGGTGGACCACTGGGGGGCATCTTTGGAGAAAGAACTGAACAAGCTGAATAACAAGAACAAAGAATTTTTAAACCTTGACTCAAAACAATCACCCTGGCTGGGATTCAGGGGCTGCAGGCTCATCGATTCTGTGTGCCAGTTGTGCCCATTGCGAAGGCTGGTTTGGACTGGCACAAGCAGATGGAAAAGGAGACGGAAAGGAGGTTTTAATTTAGGCTTACACCTGCCACCTTCTGAGCCTTGGCATGCCCTGTAACCATGACTGCCATGTTCTGGGATGAACCAAAAGATTTACTGGAGTCGTGGTGTTCCCATCCTAGAAGTTGCCCACCTCAAGTGTGTAAGAAACGGAACAGAACAGAATAACAGAGATGGAAGGGACCTTAGAGGTCTTCTAGTCCAACCCCTTGCTTAGACAAAACCTATAGATCTCCTGCCTCAAAGGAGAGCCTGCGAACAGGGGATGGATCCCGGTGCCCATGTTCCCCAGACAGCAGAGCCCATGGCATTGAAAAGATCCTAATGGATGCCTCCTGCGTGCTCCCTGCAGGCATTTTTAGCCAGGGATGGGTGATGCCCCATTTGCATTTCCCCGCAGCATTTCCTTCTGCGCGACCTGTTGCCTTGGGAGCTGGATCGACCGATGCCTCCTTGCACAGCAGCCGAGGAAGTGCGAGGGGGAAGCAGAGCTGTGCGCCTGGCATTTCTGCACGGCGCTCCCACCTTTACCTCGTCCTTCCAGGCTCCCAGGACGTCTGGGAATTGTAGTCCGGAAAGATGGCGATCTTAAACAGCTGATCCGCAGCATTTTTACATCTTGGACGCCTCTTCCCTAGCCAGCCTGCTTGAACTTGTTCGCGCTGAAGGACTGGTGAGCCCTGACGAGCCCTAGTGACTGGTGAGCCTGGAGGGTTTTAACTTTAATCAACTTCTCATTTAAAGAAGGAAGCGTCGGAAGCTTTATTGAGACCTTAAGCTTTGGCTGTGTTTGTTGCCGCCTTAGACGCCCCCCCCCCCCTCGGTTCTATCTCGCTCACCCTGCTATTCGTTATCTGCCCCTACGGCTTAGGAAAGACCTCGCCGTTTCGACTGACTGGTGTGCTTGCTAGGGTGGGGAAGAGGACGACCCCCTAAACCCCCTGAACTGAGCCCTGTGTCATTGCGGCCTCCTCCGGACATTGCTCTTTGCCTCCCGCTCCAGCCACTAGGGGAGTAGGATTGTGGCTGAGTTGGTGTGAGAGTAATGGGGGATGGCGACCACGGTGGCAGAGACTGGGCTCCAAAAACATCAGCACTCCCCTCCTCCTCTGCTAAAGTGGCTCAGGCTAGTTCCAAACTTTGGCCCCCTGGATTGGGGCACTTACTCATCGTTAAGGCTGCCATCTATGAATCACTGGACTTTCTACTTTCTACATCTTGCCCTGCCTGTATACGGCCGCCTTATATATCATCCACTTTTGATCTGGCGGCCAAGGACGTCTCCCCAGGACATAGGAGGGGAGAGAAACGGAGTACCTCTCCCCCCCTTTTCACATTGTTACACATCTAACTGCGCAATTTTTTAAATAGTATGATGAGTGTATGGGATTGGTTGTGATTGAATGAATGGCCCACTTTTATTATTATATTGTTGTAAATTTCTGTGTTTTAACTCTTACGTGGGGACTGTTTGGGGGAGTGCATGGGTATGTATGATTCGGAGGACCTGCCGGGAGATGCGGGGGCCATGGGGGTGGTTGAGGGGACCAGAGACACGGGAGAGGGTCGGGGTATTACGGTCGTAACAGGGAGGGGCAGATATGGCGGGGACTTTAGGGCAGGCCATTACCGGGGAAGGAGGGTTCGCTACATTACAGAGATCCCTCCTTCCGGCCCTATGAGTCCCACTCCGAGACCAGATGGCGCAAGTAGTCAGGACCCTGGACTCAGGCTGCTGTCGCTAAATGCCAGGTCTGTGGTACATAAAGCTCCTCTCGTCCGGGACTTAATTTTAGACGAGAGGGCAGACCTGGCATGTATTACTGAAACCTGGCTGGGCCCAGAGGGAGGAGTCCCCCTTGTAGAGCTGTGCCCAGAAGGATTTCAGGTGCTGCACCAGCCGAGAGCCCAGGGAAGGGGTGGGGGTGTGGCCATTGTTATCCGGGAGTCGTTAGTTCCTCGTAGGGTCCCTGCTCCGGAGCTTGTCGGGTGTGAGTCTCTGCTGATAAAGTTGGACCTCAAGGGTCAAGTGGGTCTGCTGTTAACGTACCTGCCTCCCAACAGCGTTGCAGCAGCCCTCCCCTCGCTCCTCGAGTCGGTAGCCGAGCTGGCGATTGAGTTCCCTAGGTTGATGGTCCTGGGGGACTTTAATTTGCCGTCGCTCGGTGAAAACTCTGATGGGGCGCAGGAGTTCATGGCTTCCATGACAGCCATGGGCTTGACCCAAGTAATCCGGGGCCCAACCCATTCGGCGGGTCACATGCTCGACCTCGTATTCCTCTCGGAGCAGTGGATTGGTGATCTTGGTCTGAGGGGTAACGACATCATACCCCTGTCGTGGTCAGACCACTTCCTACTGAGGCTCGACTTCCGGAGACCAAACCCCCACTGTAGGGAGGAGGAACCGACCAGGTGGTTCCGCCCCAGGCGACTTATGGAACCGTTAAGGTTCCAGACGGAGCTTGGGGTTATTCCTGATACTTTCGCCCACAGTCCGGTAGAGACTCTGGTTGCTGCTTGGCACTCGGCAGCATCGGAGGCCCTCGACCGGATTGCGCCACTACGGCCCCTCCGAGGCGGCGGATCCCGGAGACCTCCTTGGTTTACCGAGGAACTCCGGGAGATGAAGCGCCGGAGGAGATGCCTAGAGGTGGTCCGATAAGTCCGAATCGAACCGAGCAATGGTAACCACCAGCACCAAGGAATACACCAGGGCACTTAGGGCAGCGAAAAGATCTCACATAGCCACCTTGGTTGCGTCCGCTGAGTCCCGCCCAGCCGCCCTGTTTAGGATAACCCGCTCCCTACTAAATAAGAGGGAAGCGGGGGAACCCTTGCAGGGTAGAGCTGAGGATTATGCCCAATTCTTAGCGGACAAAATTGCTCGGTTTCGGTCGGACTTGGACTCCATCCCTGCAGTTCCAGCCGAGGCACAAGAGGATCAAGTAGACCATCTCTGGGTTGAGTTTCAGGATGTTGCCCCTGGGGATGTGGACAAGGCCATGAGGGCTGTAAGTGCCTCCACTTGTGTACTGGACCCGTGTCCCTCATGGCTGGTTACTAACAGCAGTGGGGTGATACGAGGCTGGATCCAGGCGGTTGTTACCGCCTCTCTTCGGGAGGGGAACTTCCCCGCCGCACTGAAAGCGGCGGTGGTGAGACCCCTCCTAAAGAAGCCATCTCTGGATCCAGCTGTTCTTAATAACTATCGCCCAGTCTCCAACCTTCCCTTCCTTGGGAAGGTTGTTGAGAAGGTGGTGGCCTTCCAGCTCCAGCGGTCCTTGGAGGAAGCAAACTATCTCGACCCCTTCCAGTCAGGCTTCAGACCCGGTTACAGCACAGAAACCGCTTTGGTCGCATTGACCGATGATCTTTGGAGAGCCAGAGATGGAGGACATCCCTCCATCCTGGTTCTCCTTGACCTCTCAGCGGCGTTCGATACCATCGACCATGGTATCCTTCTGCGACGACTGCGGGAGGTGGGAATGGGAGGCACCGTGTTGCGGTGGTTCTCCTCCTACCTCTCGGACAGGTCGCAGTCGGTGTTAGTGGGGGGGCAGAGATCGTCCCCTAGGCCCCTAACATATGGGGTGCCTCAGGGTTCGGTCTTATCCCCCCTACTATTCAACATCTACATGAAACCGCTGGGAGAGATCATCCGAAGGCACGGGATAAGATACCATCAATATGCGGACGATACCCAGTTGTATCTGTCCGCCCCGTGCCAACTCAATGAAGCGGCAGACGTGATGAGCCAAGGCCTTGAGGCCGTTATGGACTGGATGAGGGCTAACAAGCTTGTACTCAACCCAGAAAAGACCGAGTGGCTGTTGTGCTTCCCTCCCAAAGATTCGACCAATATTCCATCACTCAGGCTGGGGGGTCAAATTTTACACCCCTCAGAGAGGGTTCGCAACTTGGGAGTCCTCCTGGATCCACAGCTATCTTTTGACCACCACCTGACGGCTGTGACCAGGGGGGCATTCGCCCAGGTTCGCCTGGTGCGCCAGTTGCGACCCTACCTGAATCGGGAGGCTCTCACAACAGTCACTCGGGCCCTTGTGACCTCTAGGCTGGAATACTGCAATGTGCTCTACATGGGGCTGCCCTTGAAGAGCATCCGGCGACTTCAGCTAGTCCAGAACGCGGCCGCGCGAGTGATTGTGGGTGCACCTCGGTTCACCCACATAACACCTATCCTCCGCGAGCTGTGCTGGCTACCTGTCGATCTCCGGATGCGCTTCAAGGTGCTACTAGTCACCCATAAAGCCCTGCATGGTAGTGGATCTGCGTACTTGAGAGACCGCCTTCTGCCAATCACCTCCCAATTAGATCTCATAGATTGGGCCTCCTCCGAATTCCATCGGCCAGCCAGTGCCGGCTGGCAACCACAAGGAGGAGGGCCTTCTCAGTAGTAGCCCCGACCCTTTGGAACGAGCTCCCCATGGAGATTCGTACCCTCACCACCGTCCAGGCCTTCCGCACAGCCCTTAAGAACTGGCTAGCCCGTCAGGCCTGGGGACAAAGATAGCCGCCCCTCCCGAATGATGAATGAATGTTGCTTATTATTTTTTACTATATGTGTCTACGTCATTGTTTGTATTCCCCTTCCTGATTTTTATGTGAGCCGCCCTGAGTCCCCTCAGGGAAAAGGGCGGCCTACAAATGTTAATAAACATTTAAACATTTAAACATCTGCAAACACTACCCACACAACCTGTTGCGTCCTTTCGACACAGCCGGCAGGCGTGGCCAGAGCCTTAGGCTCCTGATTGGCTCTGGTGGGCCAGCCAGCCGGTAGGAGAAATGCCGGACGCCGATTGGCTACCCGCCTGACAGCTGTCAAATATAAATAGCTGTCAGGCGGGCTTCTGTTCGTTCATGTTCTGAGTTCGCTGTTGCCTGTTATACGTTAATAAAAGCTGATTCGTTTACCTCAGCGCCTCGTTCTTAAAACTGGAGATGAGGATGAGCGATACTGACCCCATTATCGTCCCAGCCTTGGCTCCTTCTTTGGTTTTCACCGCTTTTCACCCAGAGGCTGAATCCTGGGACGCTTTTCTGGAGAGATTTGAGGTTTTCCTGCAAGCGCATGACCTCTCTGATCTCCCTGAAGGGAGGAGACGGGGCACATTCCTCCACTACTGTGGCCCAGAAACGTTTGCCACCGCAAGGGCTTTTTCTGCACCGACCCCGGTGCACACGATGCCTCTCGACCTTCTCATGGCTAGGCTCAAGATCCACTATGAGCCAACGGCATCTAAGTATTCCCGCCGGCAGTACTTCAGGGGGTGCATTCACCGCTCGGGATGGCGGCATGTGCCTCAGCTGTGGCGGCCGCCATTCCAGGGCCTCCTGCCGCTTCAGAACCACCCTTTGCTGCAAGTGCGGTAGGAAGGGCCATATCGCAGCCGTTTGCCGCTCCGCTCCAGGGGACGCTCGCAGCCCAAGGCCTCCACCGTCTGTTTCTTCTGCCCCATCTGCTGCCTCCCGATGTCCGCCTCCGGGGCCTCCAGCCATCTGACTGGGGTGCTACGCTGTCTCCAATCCCTCTGCCCGACTGGCTGCCCGACTCCGCTGCCTCCTCTTAAGGCGGCCAGGGTAAGATGCACCTTCGCGTCTTACTCGCTGGCTGCCCCTGCTGGATGGAACTGGACACGGGCTCAGCCTGCACGATAATGTCCTGGGACACCTTGCGAGCATTGCTCCCGAACCTTACGCCTAGTCAGCTGTCCCCTTCAAACTGCCTCCTGAGGGACTACCAGGGCAACCCTATCCCCATCCTGGGTTGTGGGAATTTCCCTGTCCAGTTTGGGAGGTTTCAGGGTTCCTTGCCCCTTGTTGTAGTTCAAAGCCCCCTGGCTTTCCTCCTGGGGCTAGATTGGTTCAGGGCTTTTGGTCTTAGCATTGACGACATTAATTCTCTCCACCTTGCCTCTTCCCTAGATTCCCTCCTGTCAGAGTTCGATGATGCCCTGGGTTGCTACAAAGGCAACCCCATCTCCCTTAATCTGGATCCTATGGTGGCGCCCATCCGCCTAAAGGCATGACAGGTTCCTTTTGCCCTGCGGGCTCGTGTGGACGTGGAGATCGATAAACTGATCTCCCAGGGCATCCTGGAACCGGTTGATCACGCCCCATGGGAGACCCCCATAGTGTTGCCTTTGAAGTCCGATGGATTCCTGAGGATCTACACAGACTATAAGGCAACCCTCAACAAGGCTCTGCAGGCACATCCCTATCCCATGCTAGTCGTGCAGCACGTTTTGCACTCCTTCGGCCAGGGCAAGATTTTCGCAAAATTGGACCTGGCCCAAGCGTACCAACAATTGCTGGTTGACGAGGCCTCCGCTACAGCCCAAACTATTGTGACCCACCGCGGGGCTTTCAAATACCGCCGCTTGCAATTCGGAGTCAGCGTGGCTCCCGGCATATTTCAGGGGCTCATGGAGCAGCTGCTCCATGGCATCCCGGGTGTAGTGCCCTATTTTGACGATGTCCTGATTGCCGCATTGGACCAATCAGGACTTGTCAGGACCCTTAGGACGGTGCTATCTCATTTCCGAGATGCCGGCTTGCACTTGAAAGGATCAAAGTGCCAGCTGGGCATGCCATCTGTTGAGTTCCTGGGGTTTCTTGTGGATTCCAGAGGAATCCACCCCACCCCTTCTAAAATTGAGGCCATTACTTCTGACCCCACTTCCTCCTCCAAGGCGGAGCTTCAAGCATTCCTGGGGCTCCTCAATTTCTATGCGTCCTTCATCCCTCATAAGGCATCCATTGTGGAGCCTCTCCACCGCCTCCTCGATGCCTCCGCCCCTTGGGTTTGGACAGAGTGCGAGGCGCATGCGCTAGCGGCTGTCAAAGTCCTTTTAACTTCTGTCCCCATGCTCCTCCAATATTACGAGCACCTCCCGCTCATCCTTGCCTGTGATGCCTCCCGCTTCGGTGTCGGGGCTGTCCTGAGCCACACCTACCCCGATGGCTCTGAAGCCCTGATCGCCTTTTACTCCCGCACCTTGTCCAAAGCTGAGCTCAATTACAGCCAGTTGGACAAGGAGGCCCTCACGGCCGTTGCGGGGGTAAAACGCTTTCACCCCTACCTGTACGGTCGCAAGTTCACTCTCCAAACCGACCACAAGCCCCTCTTGGGCATCCTTTCTGGTGACCCCTATACTCTCTCCCCGCATGGCTCTCTGGTCCGAGTTCCTCACTTCCTACTCCTACTCCCTCCTTTACCACCCAGGCAAACACATGGGCCACGCTGACGCCCTTAGCCGCTGCCTGCTGCCCATCCCTGCCTCGGACCCGGCACCCACAATCTCGATTGCTGCCTTGACAGATGACCTCGCGTGTCCCCTCTCGGCCTCGGACATCTCCCAGGCCTCCTGATCTGACCCCCTTCTCCAGAGGGTCCTGGATGCAATTCGCTGGGGCTGGACAGAGGAGACTCACTCGGCCGAGTTCTTCCTGTTCTTTCGCCGCCGGAACAAACTGTCTATCCTTCACGACTGCTTGCTCTGGGGTTCCAGGGTCATTGTTCCTGCTGCCCTCCACCAGCAGGTCCTCTGCCGCCTCCATTAGGGCTACCCGGGCATAGTGCGAATGAAGACTCTTGGTCACAGCTATGTCTGGTGGTCCTCCATGGACGCCGACATCGCTGCCTGGGTTCAGCGGTGCCTTCCCTGCCAGGCCATCCGCCCTGCTCTGCCCTCCACCCCTACCTGACCCTGGGAGACCCCCGCCTCTCCGTAGAGTCACCTCCACCTCAATTTTTTGGGACCCCTGGATGGCCACACATTTCTCCTAGTGGTGGACGCTTTGTCCAAATGGGTGGACATCTTCCCCATGACATCCAACACGTCCGGTGCCACCATCCAAATTCTTGATTCCCTTTTTACGACCCACGGCATCCCTGACGTTATCGTATCTGACAATGGCCCTCAATTTTCCTCTGCCCCCTTTCTCTCCTATCTAGCTTCCCTGGGCATCCGGCATGCCCTTGTTGCCCCCTATCACCCGGCTGGCAACGGCATGGCCGAGCGCGCCGTACGTTCGGCCAAGGAGGGCCTGGCCCGGCTCTCCCACCTACCTTGGCTGTCCCACCTCCACACCTATCTCCTGGTGCAACATTCCACTCCCTGCCAGGCCACTGGCAAAAGCCCGGCGGAAATCCTTATGGGTTGGCGCCTTAGGACCACCCTTGACCCCTTACATCCCTCCTTCGCTCCCACTGCGGGCCCCCTTCCCTCTCCCTCTAGGGCTTTTCTGGTGGGTGAGGGGGTCTTCGCGCAGAACTATGCCGGAGACCCAAAGTGGTTACCAGGGGTCATTCTAGAGCTAACTGGACCCTGCTCTTATAGGGTTCAGCTTGACGATGGACGACTATGGCGGCACCATCTAAACCAGCTGCGCCGTCGGACAACTGCGGGGCCGCCCCAACTGGCCACATTATCTGCACAAGCACCGCGTCCGGGGCCTACTTGCCCATCGGCCGCCCGACCTGCCCAGCCACGACCAACCGCAGCTCAACCATCTCCAGCCACCTTCCCCGCTCCGCGCCACCGCGCACCACCTGCCGCTGCAAGTGAAGGACACTTACCTTCAAACTTTCCTTATTCCATGCCGTTCCGTGCCATGTCGTGTCATTCTATTCCATTTTGTTCCATTCTACTCTATACTCTATTCCACTCCACTCCATTCCATTCCACTTCACTCTGTTCTCTTCTCTGTTCTGTTCTATTATATTCTATTATACTATTCTATTCTATTCTGAATCCTATTCTGAATCCTATTCTGAATCCTATTCTGAATCCTATTCTGAATCCTATTCTGAATCCTATTCTGAATCGTATTCTATTCTACTCTACTCTACTCTATTCTACTTTATTCTACTCTATTCCACTTCACTCCATTCTCTGTTCTGTTCTATTCTATTATACTATTCTGTTCTATTCTGAATCCTATTCTGAATCCTATTCTAAATCCTACTCTACTCAACTCGACTCGACTCTACTCTACTCTACTCTACTCTACTCTACTCTACTCTATACTCCACTCCACTCCATTCTCTGTTCTATTCTATTCTATTCTATTCTATTCTATTCTATTATACTATTCTATTCTATTCTGAATCCTATTCTGAATCCTGAATCCTATTCTATTCTACTCTACTCTACTCTATTCTACTTTATTCTACTCTATTCCACTTCACTCCATTCTCTGTTCTGTTCTATTCTATTCTATTATACTATTCTGTTCTATTCTGAATCCTATTCTACTCTACTCTACTCTACTCGACTCGACACTATACTCCACTCTATTCCACTCCATTCTCTACTCTGTTCTGTTCTGTTCTGTTCTATTCTATTCTGTTCTGTTCTATTATGTTCTTGCTTCCTTATGTACAATTCTTTGGTGAAAAGTGGCAAAAATACAACTCGATCAATCTTTATTCCCAGAGGTTTGACATAGGAGCACAAAGAGCCCCTATATATATGGGGACCCTGACTATGCCATCAAATAAATCAGATAATTCCCTGCTCTTTTTTAACCTACCCTGCAATTTATAAATAAATGGAAATAAATTCGATCACATGGTTGTGGCTGCCATTTTGCCTCCTTCCTACAATTAACCCTCAATCAGGAATTAAGGGTTAGGCTTAGGACTCTGTATCAGTTGTTTCCGGGGGGAACAATTGTCTTTCCCCAGGAGGGAGGGAAGGAAGGAGGGAAGGAAGGAGAGAAGGAGAGAAGAAAGGAGGGAAGGAAGGAGGGAAAGAAGGAAGAAGAAGTAGGATTGTTGTAAAATAAGATGGGTTTATGGGATGGTAAGAAAGCAATTTCAATTATATTGTCAACTGTAGGGGAGAAAAATTGTTACAAATACATATTATTAATAATAGTTATGAGATCATGTTATGTATATATGAGAAATAAAATTTTCTTAGAAATGAAAATTTATATTAAAAAAAAATTGTCTTTCCCCTTCCCCAAGTCTAAATTCTGTATTATAAAAGAAGGATGAGGGACATCATTAATTGTGTTTGCTCTACATTGTGCTTTTCCTTTAGGGACATATTTTTGTTATTAACTTAACGCACCAGTGAATGTCAAGAGAACAATGTGTTTAAGAAACATTCAAATAACCCTAGGTATGTATGCGGTTCTTCCATCTTCCCGCAGGGAGTTTTCCTCATTTCAAGTTGTTTCCCAACTATTTAATGGCCCCAATTAACAGATGAAATGCAATGGTGAGAACAACCCATTTGCTGTACAAGCCTTGCTCTTTCCATTTAACAAAATAAAATCAAATTCAAGTAGCAAGTGACTGGAAAAGCCATGGCTTCCCTTAGCTTTGTCAAGCCAATCACATCGAAATCTGGCTTCATACCAAACATGAAATCCAAAACCACTTTAATAAACCACAGCTTTTCCAAAGCACCTAAAGGCCAGACAGATACAGACTAACAGAGCTGGGAGGGACCTTGGAGATCATCCAGTCCAACCCCCACCCCCTGCTCAAGCAGGAGACCCTACACCATTTCTGACAAATGGCAGTCCAGTCTCTTCTTGAAAGCCTCCAGTGATGAAGCTCCCACAACTTCTGTTCCATGGGTTGATTGTTCTCACTGTCAGAAAATTCCTTCTTATTTCCAGGTCAGTTTCCATCCATTATACCTTGTCTGGGCTGCAGGTGCCTTAGGAAATAGCTTGCTCCCCTCCTCTCTGGGGCAGCCCCTCAAATATTGGAAGACTGCTATCATGTCTCCCCCTCCTCTTCACTAGACCAGCCATGCCCAGTTCCTGCAACTGTTCATCATATGTTTTAGTCTCCAATCCCCTAATCATCCTGGTTGCTCTTCTCTGCACAATGATGAATAATTATGAACAATGGATGGAAACTGATCCAGGGGAGATTCAACCTAGAAATAAGGATAAATTTTCTGACAGTGAGAACCATCAACACATGGAACAGAAGTTGCCTTCGGAAATTGTGGGAGCTTCATCCCTGGGGGCTTTCAAGAAGAGATTGGACATCCATCTGGGCAGGGGGGTGGATTAGATGACCTACAAGGTCCCTTCCAACTCTATTAATGTGAATCTGAACTGTTGTGTTCCCATACAGTGTTACGCCTTCTTCCCATATGATGGCTTACAGAAGACAGTCTGATGTCATGCAACTTTCTAAGGCAATGGTGGACTTCTCATGTTATACGGAACCACAAACTACTCGTAGAACATAGAAGAATAGAATTGGAAGGGACCTTGGAGGTCTTTTAGTTCAAGCCTCTGCTCAAGCAAGAGGCCCTATGTGATTCTGGACATCATCACTGTCCAGTCTCCAGTGATGAAGCACCCATAACTTCTGGAGGCAAGTTCTTCCACTGATTAATTGCCCTCACTGTTAGGAAGCTTCTCCTTAATTCCAGCTTGCTTCTCTCCTTGATTAGTTTCCAACCATTGTTTCTTGTCTTGCCTATTGGTTCTTTGGAGAATAAATTGACCCCCTCTTCTTTGTGGCAGCCCCTCAAATATTGGAAGACTGAGCTCCTTACCTGTCTTTTAAGGCTTCCGTGCTTCCGCACATGCGCATGGCGTGTACAGCACCTGTGTGACGCTCCTCTGAGCAGCTGGAGTGTCGCGGAGGCTTGTGGAAGCCTTGCTGAGAGGTAGGACACATGCATGCGTCACACGCATGCATGTGGGTGACACTGGGGCCGTTCCCACTGTACCAGTTGGAATGGAATCCAGAACCCACCACTGCCCGTAGTCCTTCTTTTCTCTAGACTAACCAAAGTCAAATCCTGCAATCGTTCTTCTTATATCCAGGCCGATGATCATTTCTTCTTTTTTTTGCATTGCCTTTCGTCCGAGGCTCTAGGGCCACCAAAGGGGTGTGGCTTGCATCTCATTGGTGTGGTGCTGCTTTTGTCATTTATGACCTGGGGAACCTGGTCCTTTGAAGGACTTTTGTTTCCCAGTCACATCCACCTGACCCACCAGAGCAGGGAGACAGAATTACAATCCCTTCTCCTAAGGCACTCCATAGTATAGTCTTTATTGTCATTGTACAAAATAAATGCAACAAAATTGATCATTAAATACATCTGGTGGGACCAAGAAGAAGGGGCTTCTTTGTGTTGGCTCCCTCCCTGTGGAATCTCAGCCCTGCAGAAATAAGGTTGGCCTCCATCGAAAGGCCCTGGAGACATGGCTGTGCCACCAGGCCCAAGAACCCCATGGTCATGTGGAGCCCATCAAGCGACTGGTTTGATTGTTGTCACCAGAATGGGGATCTATTGGGATTGTATTGGGGTAAGCATCTGGAGCAACGGTCACCATTTGGTGGTCCGTGAGAAAATGTTGATGGTCCGCAGAAAAATGATTTACATTTTTTATTTGGCACTAAATTAGAGGTCCTCAAACTACGTCCCCTGAGACGGATACGTGCAATGAACGCTTGTGTTGCTGCAGAGAGTCTCCCCCTTCAGGGTCTTCAGTTTGTGTGGCTCAGATGGGGGGCAGAAATTCCGAGTTGGGGTCTGCTTCAGCCTCCTGGTTTAGGGCTTTAGGTGAAGGCTGGAAGGAAGTGCCACTGGTGGTGAAGAGCCGGAGGGCCTTGTTCCAGTGGGACTGCATCATGGCCTGGAATTGGCTGACCATCTCAGCCTGCTGAGCTTTCAGGCACTGGTACCTGGCCTTGCACTCCTGCAGGTCTTTCCTCTGCTTGGAAAGCCTATGCTCCTAGTCCTTCTGCTGAGCCTCCTTCTTGGTCAGATCCAATTTGAACTGAGCTCTTTTGCCAATTCTTTCTCGTGGTGGCTGCTTAGCTCCAACAACTGCTTCCTGTTGGGGCCCTAAGGAGCCTGGGTGGGTAGGCACGGAGTGGCTGGGAGGGGAGGGGTGAGTAGAGGTTGGCGAGGCGCCCCTTTACGTGAGTGACACCAAGTTGGCCACATCCACCCAGTCACATGACTACCTAGCCACACCCACCCACCCAGTCATTAGACAGATCATATTAGTGGTCCGCGGGATTTAAAATTATGAATTTAGTGGTCCCTGAGGTCCTAAAGGTTGGTGACCCCTGATTTGGACACACCATGAGAGTTGAATAATCATGTACATTTTCTTAATCAATCAATAAAATTTAACATACTCCGGGCCTCTCCAAAATACTGCTGCAGAGACTTAAAATTGTAGCATCAGATAAGGTTTAAAGATGAATAATCAGCAAAGGAGAATCTATCTGATACCTCACCATTAGGAGGTAACAAGATTTTACTCATCCTCAAACGTTCCTCTGAAGAGCCATTGTTTTCTTTCATGCTTAGGAATATTTTCTTACAAAAGTCATACTCTTAATTTTAGTTCCTCTGAAGAGCCATTGTTTTCTTTCATGCTTAGGAATATTTTCTTACAAAAGTCATACTCTTAATTTTAGTGGCTTTCTGCCACCGAAAAATAAGAGAGTCAAATCCAACAGAACCTACCTAATTTTCCTCCCATAGAGTGTAGAGAAGGGGAATGATTAAAAGCTTCTCTACGATTCCTGCTGTGCACAATTTAAAAATAATAAGCACATTAACTTCCCTGAAGTGAAAATGGCAAGGATTGAAATCTCTTACTGGAAATTAAACATCAAATTGAAAACTTCATCAGGCAGATTTCTAAACATTCAATAGCTGCATTAAACATAATCCCTGATTCATTGAGTTAAATTGAAACTACTTCTGGCAAAAGTCATGTTTATTTTACTTTGCTATTTTTTAAAATAATGATTAAATGGCCAGGGGTCCATTTGGGATGATAACTACCTATATGTTGTGACTCACCGGCTGCCAGCAGAACTGGCAGCAGAGTCGGACAATGAGGAGGTTGGGGAGGAACATGGGCCAGTCCTGGAGGCTGAGGAAAGCTCAGACAAGGGCTCTGCATCAGAGGCAGAGAGGGAGATAGACAGCAGTGAGGCAGAGGAACAGCTATTTATTTATTTGTTTGTTTGTTTATTTGTTTGTTTGTTTATTTATTTATTTAGCTTGTATGCCGCCCACTCTCGGAAGATTCAGGGCGGCTTACAAATAAAAAGGGAAGGGGGGGGGGATATAAAAACAGGCTGGAGCCTGTTCCCAGTGTGTGCATCACAGAGCTGCCAGAAGATAAGAACAAGTAAGAAAGGAGGGTCGACTTAAGAGTAAAGCCACACCTTAGAGGTGATTGGCTCCTCCCAGAGGAAACAAAAGAGGAACGAACAGGGAGAGGGCTTTTGCAGGAAACAATTTATTCATTCGGTAGGTTCCTTCTCTTCCTGTGGGAGCGCAAGGCCAGGTGCCCGCAGCTGGCTGCCTTCTCACATTCCGGCTGACTTTTAGTAAAGTAAATAGGAGTATCTTTGAGTAACGTTTTAGTACTGTAGCTGGGAGTGTTTCTCTGAGTATTTTTTTTAGTACTGTAAGTAGGAGTTTCTTTTGACTAACATTTCTAGTACTGTAGCTAGGAATGCTTCTCTGAGTAATGTTTTTAGTGCAGTAAGTAGGCGTTTCTTGAATAATGTTTTCAGTACTGTAAGTAGGAGTTCCTCTGAGTAATGTTTTTAGTACTGTAAGTAGTGTCTTTGAGTAACATTTTAGTACTGTAGCTAGGAGTTTTTCTGAGTTAAGTTTTCAGTGTAGTAAGTAGGAGTGTTTTTAATAGTTTTTTTATTTTTAATTTTCAAAACAAACACAACACATAAAATCTTATTTTTTTACATGCTGTAGAAAGTGTATCAGTTGGTTACAAAAGACTTTCGTGCATCTCTTCCACAGTCATCAAGCATAATTCATATTAACTCAAGTATTTTAACTCAGATTTATACATATTACCATCATCATACCTCCATTTTCATTTGACTATAGTTGTTAAATGTCCTTCATCATAAAATATGCCAAGGTTTAATACACAACCACATACTGGCATTACATTTACTATTTCTAAAACCCTCCAATGACACTAAATCCTTATGTTCTATTCTAGCTAAACATCCATAATATTTAATAACAAAGTTTTCTATCCTTCTTTCCAAATCGCTGTTTACAATTTACATCTCATTTCCTTATATTGTACACACACACACACACACACACACACACACACACACACACACCTCATCAGCTAGCCATACCCTTACTGGGATTCAAACCTGGGCTATATTACATCTTAGGCAAACGTCTTAGCCATTAAGTCACAAGTTCTCCTCCTTATCAGCTGAAGCCAGGGAAGAAGGTATATATTAAGTGTCACAACCCCTGGTAAGCCCCAATTATGGGAGGAAGCTAACAGCTTCCATTATCTGTCAATCGGCTCGTCACAAGAGTCCATCACGACAGAAACCCAATATTTTTACAGTTGCCTTTGTTACACATTTTGTCTTATATTTGTGCTGATAAATAAATAAAGGAGACTAGTATAGATCTATTTCAAGTATTTAGCTCTCATCAGCTAGCCATACCCTTACTGGGATTCAAACCTAGGCTATATTACATCTTAGGCAAACGTCTTAGCCATTAAGCCACAAGTTCTCCTCCTTATCAGCTGAAGCCAGGGAAGAAGGTAAATATATTATTCACTAAATAATAATTGGGGCTTACCAGGGGTTGTGACACTAAATATATACCTTCTTCCCTGGCTTCAGCTGATAAGGAGGGTTTCTGTCGTGATGGACTCTTGTGACGAGCCGATTGACAGATAATGGAAGCTGTTAGCTTCCTCCCATAATTGGGGCTTACCAGGGGTTGTGACACTAAATTATATATATATATATTTATATATATACATACACATACATACATACATACATACACGTTATTATCATTATCCCTCCTATATTTGACTATATCTGGCATCATATCATTTCCCCCCCTAGTAATTAAGACTTAACTGAATATAACTTAATTCTTTTTTTATTATTATTAACCTTTATATATAATACAAAAGGGTTTCTAATCTTCCTTTCATGGGTACCATTCTATATTCATATCCAGTTATTACTTATCATAACACTACACATTGTATACATTATTATCATTATCAATTGTTTATTTAACTATATCTATTATCACTAAATTTCGCTAAGTTTAGCTAGTTTTAAATTATACTCTTCCATCTATCAACCTGTATCTTTCCAGTAACAAAACAATGTCATATCTTCTGCCATTGGTGGCGTCAGTCCTCTAATCATCTCCTTAATCAGCTTTGTATGGAATCCTCTTAGCAACTCTTTGCTTATAAGATCTCTCATGTAATTTTGATGCCCTTCTTCTGTTTCCTTAATCTGCTTATCTTTGATTGTCGGTGATGTTATCAAAATTATTGCTAATAAGATTTCTCTCTTTAAATCCATAAATTCTTTTATTTTTTCCTCTTCTGTATCTTCCCATCTGGGGTAGGGTTTCTCTCCATTTAATTCATCTTTCAGTTTTCTACTCTTTCTGTTTCCAGAAACAAACCAATCACCATAAATATCAGCAATTTTAATTTCTTTATATTCATTTTTCTCTTCAATTTTTTGGATTTTAACTGCCACTTTTTCCATTTGATGAACATCTTCAACTTCTCCATCATATTTTACTGTTCGATGCACTAAGTAATCCAACTTCTTCTCTATCCTCTCACTTGTATTTGATAATTTCTGTATTTCTGAGAATATCTTTTGCAGATTTAAAACTTCTTTCTGGTGTTGAAATTGTGCCTGATTTCCAGCTGACAAACACTGCTACTCTAGCTTAGAAGGTTTTAGCAGAATTAAGCACCACAATAACATTTCACCTTTCTCTGGTTAAAAATCTACTTCAAAGGAACATCTGTGTGTTTTTTCTTCTTCTTATCACTCTCTATAAACAAGCTGTGAGTCTTTGAAGTGCCAAGCCAGGATAATCAGTGAAAAAAATATTTCATTTCCAATACACAGACGTCTAACTTCCGAGTAACAGTGTTACAATGTTACAATGTCACCATTTCTTTTTTTTCTTTTTGTATCTTTTTGTATTTCAAGTTAAAAAAGGTCTGATTCTTAAATGAGTTAGGAAAACACCTACAGTAATGAAAGAGGAGAGTTTTAGTCCCTAGATTACAGAGACTAGTCAAAGAAAAAAAATAGAAGAAGGAACCTTAATCCGTTTATTTTAAAGGGCTTGCATAAATTCCATTCGTAAAAATAACATTTAAAAAGTAAGATAACCCACTGTTCAAAACCAGTCCAAATTTAATTCCACCACTTATTTCTTCTGTTCTCCAATTTAAATTAATTTAAAGTTTTTTTATAGGCAGTCACTTTTAAAACAGTAAAAATTCCTCAACAGTTGGAAACACTTTCTCTTTCCATATCCTTCCGTTTTGAAGCCGCCCCGACTTCATCAGCCATTTGGCTGGATTTTTTGTCACCAGCTTGAAGAGCTTCTCTTGGATCAATCAGAGACTTTGCGATGTCCCTGTAATCAGCAAGATGTATTCTTCCTGATCACTGTCTCTACGGGATGGTTTAGGTCCGTTTGGACTACCCAGAGGCAAAAGTGAGATTGCACGTCGTGTCATCGTGACCGGATCCTCACCAGGAGTGTTTTTTTTGAGTAACGTTTTTTTAGTACTGTAGCTAGGAGTTTTTCTCTGAATATTTTTTTTAGTACTGTAACTAGGAGCAGGAAATCTAGGAAAGGTGTCTTGAGGTGTAGGATGGAGGTGTAGGCGGCGCGGCAGTAGCTCGCAGCGGCCACTCTGGATCCAAAGTGGTGCTATTTTTATGTTGTATCCCGTCCCACAAAACATATGGAGGTCAGAGCAACTGGTGTTTACATGTACAGGAACTATGGAAATACAGAAACAACTCCAACACCATTAATGATGATTAATGATGATTTGCGGGAGAAGCTGTGCAACCTCAGGTTGCTCCGAGATCCAGGCCCTCAGACCCCAGCATTGCCAGAAGCCAATGGATCGAGGAGGGGGCATTGGAAGCAGTGCAAGAGAAAGCGGAAGCACGGAAAGCGAGCAGGGGTTAAGGCTAGGCTAAAGGCAAACCTTAGCCAGCCTGCTCTACCATCCATCCTGCTAGCAAATGTCTGCTCCCTGGACAATAAATTAGATTACATCAGACTCGGAAGAAGGCGGGGCTTAGCAATGTGAAGACAGACTTTCAGGCTGCTCCTGAATGTTCATCTAAACTAGATCATCTGGATGGTTCTTTTTGGACCCAAGCTGTCCCGAAGAGACAGTGAAAGGTAGGGGGAGACCCAGTGGTCCCAGAGACACCTGCAAAGTCTCTGGGGACCCAGGAAAAACCCTCTTTGCCAGTGATTTCCGGATTAGCCTCAAGGCTACTGAAACTGCTGACAGCCCCAAATAGACTGGAGAAGAAGCATGTTGTTTTGGTGAGAGCTTTAAATTCTTTTTCTTTATTGGAAAGAGAACACTCAAATTTGGAAACTTAGTTTAAAATAAGGCTGACTAGTGAGAAAAGCGGCGGGTATAAGCTTTGCCAATTGAAGGATTATTTTTTATTTTTTCTGTTTCTCTTTTTATCTTTGGAAACCGGGCTGGACTTTCTTGCAATTCAAATCGGCTTTCTGTGTTTTTCTTTTTACCATTGATATCTTTAACTTTGCACCTTATGGGGACATTGAATTTAAACTTAAAGTGCTCTGAAGATCTGTTGTTGTTTTTTTAGCTTTTTGGTTGTGTTTTAGTAATTCTTGTCACTTTCTTTATATTTATAAATAAAGTTACGGAAGCTTTAATACTGAGTTAATGCAAGCTAACAAGTTAATACAAGCTAATACTGCCATCTAGCGGACTTGAAATATTATTACCAAACTTTCCCCTGTAATCTATCTGACTTTTAAAAAAAGGCTTTATTTATACGGCTGCTGCTCTTCCTTATCTGGAACTTTGCCTCAGACTAAATAACAGAGCAGCAAAGGAAGCTGAGAATGACCTTGGAAATACTTTTATTTTAGAGGGGGGGGGGGAAGACTGAACTTATTTGTTTTAGCTTGGTGGCAGTTTTTTTGTTTTTGTTTTTTTACATTACTTTCATATTATTCTGCTGGGGAGATATTGATATTGACCTTTTTCTTTTTTTATTATTATCCTTTTTGACTTTTTGACTACTTACATTCTTTTTCTTTTTTTGTGGCTTGAAGCATTCTTGTTTTTTCTTTTTTGGGTTTTTTTCTTTTCTTACCCTATGTCTTCTTTTTGCACTTTTTTTTTCTGAAGACATTGGGACATCAATAGATGGCTCACCTTAAATTTTGAGCAAACTAGTCTGAAGAGTCTTTCTTTCTTTCTTTCTTTCTTTCTTTCTTTCTTTCTTTCTTTCCTTATTCTTTCACTATCTCTCCCTTTTCTCTCTCCTTTTACCCTCTTTCATAAGTCAGATTTCCACTCTCCCCCCTTCTTCTGTCTCTTATGCCTTTTTCTCATCATACTTATAACCTTACACCTTCCAAAACTTGCTGATCATGAGTAGAAAAGCAGCCCCTGTTGGCTCTACAACAACTTCCGCCCCCTCACCTGCGGGAGGCCAGAGGACAATACAGCCAATGCTTCAGCAAGAAAAAGAGAAAGGAGCAAACTTTGAGACAATCATGCAAGCGATACAGAAAATGCAAGCAGGACTTGACAGTAGGGATGATGAGCTAGGCTGGCTCTAGAGAATTACAAACGCTTCCTTGCGGGAGGGATCTTTTCCACAACCTCTGAAGGAGGCGGTGGTGAGACCCCTCCTCAACAAGCCTTCTCTGGACCCAGCTATTTTTAAAAACTATCGTCCAGTCTCCAACCTCCCTTTTTTAGGGAAGGTTGTTGAGAAGATGGTGGCCCTCCAACTCTGACGGACCTTGGACGAAGCAGATTACCTAGACCCTTCTCAGTCTGGTTTCAGGCCTGGTTATTGCACCGAAACTGCTTTGGTCGCACTGACCGATGATCTCTGGTGGGCCAGGGATAGAGGTCATTCCTCTATCCTTGTGCTCCTTGACCTCTCAGCGGCCTTCGATACCATCGACCATGGTATCCTTCTGCGACGGCTGGAAGAGGTGGGAGTGGGAGGCACCGTTCTACGGTGGTTCTCCTCTTACCTCTCTGACAGGTCGCAGTCGGTGTTGGTGGGAGGGCAGAGGTCAACTCCTAGGCCCCTCAACTATGGGGTGCCACAGGGGTCGGTCTTGTCCCCCTTCCTATTTAATATCTACATGAAGCCGCTGGGTGAGATCATTCGCTGGCATGGGATTAAATACCACCAGTACATGGACGACACACAGTTGTATCTGTCCGCCCCATGTCAACTCAGCGTAGCGGTGGAAGTGATGTGCCAGTGCCTGAAAGCTGTTAGGGTTTGGATGGGAGTGAACAAACTCGCACTCAATCCTGACAAGACCGAATGGCTATGGATGTTGCCCCCTAAGGATAGTCCAGCTACTCCGTCCTTAAGCCTGGGAGGAGAAAATTTGCCCCTCTCAGAGAGGGTCCACAACTTGGGGTCCTCCTGGATCCACAGCTGACTTTGGAACATCACCTGTTGGCTGTGACCAGGGGGGGCCTTTGCCCAGGTTTGCCTGGTGCACCAGTTGCGGCCCTATTTGGACCGGAAGGCACTTCAAACAGTCACTCACACCCTCGTCACCTCAAGACTGGATTACTGTAATGTGCTCTACTTGGGGCTGCCCCTGAAAAGTTTTCGGAGACTACAATTAGTCCAGAATGCAGCCACGCGAGTGATACTGGGTGTACCAAGGTACACCCACACTACACCTATCCTCCGTGAGCTGCACTGGCTTCCCATTGGTCTCCGAGCATGATTCAAGGTGCTGGTTATCCCCTTTAAAGCCCTACATGGCCTAGGACCCAGATATCTACGAGACCATCTTCTGCCGAATACCTCCCTAAGACCGATAAGATCGCACAGGATGGGCCTTCTCCAGGTGCCTTCTGCCACCTGGAGAAGGCCCATCCTGTGCGAAGGCCCAGCTGACAATGTCAGCTGGCGATGCCTCGGAGTAGGGCCTTCTCTGTTGTCACTCTGGCCCTATGGAACGAGCTACCCCCAGAGATCCGGACCCTATCCACTCTCATGGCCTTCCAAAAAGCTATCAAAACCTGGTTTTTCAGCAGGCCTGGGGCTGTTGACCTCTTGATTGAGGTCCAGCCCCGCTTAGACTGGGTGCATGTTGTGTTTCTTTTAAATTTGCTGTGCCTTATTTGTTTTAATCTTTTCTTAATATTTCTTATTTCTGTAAGCCGCCCGGAGTCCTCCGGGATTGGGTGGCCTATAAATTCAATAAATGGAAATGGAAATTTGGACTTAGAGTATGTTGATATTTGTATGATGGGAGACTTTAATGGCATCGTGAATCAAAATATGGACTATAAAACATACAAAACAAAAAAGTTAAATAGAAAATTGCTGCCGAAATCCTTCTTCAGGATGATAGATGAAGTAAATCTAAAAGATATGGAGAGAAAGAAATGTCAAAAAAGAACAATACACTTTTTATTCAAATAGACATTCATCATTTTCTAGAATAGATATGATATGGGCTTCAGCAGAATTGAGCTGCAATGTACAAGAAATTGAGATTGGAGCAAGCACTTGGGCAGACCACAACCCAATTTCAATTAAATGGAAAGGCCAAAGGGCAAGATCTAGATGGACATTAAATAATACCATATTGAAAGAAAAAGACTTTGTACAAAAAATGAAAAAAGAGTTAGTCCTTTTCTTTAAAGAGAATAGGAAAGAAGACACATCAATGCAGAATCTTTGGGACACAATGAAGGCTGTTACTAGATGTCTGATAATAGACTATACAAGGAAAAGAAACCTAAAGAAAAGACAAATGCATAAAGTCTTAGATAATGATTATAAAATACTTGAAAGAGAATTACAGAGATTGCCACAAAAAAAAGATGTCAAGATAAAAATGGACATAATTAAACATAAAATGGACCTACTGGAAAAGGAAGAAGTGGCACAAAAAATTAGAGGTGCTAAACAGAACTATTTTGAAAATGCAAATAAACCAGGCAGGTGGTTGGCATATAAGCTGAAAAAAAGAGAGAGAAACAAAGAAAATATTCCAATTAAGAGATGAACAAGGGCAAATTCAGTATGGAAATACTGAGAAAAAAAATATTATACAAGACTACTATGCTAAGCTTTACGAACAAGAGAAGGTGGAGGAGGGAGGAGTCAAAAAGTACTTACAGGATGCCAATCTTCCCCAGATATCAGATGAAATTAGAACAATGCTAGAAAGTAAAATAACAATGATGGAGCTAACAGATACACTTAAAAAACAAAACAATGGAAAAGCCCCAGGTCCGAATGGACTACCTGTGGAATTTTACAGAACATTTGAAGAAATTTGGACTCTTCCACTCCTACAAGTTATGAATGAAGTGATGTTAGAGAGTAAAATAGTCATGGTCAGAAGTATATATTACATTGCTACCCAAGGAAGAGACCGATCTAACACAAATCAAAAATTATAGACCAATTTCTTTATAAAATTCAGACTATAAGCTATTTACATCTATATTAGCAGAGAGACTTAAAAAATATTTAAATGGCTTCATCCACTCAGATCAAAATGGCTTTTTACCTAAGAGACAAATTAAAGATAATATGAGAATGATTTTGAATACTTTGGAATATTATGAGGCCCACCCCGAAAAACAAATGGCTTTGATGTTTCTCGATGCGCAGAAGGCCTTTGACAATGTGAATTGGCAATTTATGTTTTTACAACTGGAGCAGATGAACTTTGGTAAGAAATTTACTCAAACCATACGAATGATATATTAGAAACAAGCAGCAAAGATAATAGTAAATGGAGAATTAACAGATCCTAGTGAAATAAAGAGAGGTACGAGACAAGGTTGCCCATTATCGCCATTACTCTTTGTCTTAACATTAGAGGTCTTAAACAGAAAGATCAGAGAAGAAGAAGAAATAAGAGGAATGAAAATTAAGAAAGAAGAATATAAGCTACAAGCGTTTGCAGATGATCTAGTTTTTATTCTTGAAGATCCACTAGAAACAGCACCCAAACTGCTAGAAAGAATAGAGGAATATGGAAAAGTAGCAGGCTTGAAAATAAACAAAGACAAAACAAAGATTATGACAAAGAATATGCCAGCAACACAAAAGGAAGAGTTGTCAGAAACTTTGCAGATTCAAATTACAAGTAAGGTTAAATATTGGGGATATACCTATCATCTAGGTGCAGTACTCTTAAGGAGGACAATTATACTAGACTAAAACAACAAATAGCGACTGATCTGATGAAATGGGGAAATTTGCATCTATCAATGATGGGAAGAAGTTCTACAATTAAAATGAACATTTTACCTAGAATTTTATACCTGTTTCAGACAATCCCAGTCAGACTGGGTAAGGACTTTTTTCAAGATTTAAACAAAATAGTTTTGAAGTTTATTTGGCAAGGGAAAAAAGCCAGAATAAAACTTAAATTGTTACAAGATGCTAGAATTAGAGGAGTATTGGGCCTACCTGATTGGGAGCTATACTACCAAGCAACAAATTTGATGTGGATTAAGGAGTGGATATCATTAAAAAATTCTAGATTATTGAATGTGGAAAGTCATGATTTACTGTTGGGATGGCATGCTTTCTTATGGTATAAGGGAACTAAAGCACATGGTTATTTTAGAAGACCTTATATAAGGGAGGCGTTGTTATTAAACTGGGAAAAGGTAAAAAGATTACACTACTTAAAAATTCCAGTCTGGATATCAACAGTTGAAACTTATTGTTTTAACCCCTTTTTTATATTTCTCATTTCTGTAAGCCGCCCGGAGTCCTCCAGGATTGGGCGGCCTATAAATTCAATTAATGAAATGAAATGAAATGAAGCATTTTCATATCCAATAATATATAAAAAGGAACAAACAGTTAGATACGTTGAAATATTGAATGCAGAGGGTGAACTCAAATCTATCCAAGAATTGAAACAAGAAGGGATAGAAATGAACTGGTATTCATATGTACAGATACAATCTAGATATAATGAAGATAGAAAATCCAAAGGTTTTTACAATAAAATGACTGAGTTAGACAAAATTTTAACAGGTACTGATGAAAAAGTAATTAAAAAACTATACGGATATTTATTGGAGATTAAATTACAAGAAGAACAAGTCAAAGAAACTATGATAGCTTGGGGGGGAAATTTTAGGTATGGGATTGACTTAGAGAAATGGCAGAAACTGTGGTCTCAAAATTATAAAATGACAATGTCTATTGCATATAGAGAAAATTTGTATAAGATGTTTTACAGGTGGCATCTACCCCCAACCAGAATTGCAAGAATGTCCAAGAATAAATCAGAAAAGTGTTGGAAATGTCATCAGATACTGCGCTCATATTACCACATGTGGTGGACTTGCATTGAAGCTAAAAGATACTGGACTAAAATCCACATGTGGTTGGAGAAAATGACACACAAACAAATAGACTTTAAACCAGAGGTCTTTTTATTGAGGCTCATACCAGAAATTTATAACAAAGACTTAAAATATCTGATTGTAAATGTGTTAACAGCAGCCAGAATCGTATTTGCAAAAAACTGGAAAAATGAAACAATACCAAAACAGGAAGAAGTTATTCGAAAAATAATGGACTGTGCTGAAATGAGTAAATTGACACTTGAAATTAGAGAACAAGAGGACGAGCAATTTTATAAGATATGGGACTTGTTTTATCAGTGGCTGGGGGAAAAAAACTTGGAAATGAAAAATGTTTTACTCATGCTTTAACTGAAGGAGTTAAATGATAACATAATCATGCTGTCAAATAAATTAACAATGATACAATGAAAATTCAATTCTATGAATTGAATACTTTAGAATTTTTTTGTTTTAAAAAGGATAAGGATAATGACTTTATGTATACTTGATAGAGGATTGGTGATATAATGTATAACGTTAAGAACATATTACAATGATATCTTGTTGCTGATAAATAATTTTAATAAGGGAATAATTGAAAATTGGTATATATATGTAGCGACTATTTAGAATATTTTGTTGAAAAATGAAGGAATAAGATTTCTGTTTGAATGTATGATGTACAAGGATAATAATGAAGCATACCTGATAGTTGATTGGTGGAATTATGCATAATTGAAAATAGTGATATGCAAATATAAATGGTTGGTAAAAAAAATTTCTATCACATGGGGATTATATAAAGGTATACTGTTATCAAATAGACAATCAAGAATGTAAGGGAATTATGATTTATTGGAAAAAAAATAATACTAATTGTAATTGAACATATACTGTACAATGAAAGGGAGGTATTTAGTTATACTAGAAGAACAATCTGAGATTGTAAATGTTATTTGAGAATATGGATGTTAAAACACCTGTAACCAAACGACATGCTGTATGTGATTATGTTTTTTTTATTTTTTTTTATTGTTGTGTGTATGTGTTGTCTATGTAATAAAAATAAAAATTTATATTAAAAAAAAAGATTACATCAGACTCCAGCAAGCTACATGGCGTGAGTACAGGCACATGGCTGCGTGATAGAGTTCCGGATGCTGCTATTCAGCTGGACAGGTTAACTGTGTTTCGTGCTGACAGAAATGCCACTCTGTGCGGTAAGACGTGGTAGCGGACTATGTGTGTACATCAACACAGAATAGTGTAAAAACTCTGTCCTTGCTTCCACCTACTGCTCACCGCTTGTGGAGTTTATGGTTGTGAGATATAGACCTTTTTATTTACCAGGGAATTCACCACTGCTATTATACTCAGTGTGTATATTCCACCTAGTGCTAAAGCTAAGGAGGAGCTCTGTATACTTCACCGGACTATCAATGATCTGCAGAACACATACCCTGATTGATTGTTTATTGTTGCCGGAGATTTCAGTCATGCAAATCTCAGGACTGTGCTCCCTAAATTTCATCAAAATGTGGACTTTGCAACCAGAGGGGAAAACACACACTGGATGTTGTTTATACAAACATCCCGGGTGCATATTGGGCGAAGCCCCGCCCCCACCTTGGCTACTCAGATCACGTCTCTGTTATGCTAATTCCAGCATAGAGACCATTCATCAGGCGTTCAAGACTAGTTTGGAAGCAGGTGAGGGCTTGGTCAGCAGGAGCCATCTCTGCTCTTCAGGACTGCTTTGAATGCACTGACTGGGACATGTTCAGGGAATCTGCAACCAACAGTGACTCCATTGACTTGGAGGAGTACACATCATCAGTGATTGGCTATATCAGCAAGTGCATTGATGATGTCACAGTCTCCAAGACAATTATCTCACACTCCAACCAGAAGCCGTGGATAATTGGAGAGGTGTGTGCTCTACTGAAAACCCAAGATTTTTCATTCAGGGCAGGTGGTATAGCAGCCCTAAGAACAGTGAGAGTCAATTGTTCTGGGCCATCAGAGAAGCAAAGCATGCACATGCCCAGGCAAGAAAGAGAGAGAGCAGAGAAGGAAGGTGCGAGAGGGAAAGGCAGATACAAACTAGAAGTAACAAAAAACACCTCGTCTAAAGATGGACCAGGAAATAACAATTATTTTGATAAACTTGAATGAACTGAATGCACCAAAAAAAAAAGAGCGCAGCTGTTTAACAAACTTAAGAAATTGAAGGTAGATATAACCTGTATACAGGAAGTGCATATTAAAAGGGAACATAGGAACTTACTGGAAAACAAAAAACTAGGGAAATTATATATAGCATTGGCAGATAAAAAAAAGAGGGATAGCAACCTATAGAAAGGAAAAAATAAACTCCAAATATAGTCATATATGCACCAAATCAGAAACAAGAGGAATTTTATAGGAAATTACACAACAAAATAAATGAATTAGAATATGAAAACATTTGCTTAATTGGGGATTATAATGCAATAGTGGATAAAAAAATGGACTATGAAAGCAAAAAGAAAAATAAAACAAAAAAAATACATTACCGAAATCCTTTTTTGAGATGGCAATGGAATATAAACTACATGATATTTGCACAAAACAAGAAAGCAATATACCTTTTATTCGAACCCCCATCAATCTCTATCAAGAATCGATATGGCTTGGATCTCATCTGGGCTACATAATCAAATAGACGAAATTGAAATAGAAGCAAATGAGTGGGCAGATCACAATCCAATAAAACTAAGATGGAAAGGTCAAAGAAGAAGAAAAAGATGGATGACGAATTCAAGTATTGTAAATGAAATAGAATACACTCAAATGCTGGAGAAAGAATTAAAATTGTTTTTTAGAATAAATAAAAAGGAAGACACCTCAATTCAAAATCTCTGGGATACTATGAAAGCATATACAAGAGGCCTTACGATTGCCTACATGGTAAGAAAAACTAGAAAACAAAAAGAGCTACAAGAAGGTATGCAAAAAGAACGTAGGGAAGTCGAAGAAGAACTATAGAAAGATCTAAAGAATAAAACTAAAAAGGAAAAAATAGAGGTGATAAAACATAAGATCAACTTAATAACTCAAAAGGAATTAGCACAGAAAATTAAAGCTGTCAGACAGAATTACTTTGAACAAGCCAACAAACCAGGACGATGGCTGGCATACAGACCGAAGAACACAAGAGAAAAAAGGATGATATATCAATTAAAAGATGATGAGGGAAGAATTCAATACAAAGTGGAAGAAAAGAAGCATATCATTCATAAATACTTCACAAAACTATACGCACAAGATAGTATGGAATAAAACAAAATGAAACAATATTTAAACACAGAAAAGATAACACCAATCTCAAAAGAACAAAGGGAGGTGATAAACAGGCCAATAATGTTAGCCGAAGTGGAATTAGTCCTGAAAAATCAGAAAAATAATAAAACCCCAGGACCAGACGGAATACTGGTGGAGCTATACAAATATAACAAATAATATTGGAATAACTAGGATTGGAAATGTTTAATGAGGTTTTAGGAAAAGCCAAGATACCTGAATCATGGACTGAAGCAATAATATCACTAATCCCAAAAGAAGAAACCAATCTACAAGAAATTCAAAATTACAGGCAAATTTCATTATTAAACTCTGATTATAAAATATTTGCAGCAATTATGGTGGGAGGAATTAAACAGGTTTTAAATGAATGAATACATCTGGACCAAAATGGATTTTTACCCCACAGACATATTAAAAATAATACGAGAGTATTATATGAAATTATAATGTTGCAGTATAGACAGATGGAATTTGCCTTAAGGATAAGAGGCCTCAATGAGAAAAATCAAGAAAATTTGAAGCAGATTTTCTCAGAAGCCTTTGATCAATTGATGGGAAGGTCAGGAGAGAATTTTGACTGGCAAATTGAAAAGATATATCGTGTTAATTCCTGGCTCGCCAGACAAAAGCAACTCCCAAGAGATATTGTGGTGTACTTTGCTACAAGAGATATGAGGAATTTGATATTGCAAGAGTCTTACAAAACTAAGCTTCAAATTGGGGGTCAGGAGGTGACTGTTTTGAAGGAAATATCACCTAAAATGTTGAGATCGAGGAAAAACTATGCCTTCTTCGTCGATGAGCTCAAAAATCACCAGATACAGTTCAGATGGGAGGCCCCAGCCGGACTTGCAGTTACCTACCAGGGGCAAAGATATCATCTTAACTCAGTATGGAAGGCTCAAGATTTTTACAATAATATACTGAAGGCTGGACATCCCCCCCTTCCTGGACCTAGAGAAAGAGAACAAGAAGGACAGGATAGACAGCAAGTTACTCAAGGACCATCAAGGCTGGACCAACTTCTCTCAGAGCTACAAGGAGCAAAGGAGCAAAGACAAACCCGCGTGATTACCAGGCGAATGGAACAAGAGTTAAAAAAGCAACAAGCTTCACAACAAACACATGTTATGGTACAAGAAGCCACAGATCTTAGTTTAGAAGCAGTGGGCGGAGCCAGGCCAAAAACCAAACTTTAGGATTTCCAGTGGGCTCTTTAAAAGCTTCAGGGAGCTAAAGATGACAACTAAGTTCTTAACCTGGAACATTAATGGTTTAAATTCCCCACAGAAAAGGAAGAAAATAAATCACTATTTGAAACAGTTTAAGAATGACATAATTTGTCTGCAAGAGACTCGTATTAGATCAACTGACCAGAAATACTTGATTAATACAAGACTTGGACAACATTTTATGGCTTCTGCTCCTGAGAAGAAAAATGGTATAGTTATTTACTTAAGAAAAGACATGAAAGCCGAATTAATTGAAGCTGACTCTCAAGGAAGATATATTGCAATAGAACTGATATTAGAAGGGAAGAAGATACTTCTAATGGGAATATATGCTCCCAATCAACAAGATAAATTTTATAAAATGCTCCATACTAAGTTAGTACATTGGGACTATAGATCTTGCATATTATTGGGTGACTGGAACGGTGTTATGGATACCAAGAAAGACAAGAAGGGTCTCCGACAAAATATCCAATTGCGAGCAAAATTACCCAAGTCCTTTTTGGATATGATGGATGATTTTGAACTGAGAGACATCTGGTGAGAAAGGAATGCAGAAGAATATGACTTCACATTTTTTTCCGATAGACATCAATCCTTTTCTAGGATTGACTTTATACTAACAACCAATGATTTGCTTTCTAGGGTAAAGAAGATGAAGATATGTTCCATGTGGGCAATTCCTAGACACGCAATAGAAAACATAAATATAGTACATAATTACATACAGACAGCTTCTTACCCTAGAAAGAGGGGTATTACAACTAAAACCCTTGAATGTACTAAAAGAGGAAAAGGCAATTCAAACATGGTTTCAGTATGGGTATTTACAGGCCAGATGGAAAAAAGATCAAAAAATCGGTATTCTGTAAGATGAGGATAATTTATTAAAACAAATTAGAGATCAAAGTCCAATGCATATAAAGAGACTATATAATTAATGTATTAATAGAAATGGATTCAGAAACAGAATTAGTTAAAGACTGTATGATAAAATGGGCACAAAATTTTGAAGAACCAATAATGTTGGATACATGGGAAAAGATTTGGGTAAGAAATGTAAAATTTACACAAGCCCAAAATTTGAGAGAAATCTTTTATAAGATGTTTTATAGATGGCATTTAGATCCTAAAAAACTGGCCTCTATGTATCTGAATTTACAACCTAAATGCTGGAGATGTGATTGTGCTGATGCTACATACTATCATATATGGTGGACTTGTAAAAAGGTTAAAGCATTTTGGATAAAAATATGGTGGATTATGCAAAATGTTCTTTAAAAAAGGATAAAGTTTACCCCTCAGTTATTTTTGTTAGGCATAATTACTGATTGCACAGTTATAGAGACTAACTTGATTTTGCATTTAATAACTGCAGCAAGACTGTTGGTGGCGCAATACTGGAAAAAGGAAGATTTGCCTACTATTCAAGAATGGACATTAAAAGTAACAAACTTAGCAGAGATGGCTAAAATATCAGCATATCTCAAGGACCATTCCAATGAGAGATATAAATTGGAGTGGAGAAGATGGATTGACCATACTCAAAATAAATATGGGACTAAGAAATTCCAGATAGCTTATGATTGAGGCAACAAGGAATGACATAATCTGTTTAGAGTTAGCCTAGCAAAGAGGAGTTAAAGCTCAAATGATAGAGGATATTAATTTTTTACTTTTAAGTTTACTTTAGAATATTTTTGTTAAAGATTTATACCCTGTATTGGTTCTGGGAAGTCAGGGGAGAGAAGGTTGGGAGGGGTGGGATTTGGGTGGGGAGGGTAGGGGGAGGGAAGTAAACATTTGTAAAAGGTTTTTTTAAAAATTTTCAATAAAAAAAGAAATAATATGAGAGTCATCCTAGACATAATAGTGTACTACGGGCGCATCCAGAAAAGCAAATGGTACTGGTTTTCCTTGATGCACAAAAAGCATTTGACAACATAATCTGGAAATTTATAACAACATTATTGGATGAGATGAAATTCGGAGAAAAATTTATAAAAATGATAGAAGGATTTTATAATACTCAGACAGCCAAAGTTCTGATGAATGGAGATCTAACAGAAAAGATTGAAATAAAAAAAGGAGTCTGACAGGGATGCCCCCTCTCTCCCTTGCTGTTTATATTGACTTTGGAAATTTTACTAAATGAAATTCGGAAAGACCAGGGAATAAAAGGTTTAAGACTCAAAAATGAAGAATATAAAGCCCAAGCCTATGCCGATGGCTTAGTATTTGTTCTAGAGGACCCTTTAGAATCCAACTTGAAATTAATTCAAAAATTAGAAGAATACGGCTAAGTGGCAGGACTAAAGATCAATAAAGACAAAAATGATAACCAAGAACATGACAAAAAAGCAAGAAGAGGAACTGGAAGTAGCAACCAGATTGCAATTAACTAAGAAAGTGAAATACTTGGGGATCTGGGTGTCGGCAAAATGTTCCACAATTAAAGATGATAATCATAATAAATTAGTGATATAAATAAAGAAAGATTTAGAAAATTGGAAAAATATTCAGTTATCACTCATGGGACATATAGCAACAATTAAAATGAATATCTTACCAAGAATTCTATTCCTGTTGCAAGCCGCACCTATTAATTCAGGTAAAAAATTCTTTCAAGAATTAAATAAAATAACCACTAGGTTCATTTAGCAGGGATGAAAATCAAGGATTAAACTAAAGTCAATGCAAGACAGCAAGGAGAGGGGTGGCTTAGCATTACCAAATTGGGATTTATACACATCAGCAGTAACAATAACATTGGTGAAGGACTGGATAGAGCTAAAGAATAAAAGAATTCTGACCTTAGAAGACCATGACCTGCAGGCAGGCTGGCATACATTTCAATGGGATGATAAAAATAAAACACACAAATACTTTCAAAATCATTTAATCAGAAGAGCGTTATTGCAACAATGGTTCAAAATAAAATAAAAAAACCACTATGTGAAAATCCCAAATTGGCTATCACCAACAGAAAGGACGACTCACCCAAATTTTACAGATTGGAACAAAATCCTAAAATACAGAGACTTAATTGATAGACAGGGAAATTTAAAAACAATTGAAGAATTGGCAGATCAGAACATGAAAGTTGACTGGCTAACATACCTCTAAATCAAAACTAAACACAATAAAGATACTAAATTATATGACATCGAAACAGAACCACACGAATTGGTCAAAATTATTCAAAGCCCAGATAGAAAGATGATAGGGAGAATATATAAATTCCTCCTGAAGTATAAAATGGAAGAGGAAATTGTGAAAGAACAAATGATAAAATGGGTGCAGAACTTTGGCTATAATATTGAATTAGACAAATGGGAAAAAATTTGGGGAATAAATTTAAAAATGACACTATCAGTTCCATACAAGGAAAACCAGTACAAAATGTTTTACAGATGGCACCTGGCAACAACAAGGTTAGCTAAAATTTCAACAAATACCTCCCCCAAATGCTGGAAATGCGAATCATACACGGAATATATTACCATTTATGGTGGACCTGTGAGGAGGCAAAAATTTTTTGGAAAATGATCAAAAATTAGCTGGAGGCAATAACAGGGGTTAAAATAGAATGGAAACCTGAAGTTTTTTTATTAGGAATTATGTCGGTGAAATACAAAAGAGAAATCCAGTATTTAATACTACATATACTTACAGCGGCAAGGATTGCCTTTGCCCAGAAATGGAAAAATAAATTAATCCCAAATGAAGATGAAATAATAAGAAAGATTATGGACTGTGCCAAAATGGATAAACTAAGTAAAGAAATCCAGGGAAAGAAAGAATCAGAATTCTACCAGATATGGGATAAATAGTATAGGTGGATGGAGGAAAAAAACAAAAATCAATGAAAGAATATAACAAAACTCAAAAATAATAGTTATGAGTAAAATAAGAGGGTTAAGAATGGTGAAATCCAAATGAAATACAATAGAAGGGCAAATAATATAATGTGAGCGGTATCGATTGATGATTGCTATTATAAAAAACAGGAAGTTCCTGTTCGTACTGTATTGTATAAATGTGGTGTACGTCTAATTTTTGTGTGTGTGTATTTTACGTTTGTTAATAAAAATCTTTATTAAAAAAAACAAAAAACAGCGAGAGTCAATTGTTCCGGGCCATCAGAGAAGCAAAGCATGCACATGCCCAGAGCATCCACCAACACTTCACGAACAGCGGTGACACACAGCGTATGTGGCAGGGCATCCAAGCCATCACTAATTACAGAACATCACCACCTGCTTGTGAGAGTGATGGGTCACTTCCAGATGTGTTAAACAGCTTCTATGGCCATTTCGAAGCACAGAACAACATGACAGCGAGGAAGTCCACACCTTCTTCCAACAACCAGATACTTTGTCTCTCCACTACTGACATGAGGAAAGCTCTAAGCAGAGTGAACCCACGGAAAGCTGCAGGACTAGACAATATTCCTGGCAGAGTACTCAGAGGATGTGCAGATCAACTGGCAAATGTTTTCACCGACATTTTCGACATCTCTCTGAGTACCACTGTTGTCCCAAAGTGCTTCAAGACAACAACCATTGTCCCCATGCCGAAGAAACCATCAGTGTCTTGCCTCAATGACTACCATCCCATTGCACTTACTCCCATCATCATGACGTGCTTTGAGATGCTCGCCTTGAGGCATATAAAGACCCTGCTGCCTGTAACTTTGGATCCACTGCAGTTTGCATACCGCTCAAATCACTCCACCGACGATGCCTTCCCCACTACACTCCATCTAGCACTCACTTAGAAAACAAAGACTCATACGTACGAATACTGTTCATAGACTTTTGTTCAGCATTCAACACTATCATTCCCCAACATATGATGGGGAAGCTGACCCTGTTGGGCCTGAACACTCCCTCTGTAACTGGATCCTGAACTTTTTGACTGGAAGACCTCAGACAGTCCGGATCATGAACAACACTTCTAACACCATCATACTGAGCACTGGAGCCCCTCAGGGCTGTGTGCTCAGTCCCCTGCTGACGCACGACTGTGTAGCAATGCACAGTTCGAATCACATCATAATGTTCGTCGGTGATACGACCGTGGTGGGTCTTATCAGCAAGAACAGCATACAGAGAGGAGGTGGAGAAGTTAACGAACTGGTGTAAAGCCAACAACCTGTCTCTGAATGTAGACAAAACAAAAGAGATGGTTGTTGATTTCAGGAGGACACAACATGACTGCTCCCCGCTGAAGATCAATGGCTCCTCCGTGGAGATTGTAGAGAGCAACTAATTCCTTGGTGTTCACCTTGCAGAGAATCTCACCTGGTCCCTCAACACCGGTTCCATAACAAGGAAGGCCCAGCAGCATCTTTACTTTCTTAGGAAACGGAGGAAGGCGCAGCTTCCAGCACACATCCTCACAACCTTCTACAGAGGGACCATCGAGAGCACCCTGAGTAGCTGCATCATCACCTGGTTTGGGAATGGCACCATTTTGGATCGCAAGACCCTACAGCGAATAGTGTGGACAGCAGAGAAGATCATTGGGGTTGCTCTTCTTCCCTCTGTCATGAACATATACACCACATGCTGCATTCGTAAAGCCAGAAACATTGTGGCTGACCACCCCCCCCCCATACATGCTCTTTACTCTCCTGCCATCTGGGAAAAGGTACAGAAGCATTGGGGCCCGCACAAACAGACCGTGTAACAGTTTCTTTCCACAAGCCATTAAACTCCTCAACTGTCTCTAAGTTCTTAGATTTAGAGTTATATGTAGTTCTGTGTTCTGCTCTTTTTCTTTTTTTATCTATGTTGTCTGATGTAGCACCTTGGTCCTGGGGAAACATTGTTTCGTCTCACTGTGTACTGTACTGTATATATTTTTGAAATGACAATAAAACCGACTTGACTTGACTTGACTTCCAGTATGGGAATCTGTGTGTGACTTTAAGAGACTCTGTGCCAAGTGTTGCCTTGCCCTGCATTTGGAAACTAGTTATCTGGCAGCTTTCCAAATGAGATAAGGCATGTGTGGATAAACATTCCTTTGAAAGACTGTTTGCTAAGCCTGGCTGACTGTGAATGAAAGGAATTCACATTTGTGTAACTAAAAGACGTTTTGTCAGGACCAAGGAGCTACGCCAGGGTGTCAAACTCAATTTCATGGAGGGCTGCATCAGGGCTGTGTTTGACTTTGGGGGGCCAGGGTGGGTATGGCCAGCTCGACGTCACTCTTGTCAGAGGTGCTACTGGTGGCCTGAGCACTCTGCCAGTGAAAATGGGCTCCCGAGCTCCGTTTCTGGCTGCTACAGCCTCCTTCAATCAGTGGTGATATTCAGCCAGTTTGGACTGGTTCAGACGAACTGGAAGTAGCGACCTGTGGGTGGGCTGGCCCACCCGCCCCGGAGCTATGCCATCCTATTTAGCCATGTTTCCTAAGCCGCATGCATGCAGGCAAGCTGCATGTGCGGGCAAAGCGCATGCATGGAAGGTTGCGTGCATGTGCGGAAAGCGCTCTTTCTCACATTTTCAGTGTGTGGCAAACTGGTGGTAAAATTATGTGAAACCCACGTCTGCATTCAACCCTCTGCCAATGAAAATGGAGCTCGAGAGTGCTGCCCTTGGCCTCCTGAGCTCCGTTTTCACTGGCAAAGGCACAGCGAGCTGGTCCTTTCCTGTTTCTAGGGCAGCCCCGTGGGCCAGATGTAAGCACCCCGCGGGCAGAATCCAGGCCCTGGGCCTTGAGTTTGACACACTTCAGCTACACCAAATATTAACAGGATTAAAATGTTTGTGAAGCATTAATGGAACTTGAATGATAAAATTGCAAACCAGTTGGCTCCCATGATTTGAAAGGTGAAGTTATGCTGGCCACCAGAACTTGTGTTATTTCCACAGGTAAGTTGGACAAGCACGTCATTGAATTGTTGATGCAACTACAAAGCTGGGATTCATCATTAAAGGCATTGACCCATTTTTATGGCTTTCAAGAAGGCAGCCATGGAACAGCAGCCCCTGTGCCAAATTTCCCTTCTGTCCTCATCATCCCCCTTTCCTCAATAACATTAAGATCAGAGGTGGAATTCAGCTGTTTTGGACCAGTTTGGACGCACAGGATGCTAAGGACTGGCTGGCCTCTCCCACCCCTCCCAGGAGTCTCCACACGGCCCGTTCATCATGCCAGGTAAGTGCAGGACCTGCATGGAGGCGCTGGGAGGGCGGAAATGAGCCTCCTGGAACTTCCAGAAGTCCAGAAATGGGCCTGTTTCTGGCCTCCAGAGCCCAGGGTAGGCAGCTTGTATCCTCCTGGAGGTTCGAAGGAAGTCTCCGGAGCCTGGGGAAGGAACCCCCACCACCATGGTGCAGGAGGTTGAGTAGGCCATGCCCCCCATTGCCATGCCTACCCAGCAACTGGGCAGAGAACCAGTTGCTAAGATTTTTCAATCCCACCCCAGATGCTTCCACTTCAGTTCAGACCAGCTGCACAATCTCAATTCAATGCTGTACAGTTAAAGCATAATCAAACTAGAATTACCTGGATCGAGATGCAGATTAATAGCACCTGCTGGAAAGCATGTTGAAACATGCACGCATTCCAGGTTTCTACAAATGCTGGAGGCATCAGGGGTGATGGATGGGACAGATCTTGAGAAACTGACAACGTTCTCCCTAACAGCTCGGGAGCTGAATGTTCTTCCAACTATTTTTCCTTTAGTTTTTATCTGATCCAATTCTTTTTTCAATCTGGGCAATTCCAGGTGTGCTGGGCCACCACTCATTTGCCAGCTGGCCAGACACAGCTGGAGATGCCTGGTATGTGTGTGTGTGTGTGTGTGTGTGTGTGTGTGTGTGTGTGTCTTTGGGAGGATTAACTAAGTCCATTCTTGGCATCTATTCTGGCTAACCTGCACTGGCCAGCTGTCCTGTGCCTTTGCTGAAGAGAAGCTTTGTGTGTGTGTGTGTGTGTGTGTTTGTTTGTGTGATTAGTTGTGAGTCAGCAAAACAGACATTTAATCTGTGTTTGCCCATTTGGTCAGCCTAGCTGATTGCAAAAAAACCTTGTTTCCTGTTGCAGTGCTTGCTGTTAGAAATTTAGGTAAAGGTTCCCCTTGCACATATGCGCTAGTCGTTCCTGACTCTAAGGGGCGGTGCTCATCTCCGTTTCAAAGCCAAAGAGCCAGCGCTGACCGAAGACGTCTCTGTGATCATGTGCCCAGCATGACTCAATGCTGAAGGCACATGGAATGCTGTTACCTTCCCACCAAAGGTGTTCCTATTTTTCTACTTGCATTTTTTACATACTTTTGAACTGCTAGGTTGGCAGAAGCTGGGACAAGGAATGGGAGCTCACTTGGTTATGTGGCGCTAGGGATTCGAATCGCTGAACTGCCGACCTTTCTGATCGACAAGCTCAGCGTCTTTAGTCACTGAGCCACCGCATCCCGTTAGAAAGTTAGAATGTAGAATAATAGGCTTGAAAGGTACCTCGGAGGTCTTCTAGTCCAACCCCCTGCCCATGGCAATTTGCAAAAGAGCCTCAGCATGGACAGTGTCCATTGGTCTTGCTCTCCAGTTTAACCCAGCTGGAAGCATCCAAAGAAACAACGGGTGTCTGTGAAGATTCTCAAGTCATCCAGTCAACAACTAAGAAAGCAGGGGCGACTTGTGAGTAATGCTACACCTTGGAGGTGATTAGCACCTTGCCTAGGAAACAAGAAGAGGAGCGAACAGGGAGGGGGCTTTTGGAGGAAACAATTTGTTCCTTCTGTCGTTTCAAGAGTGGAACGTTCTGTTTGTGACTTCTGCACTGAGTTGTGCCTTGCCCTGCGTTTGAAAACTAGTTTGGAAACTTGGCAGCTCTCCAAACAAGATAAGGTTCATGTTGATAAATGTTCCTCTGAAAGACTGTTTGCTAAGCCTATGAATGAAAGGAATTCACAGTATTGTAAATAAAAGAGGTTTTGCAGGGACCAAGATTTTGCTTCTTGCTTTCTAAGGAAGCGTGGGTCAGAACACTTTTATAAAGAGGTCGGGCACCTCAGGACAGTTTTCTTGGAGCTGGTTAGCTGATGCACAGAACCAAATCTGGGCTGGGACCAAAAGTATCGGGTTTCTTGCCATTTTTTGTATAGAGAGAGATTATATAAATAAGGCCTGGAGCTAGTTTGATGGTGCACCTTATCAGGGCCTTGGATAAAACCCAGGTGTTTGAGTAGCTGCCAAAGATATTCCAAATATATCATCTTTGGCCCTGGTGTGCCTATCTTCCCCTCTTAGGTATCCAACTAGGGAATATTATTAGAAGAAACATGATCATCTAATCAATTTCAAGCTGTCATACAGAAACGACATTCAAAAGGCAACAGAGGCGAGAGGAGTCAGTATGTCATCTTCCAGGGAAAAAATGAAATATAATTTTATAGGGTTCCCACGTTACGTCCCTCTGCACACCTCTTGTATATGCCGAGACAAAAATCGGCTACCACACCTCCTCGTCACATCTTCTGCCACAACACTCCAGTAAAGTTTGAGAGATGTTTGTCGGGGACCATGGGAGAGCTAGCATTTTTGTGGGCAGGGGATGCTGCGTCATTGCTGGAGAAGGCAAAAGATTTGCAGAAAACATTGGACAGATTGTACGATGCAACCAGGAGTCTGAATCTTAAAATCAAAAGTACCAAAGAGCAATGCAGTTGCGTCTGGCAGGAAAAGTAGAGTAAGTGATTGCAAGTTATACATAAATGCAGGGGTGGAGTTCAAATTTTTTAGCAACTGGTTCTCTGTCCAGTTGCTGGGTGGCTGTGGCCATGGTGGTTATGGCCTACTTAGCCTTCTGCACCATTGCCCCCCCCCCCCAGATTTTGCCCTCCCTAGGCTTCAGAGGCTTTCCTTGAGTCTCTGGAAGGGCAAAAACGGCCTCCTACGGGCTCTGGAGGCCTTCCGGAGGCTGGAAATGGCACTATTTCCAGACTTCTGGAACTTCCAGGAGGCCCATTTTTCACCTTCCTCAGGCTCTGCGCTAGCCCTGCACTTACCTGGCATTCAAAACGGGCCACGTGGAGAATCCTGGGAGGGGCAAAGCAGTGTGGCCAGGGCTAGCCATTCCTTGCAACTACTGGTTCAGCAAAACAGATATAAAATTAGCATCCGATTTGCCTGAACTGGTCTGAAACAGCTGAATCCCACCCCTGCATAAATGGCAAGAAACCAAACAAATAAATGCATTTCCATCTACTGGCAGATTGTACATTATAGTAAAGATGGCGAAATTTCAAGACATGCTAAATGCTAGAGAGCAGCGGATAGCATGTGTTCGGTTGCAAGGCATAAAAAACTTGTCGAAACAAGCTATGATGACTGGGGATAAGAACCCTGCATAATGTGACAGGGAGAGAAGGCTATTTTAGGAGAAATACCAAAGTCAGCGGAAGGTGCTGAGAAGAGGTTCCTTCACATGGCTGGAAAATATGAGTAGGCAATGTATAGATTTGAAACCTGAGACATTTTTGTTAGGCATGATTCCAGGAAATTATAATCAGGGTAACACATATTTGATTTTACATATCCTAACAGCAGCTAGGATTGTATATGCCAGTGATGGTGAAGCTTTTCGGTATTGAGTGCCTGCGCAGCCTGTTTTTGGCTCTTTGGGGGGGCATTTTCAGGCTATTTTGGGGGCCAAAAATGACCCAAAAACGGCCCTAAAAACATCCTGGTTTTTTGGCCATTTTGGGGGGCTGTTTTCAGGCCATTTTCCAGTGCTCCAGTGCCCACAAAGAGCAACATGCACTCCAGAAACCAGAAGAGCAGCTGGCAACGGCACACATGCCCACAGAGAGGGTGCCATATGTCACCTCTGGAGCCTGTGCCATAGGTTCAATATATGCACAATGTTGGAAAAATCCAGAAACTCCTACAGATGATACCATTATCAAAAAAAGTTCTGCAATGTGCAGAGATGGATAGGTTAACCCTAAAAATTAAAAGAAAAGAAGATTCAGATTATTTCACAGCATGGGACATATTGTACAATTAGTTAAAGGACAGATATTGAGGTTAGAGTAGAATTAGGTGAAATATGGTCTACATGAGAAAGAAAAACAGATGTGTAAATATTTTGATGGTTGTATAATCGATACTATAATGGAAGATAATACATGTTGTAAAGATGATTGATATTATTGCATATTTGTTTATACATTATCGCTTATTTGTTTATATCTGTATCTGTATCTGTATCTGTATCTGTATCTGTATCTGTATCTGTATCTGTATCTGTATCTGTATCTGTATCTGTATCTGTATCTGTATCTGTATCTGTATCTGTATCTGTACCTGTACCTGTACCTGTACCTATATCGATTGATCAATCTATCAATCTATCAATCTATCAATCTAGCTATCTGCTTATAATGATGATGATGATGATGTTTGTATGTTAACACCTTGGACACCTAGAGAACACACTGCTCAACATAGAAATGGAATTTATGATATAAAACAATCAAAAATATTTTAAAGAAGAAGAAAAAAATGTGTGCATTAAGTCCTGAAGCAAGATGGATCAAAAATGAAGGAGGACAGCATTGCAAAACATGTGAAAGATGAATGGGTGCATGGAAAAGAAAGGAAAACACTAAGAAAACTGGAGCTGGATGGAGTAGGTGAGATTCAGAAAGGAAAAGAGCTAGATGTTCGAAGAACAAAAGCATGGTATGAAGTGGGTGCAGACTGATAGGGGCCAAGGATACAAAAGTAGAGAGTTGGAAAAGGACTTGTCGTTCAGTTGTAGCTCTGCTTTTTTCTGTCTTGGGTTTTGGAAGAAAAATCTGATCCAGTTCCCAGCTGGGAGAAAAGCGCTGGAAATAAAATGGAGGCTGACTGGCTGCAAGGAAGCGTTGAAAGAAATGTCCTTCTGGGTTCAGTTTCAAGTGGGGAGAAAGACACTGGAAACACGGAGGCCACTTGGAAAGATGGTTTAATGGTGGACAGGACGACATGGTTTGAGGTCCTAGGGGAAAAGGGGAAATCACATGCCTCAAAGATGTTGAAGAAGGGCTGGCTTGCTGAGAGGGTTTTATGCCCTCTCTGGGCCCCACCCCAGAGCTTCCCGTTCCTGTGTAAGAAATGCATCCTGATTGGTTGTCAGACTCCGGGGGTGTGGTCTTAACTAACTTTATAGGTTATCTGTGTGCTAAGTTTGCTTGAGTGGTGGCTGGGTGCAATGAAATGGCTCTACCTGAAGGGGGTAGACTTTTGGTACGTAGACTGGCCCAGGACCTTAATGACCCATTGACAAAAGTGGGGGCTATTAGTGTTTCCTGCCTAAAAACATGAATAGGCCTTAATGCAGAGGTGGGTTCCTACCAGTTATCACCTATTCGGTAGAACCAGTTCGTCAAATCTACCGAACCAGTTAGAAGAAGTTCCACCAGTGGACCCGGAAAGCAGGCCACACCTACAGAAGAGGTTCCAAAAATTTTTGAAACCCACCACTGGCAAGGATCTTGTAACTTGACAGCTTTAAGACTTCCATGCTTCAATGCCAGAGTTTCTGAATAGCTACTTGGACCGACCTAAGTACTAATTCATAATTTCATATCTGGTCACATGGGTGGTAAGCCACTCCCATTCGGTCACATGGGTGGCAAGCCACTCCCACAAAGGAGGCCACACCCACAGAGTAGGTTCCAACAATTTTTGAAACCCATCACTGCCTTAATGGCACATTGACAAAGGTGGGGGCAGCTGAGTTTCTGCCTCCCTTTTAGGGGAAAATATTCTGCCCTTGATATTTCTTAAAATATTTCATTTTCTAGGAGAGAGGAGGGTGCTAACTTCCTACAGAATGAAGGTTTATTTGGTTTCCAGAAACTTCCACAGGTAGAATGAATCTCTACTTTACCACTTTATAAGGCCTTGGTAAGGCCACACTTGGAATCCTGCATCCATTTTTGGTCGCCACGATGTAAAAAAGATGTGGAGACTCTAGAAAGAGTGCAGAGAAGAGCAACAAAGATGATTAGGGGACTGAAGGCAAAAACATATGAAGAACGGTTGCAGGAACTGGGTATGTTTAGTCTGATAAAAAGAAGGACATGGGGTGACATGATAGCAGTCTTCCAATATCTGAGGGGTTGCTACAAAGAAGAGGGAGTCAAGATATTCTGCAAAGCACCTGAGGGTAGAACAAGAAGCAATGGGTGGAAACTAATCAAGGAGAGAAGCAACTTAGAACTAAGGAGTAATTTCCTGACAGTTAAAATAATCTGTGGAACAACTTGTCTCCAGAAGTTGTGAATGTTCCAACACTGGAAGTTTTTAAGAAGAGATTGGATAACCATTTATCTGGAGTGGTGTAGGGTTTCCTGCCTAGGCAGGGAGTTGGACTAGAAGACCTCCAAGATCCCTTCCAATTCTGTTATTCTATTCTATTCCTCTTCCTCTCTCCTTCCCGCCCCTCCTCTTCCTCTGCTTTCCTCTTGTCCCCTCTTCTTCTCTTTCTTCCCCTCTCCTCCCCTCTGGATTTGGACTAGAAGACCTCCAAGGTCCCTTCCAACTCTGTTATTCTATTCTATTCTATTCTATTCTATATCAGTTTCCATCCATCATTCCTTGTCTGACCTTCAGCATCTTTGGAAGATTCTTCAGCTAAAGAAGTCAAGAACAGATGTTTGGTTTCTCCCCTCAACCACCCCCCTACTTTCTCAAAAAACAGAACCAATTCTTCAAGTGAGCAAAGAGGAGCCAGACTGGTTTTCCCTCCTTGGGTGTGGCAAAATTGTGAGACGACTGGCGATAGCTTCAAGGGCTGGTGCAGGAGGAACATGTCTCAATATGCAGATGTTGACTTCCAAGTTGGCGTGGAGCCAGGGTAAATATCAATTGGCTGAGAGTTCACTTGCCATCAGGCATGTGTTCTGCAACTGTGTTCATGAACAAACCCCTTTTTAATCCTTTCCTCCTATAGCAGTTCTCACTCAATTTGGTGAAGAAAAATCAGCTTTCATCTTTTTTTTTTGGTGGGGGGTGGGGAAAGAGGTTTTGATGAAATTGTCTTGGGACTTTTACGTAAGTTTAGGCTGATGAAGCCTTTTGTATATCTGAGTATCTTGATCGGGGTGAGAAACTATGGACCGTTTAAGCCAAGTATATAAAAGAATAGAATAGAATAGATATTGGAATGAAGAATCAAATCAAATCAAATAGAGTAGAATAGATATTGGAACGAAGAATTGAATCAAATTGAATTGAATTGAATCAAATAGATATTCCAATATCTATTCGATTCAATTCAATTCATTCATTCTTCTTGGAATGAAGAATTGAATCAAATTGAATTGAATTGAATCGAATAGATATTGGAATGAAGAATAGAATAGAATAGATATTGGAATGAAGAATTGAATCAAATCAAATAGAATAGAATAGAGTAGAATAACAGAGTTGGAAGGGTCATTGGAGGTCTTCTAGTCCAACCCCTGCTTAGGCAGGAGAACCTATACTATTTCATTTCTATTCTACTATTTCATGTGGCTGTCTAGTCTCTTCTTAAATACCAGGGATGGAGCCCCCACTACTTCTGGTGGCAAGGTATGCCACTGGCTAATTATCATCACTGTTAGGAAGTTTCTCCTTAATTCCAGGTTGCTTTTCTCCTTGATTACTTTCCAACCATTGCTTCTTGTCTTGTGCTATGGAGAATAATTTGACTCCCTCTTCTTTGTGGCATCCTCTCAAATATTGGAATACTGCTATCATGTCACCCCATTAATTCTTCTTTTATTTCGACTAGCCAAACCCAAATCCTGTAGCCGTTCTTCATATGTTTTAGTCTCCAGGCCTTAGATCAACTTAGTTGCTCTTCTCTGAACTTTTTCCAAAGCCTCAACATCTTTTTTGTAGTACGGTGACCAGAATTGGTTGCAGTATTCCAGATGTGGCCTTACTAGGGTTTTATAAAGTGGGACTAATACTCCATGTTATTTTGATTCTATGCATCTGTTTATACAACTCAGAATCATGTTAGCTTTTTAAGCTGCTGCTGCACACATCTGGTTCATATTCAAGTGACTCCAAGGTCTCTTTCACTGTTGCTGGTTTTTTTGCTTACCAATCTTCTGGTTCTTTACACACTCTGCACTTGTGTAAAATGTGGTTTCAATTATGGCCTTAATTGCATATTTGTTTGAATAGCTTGCTCTTACTTTCTTCTTCCTCTTTTAAATATTCCATTTTTAGCCATGGGCAGGTTTTATCTGTATCCACTTCCCCTTGATCTTTTGTAGAAACTAACTATGTAATGTACTGCTTTTCCTTGGCAGCATTCTCTTCTTTTTATTTTATTTTTTATTTTATTTTATTTTAATTGAACAAAAACACAAAAAAAGAATCATCCTTCATTACATCTTGTAGAAACCATGTCGAATGGTTACAGATAACTTTTGTGAATTTCTTCCATAGTTATTACTTATAGTTCATATTAGATTATACACTTTAAATAAAAAAACTTTGTATATCTTACTATCAATGTACCAAAATTCTCATTTGACAACAATTATTTGAACATGCTTTTACCTCAAATCATTCATACTTAAAGACACAACCACTTAATGGCATTCATTAGCTATTTCAAAAAATCCTTCAATAATTACACCTTTATGACATCTTTTAAGTAAAAGTCAATTAATAAACTTTCTAAACCTTTCCCCCCCCTTTCCCCCCAACTCACTGTTTAGAATTTACATCCGTTACTTTTGCCAATACCATAGCATGTATATATTATTAAACAATGTCCATTGACATTTCCTTGTTGTTATTATAATTGGCTAAAATCATTTACTATTTATGTCCCATCTTCTCTCATCAGACCTCCCCTCCACCCCAAAAAACCCTTACACCTTTATAACAAGATCTAAATAAAAATTTGTTAATAAAATTTATAGGTCTTTTTCCCAAGTCACAATTTGCAATTTATATCCAAATTTCTTTTACTAGATTGCCAGTACATGTATATATTATTAAGCTGTATCATTATCATTTCATTATTGTTATTAGAGTTGATTGTTTGTTAATGAATAAACATTTGATAAAAATCTAAAACAATCTAAGAGTTACTAAATTCCTACTTATTAATCACCAAAATCAACTAATTTTTTATTATCAACTTTCATTGTCAACCTGTATCTTTCCAGTAACAAAACAATCATCTCTCTTGCCAATTGTGGTGTCAGTCTTCTTTTTATCTCCTTTATAAGGTTTTTATAGACTTCTCTCTGCACTTTGTTGCTTGAAGGATCTCTCAGATAATCTCGTTGTCCACCAGTTGCTACTAAAATTAGTTTGACTTTGGTTGTCAATCTTGCGTCTGAAAAAAATTCTCTTCTTAAGTCCATCATCATCATTATTTTTTCTTCTTTTGTCTCCTGGAATCTGGGGTAGAGCTCCAATTCATCGAATTGCCTTTTCCATATTACCTTCTTTCCACTTTCACCCACATTTGCTCCATTAATAAATTCATCTATTGTCTTATCTTTATCTTCTATATCTTCATTCTCCCCTTTAATTTTGGGGGCTCCAACCCCATCATCTTTTGCTCTGAGGAAGACTAGTCTTTCCAACTTCTTCTCATATCCTTCTCCCATATCCTTCCAATAGATTTTGAATTCCAGCCATGATATTTTGGAATTTTAAGGTTTCCTCATATGAATATTGATCCATGTTTCCAAAACAGAAGAGAAAAAAAAACTAATAGCCACTGCCACTCTAGCCTCCCAGACCTCTTTTATTTTTTATTTTAGATTGACTTGAACACAAGTTATTTTATGCTCTTCAAAGGAAAAGGGTGCCAAAATAGTTTTCAAAGGCACCTGTGAAAACAATTCATGCCCTTGGCTCTTTATCTGTTTCTGTAAACAAGTTGCAAACCCTTCAGCTACAAAGTCAGTGAAGTCAAAGAAGGAAAGAAAAGAGATACGTTGTTTCAAAAACCCCAGCCTCTGACCTCTGAGTGACAGTGTGCTACTTTTCACTTTCTAATATTTATCTCTGGCTTATAGGAAACAAAGTTCTTTAGATTTCTTTTAGTGAAATTTAATAACAAATAATAGGAAGAATTGTTAAAATAAGAAGTAAGGTTTTAATCCAGAAGTCAAAAAATAAAGTAACAAAAAGCAAAAGAAAAAAAATCAATCTGTTCACTTTAAGAGGAGAAATGAAAAATGTTGCGAGCACTTCAATCCACAAAGAATAGTTACAAAGAAAAAAAAAGGTTTCCACAGCAATCCAATTAGGGTTGATTTCGCCGCTCAATTCTTTTGCTTAAGGATCTAATTTGGCTTTAAAGATACAATTCTTTGGGCAGTCTTTCACAAAATAGAAAAAAATACCTCACCAGATGGACTCACTTTCTCTTTTCACTTCCTTCCGGAGCGTCCCGACTTCATCAGCCTGGGGGCTGCCTGTTTATCACCGGCTTGAAGCTAAAAATTCTTACAGATTGGATTTCAATTCCTGGTTTTTTAAATAAAGCTTCAGATCATCCATATAAAAGCAAATGTGAGATTTTAGTAATGAAATAACCAATAATAATACTATGAACTCCGAATATCTGTTTTTCTGTAAACCGTTGCTGAGCTATGCCAGGGAATCTAAATGTGCCTGGTACAATATACAAATGAAATAATAAAACTTTCTTTTGGACCAAATGCTGCAAATCAGAAATAAAACTCTCTGCTGCTCTCTGTCAGATTCACTGTTCTGGGCATGTTTTCTAAATTCTGCAACTGCAGGAAAGGAAGTTTTTCTGCAGCATCTCTGCATCCTATCTGGTTGGCTCATTCACCTATTCTCTGGCCACTATTTCTAACAACTGAAAGGTTTGAAGCTCTTTGAATTTAACTATATCCTGTCTGTCTGTCTACCCATCCATAATCAATCAATCAATCAATCTATCTATCTATCTATCTATCTATCATCTATCATCTATCATCTATCATCTATCATCTATCATCTATCATCTATCATCTATCATCTATCATCTATCATCTATCATCTATCAGTCTGTCTGTCTGTCTGTCTGTCTGTCTATCTATCTATCTATCTATCTATCTATCTATCTATCTATCTATCTATCTATCTATCTAGCTATCATCTAGCTATCATCTAGCTATCATCTAGCTATCTATCCGACCAATCATCTATCTGCCTGCCTGCCTGCCTGCCTATCCATCCATCCATCCACCCACACACAGGGCCTTATTTTCTTTATCCCCCGAAATAAGTGTTTGGCCTTATTTTGGGGAGGTTTTATTATTTTTAAGGTGCAGGAGGCCCCTTAACCTTGGCCCGTGGCCCAAAAATCAGCTGATCCAGAGAAGGCCGGAGGTTCTGTCTCTGTTTCTGCCACACTCTTGCCAGCCCTAGCATCACTGGGCCTGTCGCTCTTTTGGCGGCTGCCACTAAGAGAAGTGGTGTAGTAGCTAGGGTTCACAGGAGCAATTTGTAATTGTAATTTTAATAGATTTGTATGCCGCCCAATCCCGGTGAGGCCATTCTGCATGGATGGCAGATGCATGTGGGGTACGTTCCCACCCTTTCCCCACCCCAAGAAATGGCGCGGACCAGCTGTGTATGCTTTTAAAATATTTTTGAGGAGGGCTTACTTTTTTTGGGGGGGGGAGGGCTTATTTTAGCCCATGCGTTCAAAAGCCCAATTGGTTTAGGATTACCGTCTGCAAAGAAGTTAGCAAAAATGTTTGTGAAACACATTTACCACCTGCATGGAGAATCATCTCTGACTGCAGAGTTTAGTTCACCACCAAGTTCTGGAGAGAGTTCCTGAGGTCCATTGGGTCCACACAAGGAGTGAACTCAGTGTTTCATCCAAGCACGAATGGAGCAGCAGAAAGGGCCAATACGATGGTGGAACAATACATCCGGTGTTATGTGGACTATCAGCAAGACAACTGGTTGGACTTGCTACCCTTCGTTGAAGTGGCAGCACTGGATTAACTCCTTTCCAAATCCATTGGTGGGATGCAGACAGCATGTGAAACAGCATCCCCCCCTGTTCCCCTCACCACAGAACCGGTCCCTGGTGCCCAAAAAGATTGGAGGTCACTGCCCAAGAGGTCAAGTGACCTTCCAATGTCAAGTGGAAGTCAAGGGGAGGTCAAACGCACTTCCAATATTACTTCAATCCTTTATTAAAAAAGGATTTATTTTAAAAAACAGAATTACTTAGATCAGCCATTTTGGGACTTTTCTGCATTCTTATGGGAAAAAAACACCAGCAAGGAAGAGCAAGGTTTCAATTTGGGCTTTATTCTTTTAAGAAACATATATGTATGTATGTATGTATGTATGTATGTATGTATGTATGTGTATATATATATATATATATATATATATATATATATATATATATATATATATATATATATATATATATATATATATATATATATATATATATATGCTACTAAGTGGTTTCTCACTAGCGAATCAATTTTTGGCAGCCCAAAGCAACCTCCAGTGATGCATATCTATTGATTCAACACACTGGAAATGTTTACAACGTTTGTCACTAGCCTGATTTTTGACTGATACAATTGCTGAGCTGGCTCCCCAGCAAGGATTTGAACCTGAGCTCCGATTGCCCTCTGGCTCTGAAGGGCAGCTCAGAAAGATTCCCCTTCCCTTCCTGCCCATAATGGGGTGTCTTCAGAGGTGGTATTCCACTGGTTCAGACCAGGGGTGGGTTTCAAAAACATTTACTGCTGGTTTTGTGGGCGTGGCTTGGCAAATTTATGTTTCATATTGGAGATAGGAAATAAAATATGTTGTAAAGCATAAAAAAGGCCAAAGAAAACAGTAACCGGAGCTGTGCTGGCTGCCAAAGCACCTTACTCATGGGTAAACCTGCTCACGAGTAAACTGCAGATTAGAGGCAGCTGAGGGAGCAATGAGTGGATGCACATGGCAAAGACGAGGCAGGATGAGCATCAGAGCGAGGCACTTCAGGGTCGTGGCCAGCCTACCATCACTACCAGTTCGGTGATCTACACCCAATTACCACTACCTGTTCTCCCGATCTGATCCAAACCGGGAGCAACACACCTCTGGTTCAGATTGGTTCACATGAACCGGTAGCAGAAATTGTGGGTAGCCCTGCCCACCCACCAGGGCTCTATGGCATCCATTTACCATATTTTTGGAGTAAAAGATGTGCCTTTCCCCCCTGAAAAGAGCATGGAAATGTTGGTGCCTCTTATATAGCCATTTATGACCTCTCGAAGCACCGCCCCTACATCCCATTTTTGTGAAAAATGGGCTGTTTTTCACAAAAACAGAGGCGCTTTTGCCTTCCCTCAACCCTCAGCAGCACTCTGCAGGCTTCAGCAGGGCTGGGGGAAGGCAAAAATGCCTCCTGTCCAAAATCTTGGTGCATCTTATACACTGGTGCATCTTATAGTCCAAAAAATACGGTAGGCTCTTTTTTTCCACCAAAAATGCATGTTAGAAGGCTGATAGCATGCGTGGAGGTTGCCCACATTTGTGAACTGGTAGGGAAGGTAAGTGAATGCCATTCCTGGGCGTCTTGATCTTCCACAATCCACCTTTGAGAAAGTTGGACAGACAAGGACAGCCTACCTGTTTTTCAAGTTACTGTCTTTTATTCTGAATTAGAATGGAGTATGAATGTGGAATGTTCTAATATTATGTTCTGCAAACGGAGGCCCTTCAGAGGTCTTGCACAATCACCTCTACTAAAGGTTCAAGGTCCTCAGGGTCCTGGTTCCAAAACATTTGCAGAATAGCAGGTTGTGAAGCGGGAAACGTTGATAGTAAGGCATATAAATGATCTTGGATGTTTGAGTCCCTCCATCACAATCCATGACTTTCCCACTTCCACATTGTGGCTGTATCCTCTTCTTTTAACGACCCCATAATCCTTTGCGGGTAGAGTCACAACTGAATGGAGCTGAGTGTTTACTGGCTGGATGCTCTTCCTGATACCAATGTGGAGTTTTGCTTAGCAGATATATTCTTATGATGCCCAGAGAGAGAAATATCTGACTCTAGCTAGGATCGAACTCACGGCCTCGCAATTGTGAGGCGAGAGCTCCGCCTCTAGGCCACCGCACCACTCACATTGCTACTGTATGCACATGCGTTAATAATGGAATGACAGAGCAGAAAAGGGACCTTGCAGGTCTTCCAATCCAAGGAACCCTATACCATTTCAGGCAAATGGCTGTCCAATCTTTTCTTAAACACTTCCAGCTGATGTAGCATCCACAATTTTTTTGAAAAGTTTATTTTTATTTTCATACAGGTAACCACAAGTATACCATTACATCTTAACAAACATTTTTTTAAAAAAATATTCAATATTATTGTCAGGTCTCCAAAACTTGTTCTAATTAATTTACGAGCCTTGAGACAAAGTTCAAAAGAAAACCAGTCATTTATTAGGAGCAACATTTTGGCGATACTTGCCATGGAGTCAGATCTGATTTCCGTTTAATGGTGACTGACCTTTACCCCTGTGTCTCCCCTTCCCTCAGTCTGTGTCAAAGATCACATTCACCAACGAAGTGCTGTTGTAAACTTTCACCCCTTACACGCCTGCTGTAGAAATCTGAGATCCGACCCTAGTTGCAGGTATGCATGGAATTCTCCCTCCCTTTCTTTCAATGTCAACTTGATAATAAGTATGGAGACGCTTTACAAGTTGACAATTATATCAATTCCTCCTATCATCAAGCCACTACAGCTATCATTTGCTTTTCTGCTTTCCATACACCACGTTATACCCTATCCACTGCTATCCTGCCTCCTTTCCCTCTCTCCTCCTCCCTACCCTACCATCCCTCTCTTCTCTCCTTCTTCTTCTCTCCTTCTCCTCTCTCCTCTTTCCACTCCTTCTCTCTCTCCTATTATTTTCCTTCGCTCTGCTCCCTCTCTCCTAGCCCCTCTCTTCCTCCTTTCCTCTCCCTGACTCTCTTCCACTCTCTCCACTTAGTTTTCATGGTGTATTTCAGTGTCTGAGCATCCACAATTTTTGAATGCAAGCTATTCCACTGCTTGTTTTTCCATTGTCAGCTAATATACACCTGAAGGAACCAATTCACCAATTCTGCTTTTGCGTACATTAAAGCTGATTTTGCATGTATTAAAGCCCATTGACCGCAAACTGGGAGTAGGGAATGAAAGCTGGCAAAAATAAGAATTCTTGAGAGGCAACAGTGGAGGGAAGTCTGTGACCTGCCTCCCTTCTTCACTCTAATGGCCCCGAAACAACACCCCAGGACTGATTTTGCGATAAAGAAAATGAGACATCACAGCTCTTGTTTTGCTTCTTTTAAAGCAGGGGACAAAACAAGCCTCCCCAACATCAGTCATGTATAACCAGTATATTTTGGGGGGAAATTCAAGGAGCCTCTTCCTTTCCATGCCATTAATAGAAGTGATGCTCTCTCAACTTGGTGATTTTCTTGCAGGCATTTCACTACCAAACTAGGTAACGTCATCAGTCCTGGAAGGGAGCGAGGTTTATGGAAAGCAAGAGCAGGAGGAGGAGGAAGAGGAAGAGGAAAAGGATTGTGGGGTCTTTGGTGCTCTCTGAACTTGCTGGTTTTCTTGCAGATGTTTCATTATCAAACTAGGTAACGTTATCAGTGCCAGAAGGGAGCAAGGTAAGCAGAGAGGAGGAGGAGGAGGGATGGGGGAGGAGGAGGATTGTGGGATGTTGCCTGAGCTGGGTTGCTTTCTTGCAGATGTTTCATTAACCAAACTAGGTAATGTCATCAGTGGTAGAAGGGAGCAAAGGTTGTGGAGAGGAGGAGGAGGAGGAGGAGGAGGAGGGAGAGGAGGAGGAGGAAGAGAAAAAGATTGTGGGGTCTTTGATGCCCTCTGAATGGTGGTTTTCTTACAGATGTTTCATTGTCAAACTAGATAACATTATAAGTGCTAGAAGGGAACAAGGGTTGTGAAGAGTAGTAGTAGTAGTAGTAGTAGTAGTAGTAGTAGTAGTAGTAGTAAAAGGTTTGTAGGGTCTTTGGTGCTCCACAGTCATCATTGTTGTCGTCATCGTCGTCGTCGTCGTCCTCCTCCTCCTCCTCCTCTTCCTCCTCCTCTTCTTCTTCTTCGTCATCCTCCTCCTCCTCCTCCTTTTCCACCCCACAAACCCTACTCCCTTCTAGCTCTGAGTATGTTTACCTATGTTTACCTAATTTCAGGCCTGCAAGAAAACAACTAAGAACCCCTCCTTTCAACCCTGAACTACAAATATTCTCCTCTGTCAGTATTAATAGTTTCTATCCTTGGGCTGTCAGATTCTTAAACACAACCACAATCACTCCACACACACATGGAAATGTACGACGAGTTTTTCTTTTTCTTTCTTTTTCTTTTTCCTAATTACTTGCATAAAGTAAAGGTTCCCCTCACACATATGTGCTAGTCGTTCCCGACTCTAGGGGGCAGTGCCCATCTCTGTTTCAAAGCTGAAGAGCCAGCGCTGTCCGAAGACGTCTCCGTGGTCATGTGACCGGCATGACTCAATGCCAAAGCCGCACGGAACGCTGTTCCCTTCCCACCAAAGGTGGATCCTATTTTTCTACTTGCATTTTTACATGCTTTCGAACTACTAGGTTGGCAGAAACTGGGACAAGTAACAGGAGCTCACTCTGTTTCGAGGCACTAGGGATTCGAACCGCCAAACTGCTAACCTTTCTGATCAACAAACTCAGCCTCTTAGCCACTGAGCCACAGCGTCCCTCTAATTACTTGCATAGGGGATTATTCTTTATGCTATTCATGTTGTTTGTATTTTTTGTCCTGGATTGCACCAGTGAGGCTAAAACCAATTTCGTTGTATACATGATGTAAAATGACAATCAAGGTTATCCCAATGGGAGTTTGCCCTTCATTTTAAGTCCTTGTCCTGGGTTGTTTTTTGCAGAATCAGCTAGTCTGCAAAGGCAGTGAAAACTTCCCAACATGTGACAGATTCCTCTGAATCGGCTTGCATGATTCCCAGCCTATGGCTGCTTAAATCTAAAAACAGGCGCACGACAAACGAAGCCAAATCCTGTGGTAGTGTAATGACTTTGAGCCAACCACTAGGTGGCGGTGAATTCTAGTCTTGCCTTAGGGATGAAAGCCGACTGGGTGACTTTGAGCCAATCACTAGGTGGCGGTGAGTTCTAGTCCTGCCTTAGGGATGAAAGCCAACTGAGTGACTTTGAGCCAATCACTAGGTGGCGGTGAGTTCTAGTCCTGCCTTAGGGATGAAAGCCAACTGAGTGACTTTGAGCCAACCACTAGGTGGCACTGAGTTCTAGTCCTGCCTTCGGGATGCAAGCCGACAGGGTGACTTTGAGCCAACCACTAGGTGGCGGTGAGTTCTAGTCCTGCCTTAGGGATGAAAGCCATCTGGGTGACTTTGAGCCAATCACTAGGTGGCAGTGAGTTCCAGTCCTGCCTTAGGCAAGAAAGCCGACTGAGTGAATTTGAGCCAATCACTAGGTGGCAGTGAGTTCTAGTCCTGCCTTAGGGATGAAAGCCGACGGGGTGACTTTGAGCCAACCACTAGGTGGCGGTGAATTCTAGTCTTGCCTTAGGGATGAAAGCCGACTGGGTGACTTTGAGCCAATCACTAGGTGGCGGTGAGTTCTAGTCCTGCCTTAGGGATGAAAGCCAACTGAGTGACTTTGAGCCAATCACTAGGTGGCGGTGAGTTCTAGTCCTGCCTTAGGGATGAAAGCCAACTGAGTGACTTTGAGCCAACCACTAGGTGGCACTGAGTTCTAGTCCTGCCTTCGGGATGCAAGCCAACAGGGTGACTTTGAGCCAACCACTAGGTGGCGGTGAGTTCTAGTCCTGCCTTAGGGATGAAAGCCATCTGGGTGACTTTGAGCCAATCACTAGGTGGCAGTGAGTTCCAGTCCTGCCTTAGGCAAGAAAGCCGACTGAGTGAATTTGAGCCAATCACTAGGTGGCAGTGAGTTCTAGTCCTGCCTTAGGGATGAAAGCCGACTGGGTGACTTTGAGCCAACCCCTCCCTGTCAGCTTAACCCATCTCTCAGGGGTTATTGTTGTGGGGAAAATAGGAGGAGGAAAGACTATGCATTCTCTCCCGCTCGAGTTATTCACAAAAACAATCAAGGCATATAAATGAAATAATTCTGGGCTTCTGAAGTCTACACGTCTGACAGTTTCTTAGTTTGAGGAACATTGCTCTAAACCAGGGGTGTCCAAACTTGGGAACTTTAAGACTTGTGAATTTCAACTCCCAGAACTCCCGGCTGGCTGGGGAATTCTCGGAGTTGAAGTCTACCAGTCTTAAAATTCCCAAGTTTGGACATCTTTGCTCTAAACCATTTGAAAAAGAATAGGGACACAGTGATTGAAGAAACTCTATTTGGGCACAAATCCTATTCCTGAAAATCCCATCATCTCAAAAGATGGCGAGGATCTTGTCCAGTTCGATTAGAGAGGGAATTTGGTGCTCTCCCCTCCCCTTCCTTTCCTTAAAGGAAGGACTTTATTTCCTGTGTTTTGGTGAGGCCAAGAATCCTCCTCCAATGCTACAATTTATTCTGGAATAAAGAAATAAACATTTCGGCCCCAGGATGAGTCCAAGATCAGGTATTTTGTCTGTTATGGAGACCCCAATTTCCCTGTGCCCAGAACCCTTTCTCAAAAGTAGTTGTTGGAAATACACTTACCACCACTGTGGTGGCCTGCCAACAGAGCTGGCAGCAGATTTGGACAGTGAGGAGGTTGGGAAGGGCCAGTCCTGGACTCTGGGGAAGGCTCTGAAGAGGGCTCTGTGTCGGAGGCAGAGAGGGGCCCAGGGCCATATGCCAGTTATCAGCTGCCTTCAGAGTCCGACAGTGGTTAGGCAGAAGAACAGCTGGAGCATGTTCCTAGTGTACGCATGCGCAGAGCTGCCAGACGAAGGGAACAACTAAAGAGCAGGGGCTAACTTGGGAGGAAGGCCACAGGTGGATGATGAATGGCCCCTCCCAGAGGAAATAAAGGAGGAGTGAAATGGGAGTGGAGTTTGCAGGAGACCATTAGTTTGCTTAATTGGCTTGTGACTCTCTGGTCAGAACAGATAGAAAAGATTTAACATCTGACAAACCTGGTTTTCAATCTTAGTCTTATATCGTTACCGCAGAAGAGTTAACTCTGTTTAACTGAATTAATCTGAAGAGCTGAAGTTACACAAAATCATATACCCATCATCTTGGCTGTTGGACAAACCACCACATTTTATCCTGATGGTGTGAATTCAGCTGGGTCTCTGGGTCTATGTTGCAGCCTGGTGTACAAACACTTCAGAGTGGTTTAACGCCCATGGTTGTTAAGTGAACCACGGATCCAGACAGAGCTCTCAAACAGGTAACACTCTCTTAAGTAAGGTTTGAAAATGGGTTTGAAAATGGCATCCCAGCATTGTCATTTTAATATAGTTAGACCACGTGTAAGACTGGATTTTATCATAGATTTTATCCGTTATTTATTATTTTATTCTAGAATGTTTAATTGGATATTCACGGAGTGTTTTTATTTATTTATTTTATTTTATATATCTATGACTGCAATGAATTGAAACTGACGTAAAAAAAGGTTTATTTAGACTCCCCGGAGAAGAGCCTAATGCTGGGAACGATGGATGGCAAAAGAAGAATGGGACGACAGAGAAGGAGGTGGCTGGATGGAGTCACTGAAGCAATCGCCATGAGCTTCAACGGACTCCAGAGGATGGTAACAGCAACTTAAAAGTAACAGAATTGGAAGGGACATTGGAGGTCATCTAGTCCAACCCCCTGCTCATGCAGGAGACCTATACTAGTAAAAGACAGGAAGGCCTGGAGGAACATTGTCCCTGGGGTCGCGATGGGTCGGATGTAATTTCACAACTAACAACAACAAACCAGTGGTGGGTTGCAAATCCCGTTCCAACCGGTACGGTTGGAACAGGGCCGGCAGGATTCTCATGGATGCGCGCAGCATGCACATGCGTTCAAGCGCCTCTGTGATACTCCATGGAGTGTTGCGCAGGTGCTGTATACGCCATGCACCTGCGCAACGCCCCAGCTGCTCTGTGGAGCGTTGCACAGGCGCTGTATGCACCATACGCCTGCATTGAAGCCTTTAAACTCTGGTAAGGAGCTTAGGCAGGTGGCTGGGCCCTCCAGAGCACCGTACTGGACAATGTCCGGTGCTTTGGGCTGGCTCTGGTATGCCTGTACCAGTACTGGGGCATACCGCCTGCAACCCACCAGGGCAACAAACCAGAATTGGTGTGCTTTGTAATGATTCACATCTGTCAGTAATTGTGGGCAAAATCATTTTTGGATTTTGTTTGTGTGTGTGTGTGTGTGAGTGTGTGCACGCGTAAGTTTTGAGATCCTGGCTGAGATTCAATGCAGGCAGGCAGTCCCCCAAAACAATTCCACAGCAGCTGCAAAAACCCCAACGTCCACAAGCCAAGATCAAACCACAACCTGAATAAAACGAAGTTGTAAACGTGGTCACAGAAATACGAGGAACCCCCACCCCCCACAACATTTCTTTTGCAACTGGAAAAAAACCGAGAAAATTGAACGGGGGGGGGGGAAACGGACGCGGGGGGGGGTGTTTCCAAGTACAATCCCTAACCACCTTTTTTACTTGGTTTTTTTTTTTTTTTGCACGGGTTTCCAACCTCCAAAACTGGCCAGGAGCAGAGCATTTTCTGCACACGCTCAGAGAACCCCGCTTTCTCCCTCCCCCCCATCTCCCCGTGAAAACCACCCGGGGCTCTGGGTCTGCGCCAACCCCTTCCCCATCCACGCTCCTTCCTCCGGGGGGGGGGGGTGTCCGAGCTGGGAAGTGGCTCCTGCACGCAAAGCTGGGACGGAAGGAGGGATGGGGTCGGGAGCAAAATGGGTTTGTGTGGGTAGGTAGGTGGGGGGGTGTCTCTTGCTTGGCAGAGGCGCAGCTGCATCGGTGGTTCGAATCCCCCCCGCCCTCCACCCTCCAGCCTTGCATCGCTCCGGGTCGCCGCTTGCCGCTGTTGCACGGCTCGCGCCCGCGCTGCGGCTCCGGAGCCGGGGAGACGCGCAGGAGCCGCAGCAGCAAACACTGCAGCAGAGGTACTCTCCTGCCTTTGGCTACCTTGGCGGGCGCTGCGCAGGTTGGAAGCTGCTGCCCGCTGGAGGAGGAGGAGGAGGAGAGAAGGCGCGGCCCGGGCAGGGGGTGGTGGGCTGGCAGAGGCAGCATCCAGGCGCCCCCCCACCCCGCGCAGCCCCGCCGGGCCATGCTGCGCGCTTCCCCGCGCCTTCCCCGCCCAGACGCCTGGCCCCGCCCGCCGCCCGGACGCCTCTAGCCCGGCCCGGCCGGTGCGCAGCTCCCGCTCGGCGGCTGGACTGCCGCGGCGCCTCCCGGCCGCGCCATGGCTCAAGCGGCCAAGCAGCTGAAGAAGATCAAAGACATCGAGGCGCAGGCCCTGCAGGAGCAGAAGGAGAAGGAGGAGACCAACCGCAAGCGCCGCAACCGCTCCCGGGACCGCAAGAAGAAGGTCAGCCCGGCCGGGGCCACGTGCCCCACGGCCGCTTCCCCCTCCCCTCAGCACCCCTCTTGCTCCTTCCCTTCCTCTCCTCCTTCTCCTCCTTCTCTTCTTCCCTTCCTCCTCTTCCCTTCCTCTTCCTCCTCTTCCTCCTCTCTTTCTTCCTTCCTCCTCCCCCTTCTTCTTCCTCCCTTTCCCCTGCTCCTCTTCTTACCTTCCTCTTCCTCCCCTTCTTTTTCCTCTTCCTCCTCTTCTCCTTCTCTTCTTCCCTTCCTCTTCCTCTTCTTCTTACTCCTCTCTTTCTTCCTTTCTCCTCCCCCTTCTTCCTCCCTTTCCCCTGCTCCTCTTCTTCCTACTCTTCTTCCCTTCCTCTTCTCCTCCTTCTGTTCTTCCCTTCCTCTTCTTCTTACTCCTCTCTTTCTTTCTTTCTTTCTCCTCCCCCTTCTTCTTCCTCCCTTTCCCCTGCTCCTCTTCTTCCTACTCTTCTTCCCTTCCTCTTCCTCTCCTTCTTCTTCCCCTTCCTCCTCTTCTCCTCCTTCTCTTCTTCCCTTCCTATTCCTCTTCTTACTCCTCTCTTTCTTCCTTTCCCCTTCCTCCCCCTCCCTCCTTCTTCCTCCTGTTCCCCTGCTCCTCTCCTTCCCACTCTTCTTCCATTCTTCTTCCTCCTCCGCTTTCCCTCTTCTTCCACCCCTTCCCCTGTTCCTCTTCTTCCTCTTCCTCTTCTTCCCCCTGCTCCTCTTCCTCTTCTTCCTCCCCTCCCTTTCCTCCTCCTCTTCTCCCTCTTCTCTTCTTCCCCTCCTCTTCCTTCTCCCCTACTTTCTTCTCCCCTTCCTCCCTTCCTGCTGCTCCTCTTCCTCCACCCTTCCTCCTTCCTCTCTTCCCCCTCTTCCTCTTCTCCCTCTTCTCTTCTTTCCCTCCCCTTCCTCCTCCTCTACTTCCTCCTCCCCTTCCCCCCTTTCTGTTGCTCCTCTTCCTCCCCCTTCCTCCTCTTCTTCCACCCTTCCTTCCCCCTCTTCCCCTTCTCCCCCTTCTTCCCCTCCTCTTCCTCCTCTACTTCCTCCTCCCCTTCCCCCTTCCTGCTGCTTTTCTCCCTCCCCCTTTCCTCCTCTCCCTCCCTTCCTTACCCCCTCCTCCTCTTCTCCTTTTTATCTTCTTCCCTTCCTCTTCCTTCTGCCTTTCCCCCTTCCTGCTGCTCTTCTTCCTCCCCCTTCCTCCTTGTCTTCCTCCCTTCCTTACCCCCTCCCTCCTCTTCTCCCTCTTCTCTTCTTCCACTCCTCTTCCTCCCCGCTCGCGCTCCTTTGGAGGCTGGGGATCGACGCAGCTCCCGGTCTCCCCCTCGGGCTCTGCGGCGCCACGGGACGTGGAACGGCTGCTGCTCCTCTTTGCGGGGCTGGAGCTCCGGGTGGGGGTCCCTGGACGGGGAAGGAGCGGCGCCGCGGGGCCCGTATTGCGGGGAGTGGGTCCCTCTGGGGTCGGGGCTGGGAAGTTGCGCCCCTCGGAGTGCAGGCAAGGCGGGGGCGGGGAGCCTCGCCCGGAGCTGTCCGCCCTGAAAGGGGGCGGCTTGCTATAGAAAGGAGCTGACCAGCACCTGACCCGCCCCGGTTCTCCTCCAGTCGCTGGGCCTGGGCAACTTTGGCCTTTTCCAAGGATTATTGGCTTCTGGACCAAAGCATTTCCCTAGGCTGGGGATGATGGTGTTTGTAGTTCGACCCCCGCAGCAGGAGAAAGAGGAGGGTGAGGTTGGGGGTGAGGGGGAGATGGTGTGGCCAAGAGCCCAGCAGAAAGTGGGGGAGCTCTTCTTTCATTCATGGTTCTGCATGGAAGCTGCCAGTAGGAGCTAAAAAAAAAAAAAAAAGGAAGGGGAGCCCATCCCTCTCCCTTTCTACCGGTAGCTGTGATTGGAGGGTAGACTGCCCGTTTCACTGGAGGTTCCATAGGGAGGAACCTCTTATCATCCCAGTCCTGTGGGAGATTTTGGATTCCTGGCAGTTTTGTCTGACTCTAGAAGTTCATGCACCTAGTGACCCAGGTGGGGGAGATGCAGAGTTACTCCCTCTGATGAAGAAGGTTGGTTCCCCTGCCCCCCCCCTTCGTCCCCAGCATTTCTTTTAAAGTCAGCCATCTTTCTCTAGAATGCCTGAAGCTCCTTCTGAGAGTCCAGGTTTGTAATGCAGTCTCCAGAAGTCAGGTGAGGTGAGGTATACGTGGATGGGGGGGGGGGAGATTAGGTTGAGGGTTTTTGGGGGGAGGGGGGAATGGGAGGTGGAAGTTTCCTCCCAAGTGTAATTTGGTGGTCTGGGATGCCATCTCTAGCACCATCAGAAAGGAGAGAGAGAAATAATAATAATATTATGATGATGATGATGATGATGATGATGATGATGATGATGATGATGATGATATCCAGAATGACTTCCAAGAACGGACTTTCTCTAGTTGCTCATTTAAAGGAGGAAGGTGCAGTTGAAGGCCCAAGGCCACAAGCAATCTGTGTGTGTCTCTGTGTGTGTGTGTTACACCTCCTTCAAATTCTACAACTTTTTTTTTAAAAAATTAGACAGAAAAGGAAAAGGTCAATGGTATACAGTAGAATGGAATGGAATAGGCTAGAATAGAATAGAATAATGGAATAGAATGGAATGGAACAGAATAGCATAGATGAATATGAATAGGATAGAAAATAGAATAGAATAGAATAGAAAGTGTAGAATAGAATAGAAGAATAGAATAGAATAGAGTGTAGAATAGAGTAGAGTAGAATAGAATTCTTTATTGGCCACGTGTGATTGGACACACAAGGAATTTGTCTTTGGTGCAGATGTTCTCAGTGTACATAAAAGACAAGATACATTCTATAGAATAAAATAGAATAAAGTAGAATAGAGTAGAATAGAGTAGAGTAGAGTAGAGTAGAGTAGAATAGAATTCTTTATTGGCCAAGTGTGATTGGACACACAAGGACTTTGTCTTGGTGCATATGCTCTCAGTGGACATAAGGAGAATAAAATACATTCATCAAGAATCATAAGTTACAACCCTTAATGATAGTCTTAGGGTAGAAATAAGCAATCAAAACATCCTAGAAAACAATCAATATAAATCATAAGGATACAAGCAACCGTTAAAGTCCTGCAGTCATAAGTGGGAGGAGATGGGTGATAAGAGCAATGAGAAGACTAATAGTAATAGTAATGCAGCCTTAGTGAATAGTTTGACAGTGGTGAGGGAATTATTTGTTTAGCAGAGTGATGGCCTTCCAGAAAAAACTGTCCTTGTGTCTAGCTGTATTAGTGTGCAGTGCTCTATAACATTGTTTTGAGGGTAAGAGTTGAAACAATTTATGTCCAGGATGCGAGGGGTCTGTAGATATTTTCATGGCCCTCTTGTTGACTTGTGCAGTGTACAGGTCCTCAATGGAAGGCAGGTTGGTAGTAAAAAACAGAAGATCCATGTCAATCTTTGGAAACAAACAGACTAAAAAAACCCTCAACAACCCAGAAAAAACCTGGTCATAGCTTTTCCAGTGGGTGGTTGGGGGAAGCAATCTTCATTCTGGAATGAATGAATGAAGCATTCAGCAAAATTGCATTTTGCTATCCTGCTACCTTTCCCTGCGTTTTGGAGAATATACTTCCCAGCATTGATTTACCTACTGATGCACCAGGTATATGGACCTTAAGAAGCTGTCCCACCCCACCCCCCCGTCCTCCCCGCTTCTGAACTGCACACCTGTGACATAACTGGACCAGGAACTAGTCCTGCTCATTTGAATGCAAGAAAAAACTCTGCCCCCCACTCCACTCCTGATTCCTTGAGATGATTCCAGAGCCAAGGTGGCGCAGTGGTTAAATGCAGCACTGCAGGCTACTGCTAGATCAGCAGTTCAGCGGTTCAAATCTCACCGGCTCAGGGTTGACTCAGCCTTCCATCCTTCCGAGGTGGGTAAAATGAGGACCCAGATTGTTGGGGGCAATATGCTGACTCTCTGTAAACCGCTTAGAGAGGGCTGAAAGCCCTATGAAGCGGTATATAAGTCTAAGTCTACTGCTATGTGAGGAAGAGCCTGGATGAAGCCAATCGGAAGCTGCTTCTTGGGCTGTGCAAGTTTTTGTGCTCCACTAAGCAGCTTTGAGGGACGTGGGGGCTCATTGGCTAAGACGCTGAACTTGTCGATCAGAAAGGTTGGCAGTCCGGCGGTTTGAATCCCTAGCGCCGCGTAATGGAGGGAGCTACCGTGACTTGTCCCAGCTTCTTCCAACCTAGCAGTTCGAAAACACGTAAAAAATGCAAGGAGAAAAATAGGAACCACCTTTGGTGAGAAGGTAACAGCGTTCCATGCGCCATCAGTGTTTAGTCATGCTGGCCACATGACCACGGAGTTGTCTTCGAACAAAGCTGGCTCTTCGGCTTTAAAATGAGATGAGCAGCGCCCCCTAGAGTCAGGAACGACTAGCACATATGTTGCTTATTTCCCGCCCCCTCTGGTTGTAGCCCCTGTCTAGATGTGCATGTTAGCCTGGAAACCTATATATCCCGCGGTTTTTTATTAGCATCTTTTGGTTCTGATAAAGACACCACTTTACATAACCCTGGGTTGGCAGTTGCTGCCCATCTAGGGAAGTTTAACAGAATAATGGAATACCAGAGCTGGAAGTGACCTCGGAGGTCTTCTAGTCCAACCCCCTGCTCAAGCAGGAGACCCTTCATCGTTTCAGACAAATGGCTGTCCAATTTCTTAAGTTGTTGAAAGAAAAAAAGTGGGCAGAATTTAACTGGCATTCTCTTTAAGAATGAAATGCTTGAGACGAACCCAGCATAATCTGAGTTTGTTAAAACGGCCTTTTGTAGTCGAGCAGGTTTTGGTGTATGTATCCATCCCCTGTTCTCCTTTGTCAAAGTTGCATTGCAGGCCCTTTGCACTAGCAGCGACTGAGTTTTGTGGCACCCTAAAAGTAAGGTTTGCTCGTGTTTTAAGGGGGAGCTTTGCTATTTTGTTTGTCGGCCATTACAATAACAACCACAACAATATGATGTTTTTGTATACATTACATATACATATTCGCCCTCCAAAACTTTCTGCCCTACTGTCCTCCAAATACGGCTGGACTACAAGTCCCATCATCCTCAGTCCTGAATCGTACCCTTGCCGAGCTGTATCCCCTGAACATGATCCCTTTAGATTACCTTCCTTTGATACTCCTGGGAGTGGACCTCACGAGTTTCATGAATTTCAAAATATGGTGAATATTGATGAATATCAAAATATGGATAAGGAAGAAATGATACTGGATGCCTATTGAAAGCAATCAAGATCTTGTATCATTTCAAAGTGTGGCTATTTGATAGCAGTATAAGGTGTTTGTTTTTTTACAGCAGAAACAATTCTGATAGTTCCTGAGATGTTTCAGGTAGTCCTTGACTTATGACAGTTCATTTAGTGACTGTTGGAAGGTACAGTGGCACTGAAAAAAAGTGACTTGTGACCATTTTTTCCACACTTGCAGCATCCCCATAGTCACGTGATCAAAATCCAGGTGCTTGGCAATTGACTCACATTTATGACGGTTGCAGTGTCCCCTTTTGTGACCTTCTGAGCAAGCAATGGGGAAGCCAAGACGCACTTCATAACCAGGTTAAAAATTTTGTCCACTGCAGTGATTCACTTAACAAATGTGGCAAGGAAAGTTATAAAAGTGAGCGAAACTCACTTCACAAATTTCTGCCTTAGCATTCCCTTATACATTCTGGACTCAATCGTGGTCATAAAGTCGAGGAATACCTGCCTAAGGCCGTATACTTGTAACTCAGAATTGTTTTATTGCATCTGTTTAAATGTCCAATGCATCGGTTGCAGTCCCCAAAAATGTACGTCGTCTTAATATTTACGCTACAGTAAAATGTTCGTATTCCATTCAGCTACTCTTCCTTTTCCATTTCACTGCACAAATGTTGTGTAAGGACTACAGCAGAATGTCTCCACTCTTTCTAGGTGGTTGTGTATTTTGTGTAGGACCAGAAAAAAAAACCCTCACACTTAATGTACAGTAGTTGTCTCATATATGCTGTGTAAGGAGAAAGAATTGAAGCTTAAGAACAGCTGCAGGGAAGTTTGATCAAAAGATGAATAGCATGGATGAAAACCGGCCCAGCTGTATCCTTCCTTTTCTTATAATTTCACCTAGATGAAGCTTTACAAGTAATATTTTTACTGTTTGATCCTTAGCCATACATTTCTGGTTGGATAACCCATTTATTATTATTATTTTGCCTGACTGCAAAGGAATGATGCAGTAACTTATGCAGACCTATATTTCGGCTCTGTGTTTTATTTCACCGCGATCCGTGGCAATAAATTACTCTGGCAATGTGATAATATGGGTGGTAAAAAGAGGAGCAAAAAAATAGATGGATAAAGGAGATAAGGTACTCCCCCCCCCCCCCATGTGAAGGAAGTGCCCTGGGAAGAAACTCAATTAAACTGACCCTCGCAGACACAAGGAAGGAGCTGCTGCAGCCACAATCCACTTCACACAACTCCTAATTAACACACACAATTCATTGGCATAGGATGTGGTAAATTGCCTGTGGTTGGAGATGGCTTTGGAAAAAAAACACGAAAACGAATTTGATAGATCCAGTCCAGATTTTTCTCCGTATTATCTGAATGGATCTTCTATATTTAGAAGCAAGCGTATCGTTTTTCCAGAATGAAACAGAAGGGAAAACACGGCTGCCTTCAGGCTCAAATTTGAAAATATTTGATTGTCACTTTTTGGGGGGAGGCGAAGCTGTCGGAAGTGCTGTTTTTGCAGCCAGCCACTTTTAAAAAGTCTGTCCTTGCCTTTGATTTGCAGGTGATTGACTCCATCGGCTCTTAATTCATTTGCTAGTTGAGTTCGATGGTTTGATAAACGCCACATCGGTGGACATGCTCCATTTTGCTGGGCTTAACCTAGTTTTCTGCAGGATGTTGCACAACAGGACAAGAACTCAAAAGTATTTTGGGGACACGGGCAAAGCGAGGCACAGACAGAATGAAAAAATACAGCAGAGAAAATCCTTAGGTAACGAGAAAACCGTTGCTCATTTTGCACGCTTTGCCCAGATGAAAGCATTTAAAAAACAGGTTAGATTTCCCCCCCCCTACACTTGCTGTATAGGTTGGATTTGCACAACCGAGTCACCCAGGTCAATTCAACCGTCTTTTTTAAAATGTATTTTTCAACCTGTACTGAGTTTGCTTTGCTTCTTTTTTTTTTTTTTTTTTTGGTGGTTTAAAACTCAGTTTGCGTTCTGTTGCGCGCGAAGTGCACACAAAGCAGACAAATAGGTTTGAAGGCATTTGGCATTTGAACCAGAGGTGGTATACTGCCAGTTTGCACTGGTTTGGGCAAACTGGTAGTGATGGTGGCACGAGGCTACCCCAGACGTCATCACGGACCTTCTGTGCATGCCCAGACATGTGCGTGCTCCCACTACCAAACCGCTAGTGAAGATAAGAGGATACCATTACTGATTATCATTACACCCTTACATGGTACTGATACCATTACATGTCTGGGCATGTGCAGAAGGACATCTGGGTGGATGGGCGGAGCCTTGCACTGCCACCACTACCGGTTGACCTGAACCAGTGCGAACCAGCAGAATACGACCTCTGGATACCATTACTGATTTGAACCTGCAGATGAAAAGGGAGTGGGGTTTGGGCTTTCCATGTAGTTGTATCATGACAAGATTCTGTGTGCTTTGCCCATGACAAGCGATTGATTGTTTGATTGACTGATTGATTGGAAGCTAAAAACTTTGATGTTTGTGGAATTGGCCAGTCACCCCCGGGTGCTAAACACAACTCAATGTAGAAGAACAGTTTGATCAAATGCAGATACAGATTAACAGATTTGGAAGGGACCTTGGAGGTCATCTAGTCTAAAGCCCCACCCAAGCAGGAGACCCGGCATCATTTCTGACAGATGGCAGCCCAGTATCTTCTTGAAAGCCTCCAAGGATGAAGCTCCCACAACCTCCGAAGGTAACTTCTGTTCCATCAGTTGATAGTTCTCACTGTCAGAAAATTCCTCCTTATTTCCAGGTTGAATCTCTCCTGGATCAGTTTCCACCCATTATTCCTTGTCTGGCCTTCGGGGGATTTGGGAAATAGTTTGACCCCCTCCCTCCTGTCTATTGGAAGATGCTATCATGTCTCCGCTGGTCCTTCTCTTCACTAGACCAGCCATGTCTAGTTCCTGCAATCGTTCATTGTATGTTTTAGCCTCCAGCCCCCTCTTCATCCTGGTTGCTCTTCTCTGCACTTTTTCTAGAGTCTCAACATCTTTTTTACATCTAAAACTGGATACAGTACTATAGGTGTGATCTTACTAAGGCTTTATAGCCTGGTATTAGCACCTCACGTGATCTTAATTGTCTCCCTCTGTTATTATAACTCAGGATTGTGTTGGCTTTTTTGGCAGCCGCCGCACAATTTTGGCTCATGTTTAGCTGGTTGTTCACTAAGACTCCAAGATTCCCCTCACAGTCCCTGCTATTAAGCCTGGTTTAACCTATATTTCTAAGTGTTGTTCATGAAGTTTACAATCCTTCTCTTATTTTGAATTGCAGAATTCCTTACTGAATCACCTTGAGTTAATTTTATAATTTTTTTTTTGGCTTCTTCTCCCTTTTAAGCTTTTCATTAAAAAATCATTTAATGGTAAGTTCAGGAGAACTCAATGCTTATACAACTTAATCATGCCTTTTTGTTAGGTGCTGATAAAATTGGGGGGGGGAATGCATGTCAGGACTCACTGCTGTTTTAGTTATTCTCTGAGTTAAATGTTCCCATCCCACGTGGTCTGGGGATGATGGGCACTGTAGTAACGGGTCGGGGAAAGAAAAAAAAATGGCGGTGGGGTGCTTAGATGAAAAGCCATGAATTCACATTGTCGAAACCTTGTTTTGTTTTCTGCTTGTCTTTTCGGCAACATATAATTTAGCTATGTTATTTTCCCTCCTCAATATCTCAGATGTATTCCAGGCAGAAAATGCCTTATGTTTGATATTAAGATGATCGATATATTGATAGGGAAGGGCTCAATATATTGCAGGTAGCTATAGGAGAGAGGCTACTGCAGTGGTTCGTGGCTTTTCTAAATAAAACCATCAAATAGTCTCTTTTTTTTTGGTTTGGTTTTGTTGCATAAAATCCGGTTGATTTCTCCAGAGGGACCCAGTAGCTTCTGGGTTGGAGAGGGAAGAGCTGTCAGTGGGGATGGCGGTTCGGTGATTCGCATGAAATGCTCCATTCCTGAAGGACGGATGCTCTGGCGAATAGAAATAGAAATAGACATAGGAATAGGAATAGAATAGAATAGGAGAATAGAATAGAATAGGATAGAGAATAGAATAGAATAGGAGAAAATTAGAATAGAATAGAATAGAATAGAAAATAGGATAGGATATGATAGAGAATAGAATAGAGAATAGAGAATAGAATAGGAGAATAGAATAGAATATAGGATAGAATAGGATAGAGCAGCGATGGCGAACTTTTTCTGGCTCGCATGCCATAAGGGGGGGAGCACAGCGGGTCGTGTGCGGCCGTGCCGTACCCATAATGCAACGTGCGACTCCCCCCAGGGCTCATGAGAGGCTCTCCCCACTTTTTTGCATGCTTTTTTTGCCCTTTCCAGGTTCCAGAGGCTTTATAGGAGCCTGGGGAGGGCGAAAACAGCCTCCTCCCCCCGGGTGCCCTCCGGAGGCTTCAGGAACCTTCAAGAGGCTTCCCTAAAGCCCCCGGAGGACTAAAAATGACCCTATGAGCAAACCCCTCCAGAGGCTTCAGGGAAGCCTCCTGAAGGTCCCTGAAGCCTCTGGAGGGCTTAAACCGACCCTACAAGCAAACCGAAAGTCCATTCCCAAATTTCTGGTTTGCCCATAGGGCTGTTTGCCCATAGGGCATGCGTTGGGGCAACGCCTTTTGTGCCATGACAAATGGCTCTGCGGGCCACCTGTGCCATGTGTGCCATAGGTTCACCATCCCAGGGATAGAGAATAGAATAGAATAAAATAATGGAATAGAATAGATAATAAAATAGAATAGAATAGATAATAAAATAGAATAGAATAATAGAATAGAATAGAGAATAAAATAGAATAGAGGATAGGATAGGATAGAAATAGAATAGAATAGAATATAGGATAGGATAGAAATAGAATTGAATAGAATTAAATTAAATTAAATTAAATTCTTTATTGGTCAAGTGTGATTGGACATACAAGAAATTTGTCTTCAGTGCATAAGCTCTTAGTGTACACAAAAGCTATAAGTGATAAATCATGATCATAGTCATCCTAAAAATACGTTCATAATAAATCATGATACAAAGTTTAGTGATGGAATCAACATAAATCGTACTAGGAAGCTAAATAAAACAATATAAACTGTAAAGATACAAGCAACAAAGTTATAGTCATAAGTAGAGAAGGAGAGTGGGAGTAGGGAAAATGAGAAGAATAATAGTAATACAGTCTTAGTAAACAGTTTGACAGTGTTGTGGGAATTAGTTGTTTAGCAGAGTGATGGCATGGGGAAAAACTGTCCTTGTGTCTAGTTGTTCTGGTGTGCAATGTCCTATATAGTGTTGTTTTGAGGGTAGAAGTTGAAACTATTTATGTCCAGGATGCAAGGGGTCTGTAGAGGTCTTTCGCAGCCCTCTTTTTTATTTGTGCGGTATAGAAGGCAAGTTGGTAGCAATTGTTTGGTAGCAATTCATGCTACCATAAGTCTCAAAGGTGTGCGCTCTTTCAGTTCCTTTCATGCTTGAGAAGAATAAAGCACAGCCCTGCTGTCTGGGGAATTCTGGGAGTTGAAGTCCATAAATCTTAAAAGTTGCCAAGGTAGGACAACCTGGTTCAACCCAGTCTTGCTGACCCATCTTTCAAAGTCACAAAACAGAGCTGTCATTTTGGGGTGATCAAATAAGGAAGTTTCCGCCTGAAACAGTTGTGATGTGTGTTTTGTTGTTCTACAGCAGGGGTGTCAAACTCAATTTCATTGACGGCCGCATCAGGGTTGTGTTTGACCTTGGGGGGGGGGGCAGGGTGGATGTGGCCAGAGTGGCCAGTTTGACGTAACTCATGTCGGGTGCGCCTGTGGTGACCCGAGCGTCTGCCAATAAAAACGGGCTCCCAAGCTCTGTTTTCAGTTGTGACGGCTTCCTGCAACACTCTGCCAGCAAAAATGGAGGTTGGGAGGACTGTGAGTGAGCCTCCCAAGCTCCATTTTCACTGGCAAAAACACTGCAGGCCGATTCAGGGCAGCCCCATGGGCCAGATCTAAGCACCCTGTGGGCTGGATCCAGCCTCTGGGCCTTGAGTTTGACACTCCTGCTCTAGAGTAAGATGGTTCTTACAACCTCAGTCTCCAGGCCAGAGGTAGTATTCAGCCAGTTTTGATTGGTTCACCAGAACTGATAGTGGAAATCACGGGTGAGCCTGCCCACCCACCCTGGCTTTCTGCTGTCCTATTTAGGCATGTTTCCAAGCCGCACACATGCGTGCAAGCCACACGTGTGATCAAAGCGCATGCATGGAAGGCTGAGCACATGCGTGGACATGTGTGAATTGGTAGGGAAAGTAAGTGAATAGCAACCCTGCCCCAGTTGCCTTCAGAAATTGTGGGAGCTTCATCACTGGAAGCTTTCAAGAAGAGATTGGACTGCCATCTGTCAGAAATGGTGTATTTCATCCTTGGGCAGATGGCTGGACTAGATGACCTACAAGGCCAACTCTATTCTGGTTCTGATTCTGAAGGCAGGAGAAGAAGCAATGGATGGAAACTAATCAAGGAGAGAACCAACCTACAACTCAGGAGAAACCTCCTAACAGTGAGAACAATCAACCAGTGGAACAGAAGTTGCCTTCAGAAGTTGTGGGAGCTTCATCACTGCAGGCTTTGAAGACAAGATTGGACTGCCATCTGTCAGAAATGGTGTAGAGGTTTCCTGCTTGGGCAGGGGGTTGGACTAGATGACCCACGAGGTCCCTACCAACTCTGTTATTCTAGGCCTAAGATGGTTATTTGACTTGGTTAGAGAGGAAGCCATCTCATCTATTCTGGAGAAGATGCAGGATGGTTGCTATTCAGCATTCAGCAGAATTGGCTGGAGAATGACATAAAACAAAAACAATGACCTTTTGTTGGCTGAAGAAAAGGCAAATAAGCACAAAGCCATTGTGGTGTTTCCATTAAGATGTTGGACCGGGAACAGGGAAACTCCATTTCAAGGCCACCTACATCCATGGGAACTCCCTGGAAAGCTTTGGCCCCATTACCTTCTCTTCCACCAAGCTATTCCAGACCTTTCTTGCCAGTGTGGGAAAAAGAGAAAGGAAAAGTGATGCATGATATATGAAATGACTCATGTGAGATGCTGTCGCTGGAGCGGGGGTGGGTGGGTTGATTTTATTATATTAAAATTATATATATAAAAGCAAGTACCACTCATTCATCACAAAATCTCCAGAACGGTAAAGCCTACAAACCTGGAATTTGGCACGTATGTTCCTCTTGGCTTCTAGATGCTCACTAAGAAAGGATTTTTCAAAATGACCATCAGGTCATCATATTTCTTATACAGTATTATATTAACATGCGTCAATGCCTTATATTAACACATTCTGATGCTAAGGAGTTACACATTCTATTCTCCCTCCCCACCTGAAAGGAACTCTGTTCCAATTGCCAGTTGCCCTATATTAACACATTCTGATGCTAAGGAGTTAGACATTCTACTTCCCCTCCCCACCTGAAAGGAACTCTGTTCCAACTGCCAGTTGCCTTTATTAACACGCTCTGATGCTAAGGAGTTTCACATTCTAAATTAATTTTCAAGCTTTAAGTGTCAATGAAGCCCGACCACATAGTTTTGTAACGAAGCACAGGTATCCAGCTAGTTTGTTATATGACTCTTCTTTTATTAGTTTTATTGTTTTTATAGGAGGTTTTATATTCTGTAAGCCGCCTTGAGTTGCCATGTGCAATTCAATATAAATATAAATACCATAAATAAATAAGTAAATTAGTAAATAAATAAATAAATAATAAAATCCTTAAGCAAAGGTGGGAAGTCACAGTTAGCTAACACTTAGCTAGTCCTTGATTTACAATAGTTCATTCAGTGACCGTTGGAAGTTACTATTGCCCTGAAAAAAGTGACTTATGACTGTTTTTCACACTTGCAACCATTGTAGCATCCTCATGGTTACCTGATCAAAATTCAGATGCTTGGCAACTGACTCATATTTATGACAGTTTCAGTGTCCCGAGGTCATGTGACATCTCCCCTTTTGGGACCTTCTGATAAGCAAAGTCAATGGGGAAACAATTCACTTAACAACCGTGTTACTAACTTAATAACTGTAGTGATTCACTTAACAACGGTGGCAAGAAAGGTTGTAAAATGGGGGGAAATTCACTTAACAACTGTCTCGCTTAGAAACAGAAATTTTGGGCTCAACTTTGGTTGTACATCAAAAACTACAGAGTTGGACAGTGAGGAGGTTGGGGAGGAACATGGGCCAGTCCTGGGGGCTGAAGAATGCTCAGACAAGGGTTCTGTGGGAGGCAGAAAGGGAGCTAGTCAGCAGTGAGGCAGAGGAACAGCTGGAGCCTGTTCCCAGTATGTGCAAGCGCAGAGATGCCAGAAGACAAGAACAACTAAGAAAGCAGGGTCGACTTGAGAGTAAAGCCACATCTTGGAGGTGATTGGCCCCTCCCATGGGAAACAAAAGAGGAGCGAATGGGGAGGGGGCTTTTGCAGGAAACAATTTGTTCCTTCAGGTGTTTCAAGAGTGGAAATTTTTGTTTTTGACTGTAAGAGACTCTGTGCCAAGTGTTGCCTTGCCCTGCGTTTTGGAAACTAGTTATCTGGCAGCTCTCCAAGCGAGATAAGGTTCTTGCTTGGAGAGCAATAAACATTCCTCTGAAAGACTGTTTGCTAAGCCTTGTGGACTGTGAATGAAAGGAATCCACAGTCGTGTAAATAAAAGGGGGTTTGCCGGTACGAAGACTCTGCTTTCTTGCTTTTTAAGGAAGGCTGGGTCAGAACATTAATTATCCAACCTTGAAGGCAGAAAAGTGAGCTCCTAGTGAGTTGCTCAGCGGAAGGAAAAAAGTGGATTTAAAAAACGGCCAAGCAGGAAACAGAACATCTTGATCGACTCTATAGACTAAATTCTAGAGAGATACAATGTATAATCAAGGAGCAATTTCTTGACAGAACCAATTAATCAGTGGAACCACTTGGCTCCAGAGGTTGTGGGTGCTCCAACAGTAGAAGCTTTTAAGAAGAGATGGGGCAGGCATTTATCTGGCATAGTGTGCTGTCTCCTCCTGCTTGAGCAGAGGGTTGGACTAGAAGACCTCCAAATTCCCTTCCAGTTCTGTCATTCTGTACTCTAGTTGAAATGGAACTAAGCTTTGTAAATGTTTGTCAATGTCAAGAGTATGCTGTTGCTTTGTGGGTAACACATGATGCCTTAAAATGAATTTTTCAAACCTGCGGTCCCCCCTGAAATGGTTGCAAGCAATGTTCCTTCTAAGGTGTACGGCTGCGCGGCTGTGCATGTGGCAAGAAAACACTGCACAGCAGTTTCCAACTGCCGCATGGTGATTTCTAATGTCACAGGCTCTGGAAGCTGGGGGCCCACAGATTTTCTGTCCTGGTTAGGGTTAGCACGGACGCAGGGGGTGGGGAATGGCAGCAGGAGCTTATGCAGCACTGCCGGTCTCCTAGACCTCCTAGGTGCCGGCTGCGCCGCTCAAGCTACCGTCAGTCGCCCTGTGTTCAGCAAAGCAAGCGCGGGGAAGTCCTTTGCAGGCGGCTAGAAATGGCCGCCCGCAAAGGACCTCCCTGGACTTGTTTTGATGAGCACAGGGTGACTGATGGTAGTTTGCGCCGGCTGCATCTGCTCAAACTACCGTCAGTCACACCATGTTCAGCAAAGCAAGCCCAGGGAGGTCCTTTGTGGGCAGCCAGTCCTAGCCGCTTGCGCCAGGCACTGCAGCTGAAGTGAAGCCCCAAAGCCCCTGCCACCACTGGAATAACTGCTGCCGCCTCCTCCTCCTCCAACAGCACTGCCGGATTTGCCGCCCAGTGCTGCGGCTGAGATGAAGCTGCCAAAGCTCCCGCTGGCTCCCCTGCCCATGGCAGTGTCGCCTCCCCCTCCACTTGGAGGACCTGACCTGGGCCTTGCGTTACCCCTGCCCCCTCCTCCTCCTCCACAGTGCTTTTGAGGAGCATGATGCCTTTTTTTCTGCGGGGCGGGAGCTGGACGGCAGGTACGGACCGACCACGGGAGGAGAAAAGGATGCCAGAGCAGGTGCCGAGGAGGAACCCGACTGGAAGGCGTCAGGAGCAGGAAAAAAAAGGCCTCATGGCTTCTCAAAAGCACAGTGGAGGAGGAGGTGGCAGCAGGGGTAACACGGTGCCCAGCTCAGGTGCTCTGAGCAGAGGGGGAGGTGCCGCTGCCACTGCCACAGGCGGGGGAGCCAGCGGGAGCTTTGGTGGCTTCACCTCAGCCACAGCGCTGGGTGGCAAATGCGGTGGTGCTGTTTGTTGGAGGAGGAGGAGGAGGCGGCAGCAGTTATTCTGGTGGCGGCAGCAGTTATTCTGGTGGTGGCGGGGGTTCGTCGGCATCTTCAGCGGCGGCCCTGCCCCCGATGAAAAAACCAAAGATGGAGCAGATCCAGGCTGATGATGTCGCCGCAGCTGCCAGGTCTGGACAGAGGTAGCCAGAGCGGCGCCGAGGCGAAAGAGCAACATGACTGGAGGAGGAATTCTGGGAGTTGGTCCACAAGTCTTAAAGCTATCAGGTTTGAACACCCCTGGGTTTTTTTTTCTAAAGGGTTAGGGGTGCAAGGGTCTTGTAACTTGACAGCTTTAAGACTTGCGTGCTTCAAATGCCAGAGTTTCTGAGCCAACATTTTGGTTGCTAAGCAGGAGCGTTGTTAAGTGATACTGATATTATATAACACTTTTAATTAAGCGGGTACCTTGAATAAACATAACTTTGAGTTTCAAATAACACTGATTTCATTGTTGTCTTAGGTGACATCTGTGAAAAAAATTCAGGTGCTCAGGCATGAAAATGTGCCGCTCAAACACTATACTTTTCTGCTCACGCTGAAAAAAAATTAGAGGGAACATTGGTTACAAGATCCAGGATTCCCAGCCTAGTGATCAAACTGAGAGCTGCATCCATAATGAATCTGAAGGGCAGAGCTTTAAGGATCTCATTTTGAAATCTGTCTCTGCTCTGACTGAAGCTTCCCGAGAGCCTGAAGCCAAGTCCTGGTCCCGACAAAACCCCCTTTTATTAATTGCCTGAATTCTACTCATTCACATCCAGCAAAGTCTTTCAAGGGAGGATTTATAGTCACAGACCTTATCTGGCTTGGAGAGCTGCCAGGCTGATCTCTGCAAAACTTGACAAGGAGTCTCGGAGAGTCACGAATCAATTATTTGCCATTCATTGTCCACCTGTGGCCTTACTCCCAAGTCAACCCTGTTCTTTAGCTGTTCCCTTTGTCTTGCAACTCTGCGCATGCGCACACTGGGAACAGACTCCAGCTGTTCTTCTGCCTCATTGATGTCTGACTCCGAAGGCAGTTGATAAGTGTCATACGACTCTGGCCACATCTCTGCCTCCAACACAGAGCCCTCATCAGAGCCTTCCTCAAACTCCAGGACTGGCCCATGTTCCTCCCCAACCTACTCACTGTCTGAATCTGCTGCCAGCTGCGCTGGCCGCTGGCTGGCCACAAGAGTATCCTTGTCTTAAAAATTGCTCCTCATCCCAGACACCAATCCCATATAATACCTTCCCTGGAACCTCCTACAATTTTCCCCTTCCCAGCTGCAACACCAAGGCAGAGAGGCATAGTGGGTGGGGCATGTTTGGACTTTTTGAGTTTTTCTCCCAGGAGCAAGGGTTTGAGTTAAGCCAACCACCTTAATTTTATTTTAAGGATTATCCTTCCCTTTTTGAGTAATTGTTATTATCAGATAGTGGTGGGAGTAAGAAACTTTGCCACCACTTTTCAGCAACGTTGCTAAAAACGGGACTCCAACCAAATCATTTCGGCGCCCATCAATGGGCTGTGAAGTGGCTCCGGAGAGGTTGCGTGTCACCATGGTGTAGAAGTCCAGATGTTAGATTAGAAACCAGGGAGGTGCAGTTTTAAGCCCGCCCTCGGCCATTAAAAATCTCATGGCGATGTCAACCCACATGTCCTTCCTGAGTCCAACACACCAGGTGTGGTGGTTGTTTGGGGAAGAAATTGGAGGAGACTCTGTTGGGATAGTGCATCCAGTTCTGGTCCCTATGATACAAAAAAGCCATGTTGAGATCCTGGAAAGTTAGTCAGCTAACTAAGGTATGTAGGAAGCACACCACAATAGTAATGGGGGATTTTAACTACCCTGACATCAACTGGGAAACAAACTCTGCACCAAATGGAAGATCCAACAGGTCCCTAATGACTTTGTTTCCCAAAAAGTAGAGAAGGGAACAAGTGAATTGGCCATATTAGACTTAATTCTCACTAACAGAGAGGAAATGATAGAAGGTGTTGAAGCCACAGGAACTCTGGGGGCAAGTGACCATGCAATATTGGAAGTCAACATTATGCAAACACAAGTAGTAGAATTAAGTCAAATTAGAGTCTTGGATTTTAAGAGAGCTAATTTCAATAAACTTAGAGAGAGCTTGGGAAGAATTCCATGGATGACAATTCTCAAGGGGAAAACAATTCAAAAAGCTTGGGAAATTTTGAAAAATGAGATTACCAAAGCTCAGTCTAGCACAATACTAATGAAGAAGAAAAATAACAGCTCCCAAAAGAAACCAGCATGGCTGCATAAAGAACTCTCTGACAAATTGAAAGACAAAAAAGTTAAGTTTAAAAAGTGGAAAGGGGGGGACATAACTAAGGCAGAATATCAGCAAATAGCCCAAGCCTATAAAGATGAAGTAAGGAAAGATAAGGCTTACAATGAAGCAAGGCTTGCCACAAAAGTAAAAGATAACAAAAAAAGCTTCTTCCAACATGTTAAAAACAAGAAAAAGGTTAAGAAAACAATTGGTCCATTGCTGGGAGAAAGTGGCAAGAAGGTGACAAGCAACAGGGAGAAAGCAGAACTATTTAACTCATTTTTTGCATCTATCTTTACACAAAGAGATAAAACAGTCCAACCTATCAAAAACAGCACCACAAAAATCAGATTAGGAACCCAAATTGAAATAGGGAAGAAAATAGTAAGTGAGCACCTGTCTACCCTAGACGAGTTCAAATCACCAGGACCGGACGGATTACACCCCAGGGTTCTGAAGGAAGTGGCAGAAGAGATCTCAGAACCACTGAACTATATCTTTCAGAGATCCTGGAGCACTGGGGAGCTGCCAGAGGACTGGAAAAGAGTTGATATGGTTCCCATCTTCAAAAAAGGAAGAAAAATAGATCCAGGAAACTATAGACCTATCAGTCTGACCTCAATACCAGGAAAGATTCTGGAAAAGATAATCAAGCAACGAATTAGCGAACTAATTAGCGAACTTTGTTTACTAGAAGTAAACAAAGTAATCGCCAAAAGCCAACATGGGTTTGTCAAAAACAGATCATGCCAGACTAATCTTATTGCATTCTTTGACAAAGTGACAAAATTAGTGGATCAGAGGAATGCCATTGATATAATTTACTTGGACTTCAGTAAGGCATTTGAGAAGGTAGACAATAACCTACTACTATATAAAGTAGAAGAATGTGGGTTACACAGCATCACCACCAGATGGATTCATAACTGGCTGACCAACCGCACTCAACGTGTAGTCCGCAATGGAACTGAATCTACATGGAGGGAAGTATGCAGTGGAGTACCCCAAGGTTCTGTTTTAGGCCCAGTACTCTTCAATATCTTCATCAATGATTTGGATGAGGGAATAAATGGGGAACTCAACAAATTTGCAGATGACACCAAGCTGGCAGGAATAGCCAACACTCCAGAAGATAGGCTAAAGATACAGAGGATCTTGACAAACTTGAACATTGGGCACTATCTAATAAAATGAAATTCAGTGGTGAAAAGAGTAACATTTAGGCATGAAAAATGAAATGCACAGGTACAGTATAGGAGGTTCCTTGCTCAATAGTAGTAACTGTGAGAGGGATCTTGAAGTCCTAGTGGACAACCATTTAAATAGGAGCCAGCCGTGTGCAGCAGCTGCCAAAAAAGCCAGCACAGTTCTAGACTGTGTAAACAGAGGGATAGAATCAAGATCACGTGAAGTGTTAATACCACTTTATAAGGCCTTGGTAAGGACACACTTGTAATACTGCATTCAGTTTTGGTCGCCATGATGTAAAAATGATGTGGAGACTCTAGAAAGTGGGCGGAGAAGAGCAACAAAGATGATTAGGGGACTGGAGGCTAAAACATGAAGAACGGTTGCAGGAACTGGGTATGTCTAGTTTAATGAAAAGAAGGACTAGTGGAGACATGATAGCAGTTTTCCAATATCTCAGGGGTTGTCACAAAGAAGAGGGAGTCAAACTATTTTCCAAGGGACCTGAGTGTAGAACAAGAAGCAATGGGTGGAAACTAATCAAGGAGAGAAGCAACTTAGAACTGAGGAGAAATTTCCTGACAGTTAGAATAATTAATCAGTGGAACAACTTGCCTCCAGAAGTTGTGAATGCCCCAACACTGGAAGTATTTAAGAAGATGTTGGATAAGCATTTGTCTGAAATGGTATAGGGTTTCCTGCCTAGGCAGGGGGTTGGACTAAAAGACCTCCAAGGTCCCTTCCAACTCTGCTATTGTATTGTATTAAAGTGTGCAGAGAAGAGCAACAAAAATGATAAATACTCTGGAGGCTAAATTGTCTGACAAATAATCATATGAGTTGAGGTATCCAGTTATGTCTAGTCCAGGGGTCGGCAACCTTAAACACTCAAAGAGACATTTGGATTCATTTCCCGCAGAAAAACAACAACACTAGGAGCCACAAAACCCTTCCCGTGCCTGATTATTTCCTGAGTGGCCACAAAACTAGCATATGTAGTTCAATTAAACATTCTGAAACTTTTCCTTTCTTTATCCATGGTTGACCTACTGGGGGTTGAAAAGCTCAATAAATCGTGTGGCGGCGGGTATCACACATTGGCACAGTGAGGCATATTTTGAGTGACCGGGAGCCGTAGCAGAGGGATTAAAGAGCCACATGCGGCTTCCGAGCCGCAGGTTGCTGACCCCTGGTCTAGCCTTCCGAAACAAAGGGTTGGAGAGTCTGTGTGACATGATAGCTGCCTTCCAATGCTTGCAGAGAAGAGGGGGCTGACTTATGGCACCGGAGGGCAGGAGAAGAAGTAATGTGTGGAAGCTTGTCAAAGAGAGCTACCACCGAGAAGAAAGGAGAAATTTCCTAACAGTGGGAGCCCAGAAACCATGAAAGAGCTTTCTTTCAGGTTTTGTGGGTGCTCCATCACTGGAGGCTTTCAAGAAGAGATTGGCCCATCATTGGACTGGGATGGTGTAAGCATCTTGCCTTGAGCAGCGGGTAGCCTAGAAGACCTCTGAGGTCCCTTCCAGCTCTATGTTTCTGAGATAGTGTTGGCTTTTGTTTTAAAGCAGAAGTGTCAAACTCAATTTCGCTATGGTTGACCTCAGGGGGCTGGCGGCCATAGCTGACTGGTTGGTGTGGCCAACAGGGTGGGCGTGGCCAGCTTGATACCACTAAACCTAACCCTCTGGAGCACCATACCAGAATGGTACCTGGTGCTCCCAGCAGGCACCAGTATGCCCGTACCGGGGTGTACTGGTCATATCCCACCACTGGTTTGACACCTGGTTCTCCTCACCTCCTGAATCGGCAGTGATTCCAGAAATGAATGGGCACCCCAGCCAGGGACAACCCCACGTGTTTCAACCCTTTTGGTAGGCATTGTCCCCATCATGGGCTGAGCTAGGTTTTGCCAAGCTTGCAGATTCTACTTATAACCACTGGCACCGGCAATAAACTTTGTTGTCAGAGGGACTTGCGAGAATTATGAGCAGCTCGGGATGGTAATTGACGGTAGATACAGATGATGGGTTCGGAGGACATCCTGAAGGTGACGGAAAGCTTGATGTTCCATGGGTTCTTTGGCACAGAATGAATCCCTCCAGTCCAAAGGTCTTCCTGAACTAGATATTATAGCTGGCTCCCCAGAGAACGGAGCGAATAAGCCAAGATCTACTCTTGGCATTGTGTTAACCTTGGCAAAGTGTCCAAAGAGAAACATTTCAAGGGATGGAGATGATTGGAGAAGAGAAAGTGGCTATTCTCTTCTTCTCTGCTTTCATCCAAGGGTTGTCGTAGACCTTTGGGGTAGATGAGCCACAGTGGCACAGTGGCTAGAGTGCGGTACTGCAGACTATTTCTGCTGACTGCCGGCTACCTGCAGTTTGGCAGTTCAACTCTCACCCAGGCTCAAAGTTGACTCAGCCTTCCATCCTTCTGAGATGGGTCAAATGAGGATCCAGATTGTTGGGGGCAAGAGGCTGACTCCGTAAATCACTTAGAGAGGGTTGGAAAGCACTGTAAAGTGGTATATAAGTCTTAAGTGCTATTGCTTGGGAAGGGAGGGAGGGAGGTAAGAAGGAAGGAAGGAAGGAAGGAAGGAAGGAAGGAGGGAGGATTGGTGCATTGCAGGCTAACTGCCCACAGCCAGGAAGTTTGATCCTGACTGGCGCAAGATTGACTCCGCTTTCCATCCTTCCGAGGTGGGTCATATGAGGACCCAGATTGTTGGGGGAAAGAGGATGACTTTGTAAACCTCTTAGGGAGGGCTGAAAAAGCATTGAAGTGGTATATGTCTAAGTGCTATTGTCCTTCCTTCCTTCCTTCCTTCCTTCCTTCCTTCCTTCCTTCCTTCCTTCCTTCCTTCCTTCCTTCTTCCTTCCTTCCTTCCTTCCTTCCTTCCTTCCTGTTAGAATGCAGTATTGCAGGCTAATTCTGCCAACTGCAAATAGTTCGATTCTGACTGGCTCAAGGTTAACTCAGCCTTCCATCCTTCTGACGTAGGTAAAAGGAGGAGCCAGATTGTTGGGGGCAAGAGGCTGACTCTTCAAACCGCTGAGATATGGCTAAGTGGTATATGTCTAAGGACTATAGTTCCTAGTGTTATTGCTAGATTCCTCTTCTGTTCCTCATCCTCAACCATTGGAGAGCAGAAGTCCATGGAAAAGCTGAAAAGGGCACAGAAAGGACTCTGCAACCATCATAAATATGAGCCAGTTGCCAAGTGTCTGAATTTTGATCATATCACCATGGAGATTAACAGATTAACAGAGTGGAAGGGACCTTATAGGTCATCTAGTCCAACCCCTTACCCAAGCAGGAGACCCAATGTTTATAAGTGACTGATTGGGGTAAATTGTAGGAGTGATACTGAAATATAATTTTATTTTATTTTATTTAGCTAGATATTAAATGATTGTATTTTATTCCAATTTCACTTTAAATTGTATTTTATTCCTAATGCAGTTTTTATTGGACTTTAGTAATCATTTGTGTTTGGAACTGCACTTTGATATGGCTTATGGGCTACAGTAATCAATAAACTAAATTCTGTGAAAAATGGTCGTAAATCACTTTTTCCAGTGATGTTGTAACTTAGAATGGCCACTAAATGAACTGTTGTAAGTCGAGGACTACCTGTATATTACAAAGGAAACCAATACGCCTCAAAGTTAGTTGTTAAAACACTAAGAAATGAAATAAAGAAGGGAAGGAAATCAGGAATATTCTAGATATGTGGCAGGAGTTAGGAGAAACACAGGCGATGCAAAATTTCTTCCATGTTGTAGTAACATGTCCATGGTCTCCGGCCAACTTTTCCATTAATTTTTTTGCAACGGAGTAATTTCTACAATCTGCTGGAACCTTCATGCACTGAATAGAGTAAATTTTCTTTATTAAACACTAGCCCATACTTCTCTATGAAGCTATGTGATAAGGCTTGATACTTAAAGCTTGAAAGTTAATGTAGAATGTGTAAATCCTTAGTATCAAAGTGTGTTAATATAAGGCAACTGGCAGTTGAAACAGAGTACTTTTTGGGTGGGGAGGGGGAGTAGAATATCTAAACTCCCAGCCTGCAGGCCGGATGAATCACGTGCTGGCCATGCCCACACCCCGTCTAGCGAAGGGGTATCATCAGAGCATGTTATTATAAGGCAGTGGTCCCCAACCTTTTTATCGCCGCGGACCAGTCAGCCTTTGATAATTTTACCGTGGCCCGCTGAGCGCGCGCAGGGGTGGGGGGGGCGTTGTTTTAAATCCACCTTCCCAATTCAACACCTGAATCATATCCCACCTTCCATTTTGTATGTAGATTTTAAGGAATAAACAGCTGAATTAATCAAGGTCAAAGATAAAAAGAGCAAGGGCAAAATTAAATAAGCCAGAGGATAGCAATGTAAAAAGAATACAGTATTAAGGAGAGAAAGGAGAAGAAAAAACCTCGCTTCTGCTGTGGTCAGGGAAATGTTTGATACTGATCTGGCTGGGTAAGAGTCCAAGAGTCCATATCGCCAATAACTACGCGTGGGGGGAAAGGAAATGTGTTTTGTGAGGAAGAGAAAGAGCGCGCTTCACCGATGCCCGTTGGCGAAATTTTGGAAGAGAGGCAAGAGACTTCAGGCACCGAGCCCCCACCCCTGGCTGCGGCAACTGGAGCGGGCGGGAGGCAGGGAAGGGGTGGGCAAGACCGCCGCTTTTCCACCGTGCGCTGCAATAGCGGCAGCGGCGGCCTGAATCTGGCGACTGCCCCTCACCACCTCAGGCGGCGCTCATACCCTCCCCTTTCCTGCGCTACCGTTAGACTCCTCTCAGCCCCCCACCCACGCCCGTGGAGGGCGCACGCGCGCCAAAATCGCGCACCCCCATCTCCCCTCAAAAGACCCCCCCGCCCTCGGCTGCCCGATGTTCTCTCTCTCTCTCTCTCTCTCTCTACCTCTCCCGCCGTTCCTTCTCACAAGCCAAGGCCGGGCGGGGAAGCGCCGTCTCCGTCCCGGGTGCGCCGCCCCTCCCTGGGCAACTCGGAGATGACTGAGCCGAGGAGGACAGCGAGAAAAAGAAGAGAGCGGCCAGCAACGACCGCCGGGGAAGCCGCCAGGGCCTCCAAGGGCTCCGCTTCCAGCGCATGGTCCGCCCCCTCCTCGCCTCGCTTCCAGGCGAGCCGACTGAGGCGAGAAAGGAGAAAGAGGCGGAGGCGTTCACTGAGGGGACGGCTGACTCGGGGAGGGGGCGGAGGTGGTGTAGTAGCGGGGGATTCTTCCTCCTCGCCTCACTTGCTCCTGTGCTTCCGCGCAGCTCCCCCCCTCCGGCGACGGCGCTGCATGAGTGAAGAGTCGGCCGTTGCATGGCCCCCGGCCGCTGCGCGGCCCGGTGCCAGGTACTCCACGGCCCGGCACCGGTCTGCGGACCGGGGGTTGGGGATCACTGTTATAAGGCAACTGGCAGTTGGAACAGAGTTCCTTTCAGGTGGGGAGGGGGAGTAGAATGTCTAACGCCTTAGGATTGACGTGTGTTAATATAATACTGTATAAGAAATACTGATGGTCTAGAGTCATTTTGACAAATCCTTTCTTAGAGAGCACCTAGAAGCCAAGAGGAACATACGTGCCAAATTTTAAGTTTGTAGGCTTTACGGTTCTGGAGATTTCATGATGAGTGAGTGGTAATATATACATATACATATACATATACATATACATTATACAATATATAATATATAATATTATATACACATACACATACGTATACATATATATTGAAGTTGTTGGTGTGTGGCTTCAAGACTGCCCTGAAGGTAGCATAGAAGTGTGGCTCCTTCCTTCCCAACTCCATGGTTCTTCCTGCCCCTTCTTGTCCCCTCCAGGTGGGCCTCCAAAAAGATGCTGAATCAGGGATGGGTTATAGGTGCCCACCCAAACTCTCTTTGGCAGTCACAAATGTGACTTGATTGAAGTAAATTCTTAAATCTTCGATTAAGCTAAAGGTCTCCTTCAAGTCAACCTTGTCTCCTTGTCTTGAATAGATTCATTAATTTTCTTGGCAGTAACAAGGAGAAGAGTTTTAATCTTCCTTTGGGATTATTTTTTTTTGACTTCTCAATCTAGCCGACGGACCTGCTCACCCTGAGTGTCTCACATCTCCCTATTAATCAGCTTGTTAGCTTTTTCATATTGGGTAAGGCTGGCTAGAACGCAAGAATATCTCCTATGACTTGAGCTCCTTCTTGGTGAAATAAACACACCTTGGTCAATTGCTTGGAAACAGAGCCGAGGTGGCGCAGTGGTTAGGGTGCAGAGGCCACTTCAGCTGACTGTTATCTGCAGTTCAGCAGTTCTAATCTCACCGGCTCAAGGTTGACTCAGCCTTCCATCCTTCCGAGGTGGGTGAAATGAGGACCCAGACTGTGGGGGCAATATACTGACTCTGTAAACCGCTTAGAGAGGGCTGAAAGTCCTATGAAGTGGTATATAAGTCTAATTGCTATTGCTATTGCTATTTATAAGGGCCAAATGTCATGTTGCCCTCCTGAAATTCAATAAGAAATTATCTAATACTAGCTGGATACCTGTGCTTCGCTATGAAACCATGTGATCGGAGCTGATAAATTGACACTTAAAGCTTGAGTTCTTTTCAGGTGGGGAGGGGGAGTAGAATGTCTAAACTCCTAGTACACAGGCCGGATGAGTCCATGTCCATATAAGGCAACTGGCAGTTGGAACAGAGTTCTTTTCAGGTGAGAGGGAGTAGAATGTCTAATTCCTTAGCATCAATATGTGTTAATATAATACTGTATAAGAAATACTGATGATCTGATGGTCATTTCAAAAAATCCTTTCCTAGCAAGCACCTAGAAGCCAAGAGGAACATATGTGCCAAATTCCAAGTTTATAGGCTTTACAGTTCTGGAAATTTCGTGATGAATGAGTGGTACCGTATTTTTGCTCCGAAGTATAAGACACACCTAGTTTTTGGAGAGGAAAACAAGGGGGGAAAAATCTGCCTCTGTCTCCGAGATACTTGCCTTTTTGCAGCAAACAGCAAACAGTACAGAAGATATACACTGCTTGTGGTGTTGCATTTCAGACTACACTTGTACAGATGCTGTTAAAATGGATGTGGCTTTCTGGAAGTATATGTTATTCTCTGCTCTTTAAAAGAAGATACAATAGCACTGGACCTCTTCAGATCAAGCATTTATTTTCAAAAGCTTCTTCATTTTGTTAAGTTGTCTAGAACAATAAAGCAGTCTTTAAAAAATAAGTCTAATAATTTGAACATACTATAGATATTTATAATTATTGACTTACCTCCTTGCAGCAAACAGCAAAAAGCCTGATTAGCCCAAGAAAAAAAATCTGCCTCTGCCTCCCAGCAATTTGCCTCCTTGCAGCAAACAGCAAGTTTCACTTTCAATTTCAGTTTCAATACAGCCTCCTGATGATCAGCTGTTTCAGACTGCAGGGGTTGCCATAGCCTATTGCCACCTCTGCAAGCTCCATTTCCCCTGTTTGCTGCAACGAGGTAAATTGCTGGGAGGCACAGGCCAAAGGGTGGGGCTGGTGAGTGGATGGGGCTACATTCGGTGTATAAGACGCACCCAAATTTTCACCCTCTTTTAATGGGGGAAAAGGTGCATGTTATACTCTGAAAAATACCTTACTTGGCTTTTATATATATAGATTGGTAGTGCAATCTGAACAATTTAGCTGGAAATCAACATTGAATGGATATGCTTTTCCTTGATATGATTTCCACTCTCCGTCGAAGATTATAACAGAATGGCAGAATTGGAAGGGATCTTGGAAGTCTTCTAGGCCAACCCCTGCTCAGATATGGGGTCCAATACCATTTCTTCTTAAAAACCTCCAGTGATGGAGTGTCCACGATTTCTAGTGACAAGCTGTTCCACTGGTTAATTGTCCTCATGTTTAGGAAGTTGCTTCTTAATTCCAGGTTGCTTCTCTCTCTGATTAGTTGGGGGGAAAATTAGTTGGGGAAAAAAGTGCTATCATATGGCTTCTGATTTTCTGCCACAATATAGGTAGTCCTCAAATTACAACCATTCGCTTAATGGCCATATAAAGTTATAATGGCACTGAAAAAAGTGATTTATGACTTTTTCGCCGTTAGACTCCATGGTCACCTGATCAAAATTTGGACACTATGGCAACTGACTCATATTTATGACAGTTGTGTCCTGGGGTCCGCCATCCCCTTTTGCGACCTTCTGACAAGCAAACTCAAAGGGGAAGCCAGATTCACTTAACAACTCCGTGACTAACTTAACAATGGCAGTGATTCACTTAACAATGGTAGCAAGAAAAATCATAAAATGGGGCAGAACTCACAGAACAAGGGTCCCATTGAGTAAGGGGCATTTTGGGGAGCCATGGGCATAAAACGAGGACTACCTTCAAATTATCTTTCGGCCTCCCCCTTCCCTTTTTAAAATAGTCATGCTAATTTGACAGGCTTGCTTTTAAAAGAATAAAACTAGATTAGCCCTTCTCCTATATCTGAGCTGTTTTTTTAGCCACAGTTCACAAATGTGCTGTTAAAAAAAATTTGAGGAGAAGAATTGGCTGTCTGGGGGGAACATGTGATTATCATCTTCTTAAAGGTGATGTAAAGGTGCCCTCTCCCCATATTAGAATCAATGTTCAGGAAAGGTTTCTCCAAGGCCAGAGGTCGGGAAGTAGAAGCATGCCCCTCCCCCATTTGATCTATAAATATTAATCAAGAAAGCACTTTGGATTTCTGGCATTTCTGCTGCTTAATCTGTTTATTGGCAATATTGATCATTTTGTTCCTTGAATTGTGTGTCTGTGTGTGTGTGTTTAAACCTTGACTAACAAATATAAAGGTAAAGGTTCCCCTCACACATATGTGCTAGTGGTTCCTGACTCTAGGGGGCAGTGCTCATCTCTGTTTCAAAGCCGAAGAGCCAGTGCTGCCCAAAGACGTCTCTGTGGTCATGTGGCCGGCATGACTCAATGCTGAAGGCGCTAGGAACGCTGTTACCTTCCCACCAAAGGTGGTTCCTAATTTTCTACTTGCATTTTTTACATGCTTTCGAACTGCTAGGTTGGCAGAAGCTGGGACAGGTAACGGGAGCTCATTCCGTTATGCTACGCTAGGGATTCGAACCACTGAACTGCTGACCTTTCTGATCAAAAAGGTCAGCGTCTTAGCCCCTGAGCCACCAAATCCTTCATAGTGTGTTGTTTACCTCCAGATTAAAAATCTATCAGGAGCAAAATAAGTACAGATCACAGTGAAGTTAATTTCTATCAGCTTAGATGGTGGAAGAAGGTGTGCCCTGACTCAGCTCCCCTAACATGCCAAATCCTCAATAACTTCACTCAAAGATTCCTTTGTTAGGAGCGCCAAGGGCCCTGGTCAAAAGTTTCTCTCTCAATGCAGGCTAACAAAGCTGTCTGGCAGGGAGATGAATAATTGTCTGCTACATCTATTCATCTTCGCCCCCTGCCTTTTATCCCCAGAGCTAGAGTGGGGCTTCACTAGCAGCTGTGGCTCTTCTGTCCCAAGGACCGGCCCATAAATTTCCACTGTTCTCCTCTCCTCTGCACAGCCATGCATCAGGCACTGGGCCCAACTGTTCCTCCTCTTCCTCATCAGCCACCTCCAAACCTGGGGGCTGTTGACTCTCCATCTGAGGGCTGATGGATGGCCCACGCTCCACCTCTGTCTCTCTCTGTCTCTCTCTGTCTGTCTGTCTGTCTCTCTCTCTCTACCTCTCTCTCTCTCTACCTCTCTGTCTGTCTCTCTGTCTCTGTCTGTCTGTCTGTCTCTCTCTCTCTCTGATAGCTCCATTCCCTCTTCCCCCTCGGAGCTCTCAGGTTGCCCTGATGCTGACCCTGACTCCCACACCTCCTCCTCCTCTGATTCGGCTGCTGGAGGGGCCGGGGGTCAATAGGCCACATCAAGATGCTACATCATTTTAGCAGTCAACATATTCCTCTATGAGCCTCATGTAACACAAAAACACTGTGTAATACATGACGGTTGAATGTATACATCGCACTGAGCCAACCATAATGTGACTTGTATCAGTTTTGTCAATGTGATGCATAAAGGCAGCCAACTATGGTTTGCAAACCACGGTTTTTGGCTGGGAAGGACTTGATGTAGACAATATAACTCGTTTCATGAAGGTTAAAACCACTTGTGGCTTAGTGTGAATTCGAATTTAGTTCATAGATTGCGTTGATGCTTTGTAGGTTTACAAGGGCATTAAACAGGCTGAATGTTTAGCCCCTGCCTGATTCTGGGGAGTTTGGAATGGAAGGAGAAGCGAAGGAACAAAGCAAGGGGAGATGTTCTTTGTTGGAGAAACATCTCCCCTTTAATCTGGTCTTTTTCAGAAGTTGATCTAACATGCTGAGCCATCATGTGGTTTGGCTGGTTTGGCTTGTGTAAACCGTGATTTATGAATTACTGTGTTGGGTGAGCTGAATCAATAGTTTTTCAACCAAGGAACTGTGCTTAAACAAAGGACAACTCAGAGCATTGTGTGAAGTCTGTCAGAGTATGTTCTACATCGGGTCTTCCTCAAGATCGGTCATCCAGTTGTGCTGGACCCTACCACTCTTGAGCACTCTCAAATGGCCTTAAAATTGGGGATGGTGGAATTGGCAGAACAATGTATCTGTAGGCCAAGTGATCCAGAAGGCTGGTGGGCATTGATGAAAGTGGCCAGAATGGGACAACTTCGGGGGTGAAATCCTCCTGGTTTGGCTGAACCAATAGGGATGATTGTCCTTGGTTCTGCGAACCGGTAGCAAAAACAACAACAACAAGAAAAAACCAACCAAACTTCCGAGGATCGCACGGCTCAGCTGTGAGCTGTGTAATCATTGGAAGCTATTTTAAAAGATTTTTAAAACATTTTTTCCTTGCCGCTTTGCCGGTTTTTTAACTTTAAAAAGCTAAAAAAATAGCTGAAAGTGAAAAAAAAAGGTTGGCCACGACCACCCAGTCATATGACCCCCCCCCCCCCCCGCCAAGCCATGCCCACAGAACCGGTGTGTGTGTGGGGGAAATTAGATTTCAAAACTGGACAACTTGCCACAGCCAACTTGCTGTGGCCAACTCGCTGCGGGACAATGTAACAATTCTATATATTTTTTTTAAAAAAGAAATATTATTTTAATTTTTGCCATTGATGTTTCATTCTGTCCCTCCTTTTGCATCCTTTCTTTAATGATTCTTTTCCAAAATTTCTTTGATATTGGTGTAACTCTTGTCCTGCAGCGAGTTGGCTGTGGCAAGGTGTCCTGCAGTGGATAGGCTATGGCAAGTTGGCCATGGTGAATTGGCTGTGGTTAGTTGGCTGTGATAAGTTGGCCATGATGAGTTGACTGTGGTGAATTGACCATGGAGTTGGCCATGGTGAGTTGGCCATTGCAAGTTGGCCATGGCGAATTGACCATGGTAAGTTGGCTGTGATGAATTGGCTGTGCTAAGTTAACCATTGTGAGTTGGCCATAGTGAGTTGGCCATGGAGTTGGCCATGGTGAGTTGGCCGTGGTAAGTTGGCTGTGGTGAATTGGCTGTGCTAAGTTGGCCGTGGTGAGTTAGCCATTGTGAGTTGGCCATGGAGTTGGCCATAGAGAATTGTCATAGACATTGACAGTGGCACCCTGGAACTTCAGGCAGAGACCCCTCATATCTACCTGGAGGTGCTGGAGATCAAAACCAGAACCTTCTGAAGATCAAGCTTGTCTTCTGACTTAGAACTACTTCCTCCTTCTCTCATTTTCCCAGCTCCCACTCTCCTAAACACAGGTGGAGAACTGTAGCCCTTTTTAGGACTTGTGGACTTGGCTGGCTCAGAACTTCTGGGAGTTGAAGTCCACAAGACCTTAAAGGAGCCATCATTCCCCACCCTAAATGCTCTAAAGTGAATGGGAGTGTCATTTCAGAGTAAGTACATTTGTGCATCTATTTTTATTTCCTGGAAGTGACTATGCAGGCAACAAAACAAAACAAAACACCCAAATGAAATCCGCTTGGCCAAATGCTTAAGTTGGCAGTCAGATGGAGAAGAGGAAAACCCATCCTTTTAAATGCTGTTGCTATTTATTTTTTGCTGCTCTTAATTTGCAGTGTGGTGTACAGTTTTGGGAGTTTCTCCTTATTATTCTTATTCTTATTTTTTTTTGACAACTGCTCCAGGAAAGAAGCTTTCAAATTTCTTCTTTGCAGAGATCTATGCATCCAGAAAGTCACAACCGATAAATTTTCAGCCGGTTCAGACTGGTTTGCCTGAACCGGTAGCAGAAATCGTGGGTGGGCCTGTCCGCCTCTCCTGGCTCTATGCTGTCCCATTTAGCCATGTTTTTAAGGCCGGGTGCATGCGTGGAAGGTACGCATGCAAGCAAATTGCATGCATGGAAGGCTGGGCACATGCATGAAAAGGGTATGTGCATGCGGGGCGAACCAGTGGTAACAAAATGTGATTTTGTTACCCACAGCTGATGAATTTTGAATTAATTTAACCAGGTTATGGAGCCACCTCCAGTCCTCTAGATGGGATTGCTTTTAGTCCTCAACTTACAACAATTCATTTAGTGATCATTCCAAATCAGAACAGTACTGAAAAAAGTGACTCATGAGCCGTTTTTCTTGTTTATGACTGCTGTTTGTCATGAGATGTTCTCATGGTTGGGGACTGACTCATATTTATGATGGTTGCAGTCATCCCCGTGGTTAGGCGATCCTCTTTCGCGATCTTCCGACAAGCAAAGGTCAACGGGGAAGCCCGATTCATTTAACAACCATGTTACTGACTTAACCATGGTGGTGATTCATTTTACAACCATAGCTAGGCAAGTTGTACAATGGGGCAAGATTCATTTCATAAATGTCTCGCTTTAGCAACAGAAATTTTGAGCTGAATTGAGCTGAGTTGAGGATTGTCTGCATTCCCCAAATGTATTTGGAAGCAGATTCTGGGATCTTTCTAAACCATAGATGGAGAATGATGGCTCTTTCATGACTTGTGGACTTCAACTCCCAATGCTGGCTCAGGAATTCTGGGAGTTGAAGTCCATCAGTCTTCAAACGTTGGCTCGGGAATTTCGGGAGTTGAAGTCCAGAAGTCTTCAAATGCTGGCTCAGGAATTCTGGGAGTTGAAGTCCAGTTATCTTCAAATGCTGGCTCAGGAATTCTGGGAGTTGAAGTCCACAAATCATTAAAGGGCCATCGTTCCCCAGGCCTGTTCTAAGCCAAGCAGGGGGATTTAATTGCCTGTTTTATATCACAGTAAGCAAACCGTATGGATTTTGCCATGCAGGAAAAACTGCATGGCACATTTGCTTCCCAGGAGTAACAAGCTGGAGGAAAACCATTTTAATTATATATCTGCCTAGCATTGTTTCTGTTCCAGCCAGCAAATCTGACTGGCATTATTTAGGTTCATTATGTTACTAATTAATTTTATTCTAAAAACAGACAGTGCTGGGGCTATTTTAGAGTAAAGGAAAATATCCAGCCTGCATCACGGAATGAAGCTGCTAATTCCATTTTTCTTTGGTTCTGTAGAGAGAATAAGCCCTAACCTTCTCTGCCCATAAGACAGCTGAGTGATGAATTATTTGCACTATTATCAGAAGTCTAGTTTAGATAAAGATTGGGGTGATATACATGCTAGGCTAAAATTATAGCTTTCTAAACTTGGTTGTTTTCTTGCAGACATTTTATGACCCAAATAGTTAATATCTTCCATGCTAGAAGGAGTAGGAATAGCAGAATGGAGGAGAAGGAGGAGGAGGGAAGTAGAAAGGGAGGGAGGGAGGGAGGACGAGGACAGGGGGGTTCCTGGTGCTCTCTGAGTTTGGTTGTTTTCTTGCAGATATTTCATTACTCAACTAGGTAACATCATCAGTACTAGAGGGTTGGAAGAGGGAGATGAGGAGAAAGAGAGGGGGAGGGGAAGGAAGAGGAGGAGGACTGTGGGATCCTTTGTGCTCTCTGAGTTTGCTTGTTTCCTTGCAGACATTTCATTACCTAACTAGGTAACATCATCAGTACTAGAGGGTTGGAGGAGGAGGTGGTAGAGGAGGTGAAAGAGGTGGGGGAGGGGAGGGGGAGGAGGACGATGACTGTGGGGTCCTTGGTGCTTTCTGAGTTTGGTTGTTTCCTTGCAGATGTTTCATTACCCAACTAGGTAACATCATCAGTACTAGAGGGTTGGAGAAGGAGAAGGGAGGGGAGGAGAAATAGGGGGAAGGGGGAGGAAGAGGAGGAAGAAGAGGTGGGGTCCTTGAAGCTCTCTGAGTTTGGTTGTTTCCTTGCAGACATTTCATTACTCAGCTAGGTAACATCATCAGTGCTAGAAGAGAATTAGGTTTGCAGAGAGCAGGAAAAGGAGGTGGTTGGTCCAGGGGAGGAGGGAAAGGAGAAGGAAGAGGAGGAGGAGGAGGAGGAGGAGGAGGAGGAGGAGGACGACGACGACTGTGGGATCCTTGGTGCTCTCTGAGCTTGATTGTTTTCTTGCAGACATTTTACTACCAAACTAGGAAATAATCTTCAGTGCAAGAAGGGAGTAGGATTAGCAGAATGGAGGAGAAGAAGGGAATAGAAAGGGAGGGAGGGAGGGACAGAGGGGGAGAGGGTGGAGGAGGGGGGCAATGCCTGTGAGATCCTTGGTGCTCTCAGAGCTTGGTTGTTTTCTTGCAGACATTTCATTACCCAACTAGGTAACATCATCAATGCCTAGAAGGGAATGGGGTTTGCTCCCTGTTTATGTGCAAGACCAGACATTTTCTGGGCCACTGGCATGCTTACTTTTTGAACAGTGTCAGGGATTGTAAGACAAAATATTTAAGACTGATCGGATGGATCGCCTTGCAGTCCAAGAGACACGTAGGAATCTTCTCCAGCACCCGAGTTCAAAAGCCTCCATTCTTTGGCCCTCAACCTTCCTTATGGTCCAACTTTCACAGCCATCCATTGCAGCTGGGAAAACCATAGCCTTGACTAGATGCACTTTTATTGGCAGGGGGATGTTCCTAGTGAAAAGAAGAGGCAGATAAGTATGCAGGAGGACAAGCAACTTTTGAAATTCAGGACCATGGACAGTTCTATTGGCCTCAATTGGGGGTCTCAGGGCTTATTTTCTAATGGCTTGAGCAGAATTCCAACTTCCTTGGCTGAAGTGAAGGTGACAGAATCACACCAGCCTTGTCTGGCTTAGACTGATACAGGGATGGAAGACCACCAGGAAAATCCTCAACTACTGAATAGGTCTGACGTTGTGGAAGAAAGCTCTAGCAAACCACCTCCATATGTCTATGGAAATTCTCAGTCCTCCAGGTCATGGTTGTCCCAAAAGTGATTTTTTTTCCCAAGAGGCAAGTGGACTTTCTGGTTTTTCTTTTGAAAACGTTTTGCTTCTGATCCAAGAAGCTTCTTCAGCTCTGCCTGGATACTGGGGAATGGAAGAATTTAAATTCCTTGCAGACAGCTGGTCATTTGCATCCTTTTAGAGGTTCCTTGAAGCACTTGGAGATTTTTCTGTATCCTCAGGGTCACTTGAGTGATGCTCTTGGTTCCTGTAGTCTGTACTTTCCCCTCTGGAAATCCATCCCTACTCCCACAGCCTTCAAAGGGGGTTCATCCCAAATTGTATACCTCAAAGCCTGTAGAGATTCTCCGTGATCCAGGTCATGGGTGTCCCAAAGGTGATTTTTTTTCAAGAGGCAACTGGACTTTCTGGTTTTTTCTTTGAAGATGTTTTGCTTCTCACCCAAGAAGCTTCTTCAGCTCTGACCAGATGGTGGGGAATGGAAGGATTGATACTCCCTGCAGACAGAGTTGGTCATTTGCCTCCTTTTAGAGGGTCATTGAAGCACTTGGAGGTTTATCTGTGTCCTCAGGGTCACCTGGTGCAAACAATTCCTGTAATGTGCAATTTGAGAATCTCTACAGACTTTTAGCAATCCAATTTGGGATGAACACTCTTGGAATGGTGCGGGAATAGGAATGGGTTTCCTGAGAACAAAAATTGCAGGCTACAGGAAAAATGACGTAACTATGACGACACAAAGACTGTACCCAGATGACATACTGTAAGATTAAGGATGTAAGAGTGGTTATGGGAAAAAATACTTTAAAAAAAAAAAAGGAAATAAATCTTATTAGAGATTGGCGCTGGGCATTGGAGGTTCTCCAAATAAGACGCAAGAGCTCTGACCTTTATGGTACGATTCCATTAATAGGATTTTGCAAGATTAAAAGTATTTCCTTTTCTCTTTCCCTTTTATTTTTTGGAAAACTGGAAAACATTCCTGTCTATTCCCTATGCCTCCCTCTCCTTCTGTAGCCTGATATACCTTTTACGTGACAATTGTCCAGTCAACGGCTGTGCCTTTGCCTCCCAAGGTCATTCACACAGAGGCCAACTCCCTCTGAGATCGAAGCAGCTCTGATTTCACTCCCCTTTCAAGATCATCTCAGTGCTGCTATCTTGCCTGGCAAACCTGCTGTCAGGGTTCCAAAATTGCAAATGGTAAATCAGAGACCAAGGCAAAGTATTCCTCAACGTTCCAATTGATGAAGAGAGCCATGTTGGCACATCTGGGAAAACCTGAATCTGAAAGCTTCCCGGTTTCGTGACCCGTCAAAACCGCGCTCGACTAAGCCGCGCCCGATTAAACCGCGTCGCTGACGTCATCAATCCCGTGCCAACTCAATGAAGCGGTGGACGTGATGAACCAGGGTCTAGAGGCCGTTAAGAACTGGATGAGCGCTAACAAACTGGTACTCAACCCGGACAAGACCGAGTGGCTGTTGTGCTTCCCTCCCAATAATTTGGCTAATGTACCAACACTTAGGCTGGGGGGTCAAATTTTATACCCCTCAGATAGGGTCCGCAACTTAGGAGTCCTCCTGGACCCACAGCTGACTTTTGACCACCAGCTGTCAGCTGTGACCAGGGGGGCATTTGCCCAGGTTCGCCTGGTCCGCCAGTTGCGGCCCTACCTAGACCGGGAGGCTCTCACAACAGTCACTCGAGCCCTTGTGATCTCTAGGCTGGAATACTGCAATGGGCTCTACATGGGGTTGCCCTTGAAGTGCATCCGGCGACTACAGTTAGTCCAGAATGCAGCCGCGCGAGTGATAGTGGGCGCACCGCGGTTCGCCCACGTTACACCCGTCCTCCGCGAGCTGCACTGGCTACCTGTTGGTCTCCGGGTGCGCTTCAGGGTACTGATGACCACCTTTAAAGCACTCCATGGTAGTGGATCTGGGTACTTGAGAGACCGCCTTCTGCCGATTACCTCCCTTCGACCAATTAGATCGCACAGACTGGGCCTCCTCCGAATCCCATCTGCCAGTCAATGCCGACTGGCGACCACACGGAGGAGAGCCTTTTCTGTTGCAGCTCCGACCCTGTGGAACGATCTCCCCGTTGAGATCCGTACCCTCACCACCATCCAGACCTTCCGCGCAGCCCTCAAGATCTGGCTCTCCCAGCAGGCCTGGGGATAGGTTCCCAATTCACCCGCCCGAGTGTTTGATTGCTGAACGAAAGTTGTGTTTTATTATTTTTCTTTGTTCACATTTTGTTTTGTTTTTTAATACTGCACCCCCCTCCCTTGTGATTGTAAGCCGCCCTGAGTCCCCTCAGGGAAAAGGGCGGCCTATAAATTTTAATAAATGAAAATGAAATGAAACAGGGCGACAACAGCCAGCGCGGAGAAAGAAGGGCGCTTTAAATAGCACTTTGAAAGCAAGCCAATTCAACTTAAGGTAAGGGTTAGGTTTAGGGTTAGCTTTAGGGTTAGCTTTAGGGTTAGGTTAAGGGTTAGGGTTAGGGTTAGGTTTAGGGTTAGGTTTAGCGTTAGGGTTAGGTTTAGGGTTAGGTTAAGGGTTAGGTTTAGGGTTAGGTTAAGGGTTAGGTTAAGGGTTAGGTTTAGGGTTAGGTTTAGCGTTAGGGTTAGGTTTAGGGTTAGGTTAAGGGTTAGGTTTAGGGTTAGGTTAAGGGTTAGGTTAAGGGTTAGGTTTAGGGTTAGGGTTAGGATTAGGTTTAGGGGGGGTTAGGTTTAGGTTTAGGGGTTAATTTTAGGTTTAGGGTTTACAGCGTGCTTCTGTCTCTGCGCTGTTGTCGCCCTGTTGTTGGCGTCAGCGACGCGGTTTAGTCAGGCGCGGTTTAGTCGAGCGCGGTTTTGTGGTGGAACCTCCCGGTTTTCCTCACCCATTTGAAAGTTCAAGATTTTGCCCTACACCTACAAGTCCATCACATGGTCTAATCTCCCACTGCCATGCTGGCAGTTTCACCCATCCAGTCAGGTGCAGAGGTGCAAAGACAAAGGATGATCTTGGTTTTCTAGAAAGAATTTTGTTATGGCTACATATCATCTAACTCCGTACAATCCCCCCTCCCATTTCCCCACAATAGAAAAGGCATAGCAGAATAATAAAATGTGTGGCAGGTAAAAAATCCAAAAGAAAAGATGGCGGCGGGCCTGACACCTGCTCATTTCTGCATTTAATGTAACGTGCATTTAAAATACACACCGATATTCATTGTCATTGCCTCAGCCATTTTTGGGGAGCATAGCTCCTGGAGTGCCTTTCAGAGGCCTGGAAGGTTACACCTTCCCCATCCTGCTCCTCAGGAATTTCCTCCACCCTTACTCTCTGCCTCCCTGCCTTCGCTGCTATTTCCCACAGCTGTTTTGCTGTTTTGCCAAGCCGACGGATTGTTTCGGTCCCTTCCCTCCCCTTTTCTTTTCTAGACTCTTCTTCTTGCAAAGATGGAGAGCTGCAGGAACTGTCTCTCCAGCAAAAAATTCCCTGAAATTACTCAGTCACCTTGTCTTAAGGCAGGCAAGAGCCCATCCGCCCCTGAATAATTGAACAGGCTGCCGATTGGCAGTGTGGTGCAGTCGTTGCTGGCAGGCCAACTGATTGACCGATCCTGTGTGCTGCAGGAAGCTTAATATCATCAGCCAGCTATCACCTCACTTCCTCTATATTTCCTTCTTCCTTCTTTGCTTTTCGGTCAAAGGTCAGGTAGACATAGGACAGACCTCCTCTTTCCTTCTCCCCAGCGGGGTGTTCTGTTATGGATGAGGGAGCGCATGCATGCCACACGGCTTAAGCTGGTGCACGCTTTCGGTGGTTAGATTCACCTCCTCCGTTAAGCCGCAGGCAAACTAACCAAAGGCGATACCCATTGGGCTTAGCCAGCTGTGCAAAAGTAGCCAGTGAGATCCTGCCTGCATTGTGCAAAGCTTATCTCGGATTCTCCACAGACGGGCATATGTGGATGGGACCCCAGGACCTGTTCAGTTCGTGCACCTGTGTAGGGTTTGGCAATTGCACAGGGGCAGATATGTCAGCGCTCCAGATAGGTCAGCGCTCCAGAGGGTCAACATCATTGCCCAGAGGATCTTTTGTTGTCCTCTCCCCTCTTTGGAAGAGCTTGATAGCTCCCACTGACGTAAGAAAGTTGAAAACATCCTTAAAGATCCATCTCGTCCTGGGCAGCCTTTTTTTGAACTATTACCATTTGACAGCTGGTACAGGACAATCAAAACAAGGACAAATAGGCTGAAAAACAGCTTCTATCCCAGAGCAACTACATTGAATTCTACTGTATAGTGCAATATTATTGCAATATCGGGGGTTTTCAATTTCAATGATATAGAATGTGAAGGATGTGTGTTTGTGCATCCATCACTGCAACCGTCATAAGTATGAATCAGTTGCCAAATGTCTGAATTTTGATCACATGGCCATGAGGATGCTACAACTGTCATAAGTGTGAAAAATGGTAAAATATTGCTTTTTTTTAGTCACTAAACAAATGGTTATAAGTCAAGGACCTCCTGTAATTTTTTTTAAACCTTCCCAACTTTCTTACTTGATGTAAAGGCTTGTCTTAAAAACTAGCCTATGGTTCACTCTGTTCTGACCCAGGCTTCCTTAGAAAGCAAAAAGCAGAGTCTTGGTCCCTGTAAAACCTCTTTTATTTACACAACTGTGAATTCCTTTCATTCACAGCCAGCAAGGCTTAGCAAACAGTCTTTCAAGGAGTATTTATCCACATGAACCTTATCTCGCTTGGAGAGCTGCCAGATAGCTAGTTTCCAAATGCAGGGCAAGGCAACACTTGGCACAGAGTCTCTTATAGTCACAAACAGAACTTTCCACTTTTGAACTGACCGAAGGAACAAATTCTTTCCTGCAAAAGCCCCCTCCCCATTCGCTCCTCTTTTGTTTCCTCTGGGAGGGGCCAATCACCTCCAAGGTGTGGCTTTACTCCCAAGTCGACCCTGATTACTGAGTTGTTCTTGTCTTCTAGCCGCTCTGCGCATTCGCACACTGGGAACAGGCTCCAGCTGTTCCTCTACCTCACTGCTGCCTAGCTCCCTCTCTGCCTCCAAAGCAGAGCCCTCGTCTGAGCTTTCATCACCCCCCCTCCCCAAGGATTGGCCGATGTTCCTCCCTAACCTCCTCACTGTCCAACTCTGCTGTGAACTCCACTGGCTAATGGGGGACCACAACACACTAGCTGTTGTATGATGATTTGAGAAATAGGACAGCAGAGGAACAAACAGAAAACACAACAACCGCAAACCCCTGTGTGATTCACTTGCCCTACTTCATTGAGACCCTCCTTCTGTTTTCGCGTCCCAGAAATAGGTTACAAAATTCCCCCAGCTGCAGCCCTCTTGTTTTGAAAAGCGAAGGGATTCTTTAAAAAAAAGATGGGAGAGAAAATGATGAGCAGGCAAAATATCCAAGCAGGCTCCATTAATATCCGTGGAAAAGAAATGGGGCCGTCTCAACCCTGCGCCTTCAGTGTTTTCAGATCTGGGACTCTGGAGAAAAGGAGGCTTTGCTGGGTGAAGGTCGGGTAACAAAATTGAGGCCAATGAAAGAAAAAAAAAACCAAACAAGGTTTGTTGAGCAAAGAGGAAGGAGGAGGAAGAGGAGGAGGATGATTTTGTGGGGTCTTTGGTACTCTCTGAGTTTGTTTGTTTTCTTGCAGACATTTCATTATACAACTAGGTAACATCATCAATGCTAGCAGGTTGGAGGAGGAGAAAGAGATGTGGGAGGGGGAGGAAGAGGAGGAGGACTGTGGGATCCTTGGTGCCCTCTGAGTTTGATCGTTTTCTTGCAGACGTTTCATGACCCAACTAGGTAACATCATCAGTACTAGAAGATTGGAGGAGGTAGGAGAGAGGGAGAAAGAGGAGGAGGAAGAGGGAGAGGACTGTGGGTCCTTTGTGCTCTGAATTTGGTTGTTTTCTTGCAGACGTTTCATTACCCAACTATGGAACATCATCAATGCTAGAAGGGCCTGGGGTTTGCAGAGAGGAGCAAAAGGAGGAGCAATAGGAGGAGGAAGGCAGGAAGAAGAGAGGAGACAAGCAAGTGAGGAAACGAGCAAGGAGAAGTGTGGTTTGTGTGTGAGATTTGTGCAGGTTTTTTTTTCTTGATGTGCATTTACATCTCTGGTGCCTGGGATGAGATCCAGATAATTGCACAGACGCCTCTGAGCAACTACGCACTGCAGTCAGGCAGCACAACGGATCCTAGGTGTTTGCAACAATGGCAACCAGCCTTTCTGGGGGCCCTGAGCTTTTGACTCCCACCCCTGGCCTGATCCCTGCGGCAGCAAAGAGGAGACGGTGGCAGGAAGAAGGAGAAGCAGATTTTCATAGTGGCCAGATAAAATGGAAAACAGGATATGAGCATCTTTGGAGAAAGTGTGCCTGATGGAGATTTCACCCCCTCCCTCTTCCTCATCAGTGAGCCTCATTCAGGGCACCAGCCAGATTAAGGGGAGGGAGAAAGAGAGAGGGGGGGGGAGAGAGAGAGAAGGAGAAAGAGGAAAAGGGAGGAAGAGAAGAAGAGATTGAGAGGCAGAGAGAGGAAAAGAGATTGAGGGACAAAGAGAGAGGAAAAGAGAGAGAAAGAAATTGAGAGGCAGAGAGAGAAAGAGGAAAAGAGAGAGAAAGAAATTGAGAGGCAGAGAGAGAGAGAGGAAAAGAGAGAGAAAGAAATTGAGAGGCAGAGAGAGAGAGAGGAAAAGAGATTGAGAGAGAGAAAGAAGAAAAGAGATTGAGAGAGATAGAGAGAGAGATTGAGAGGCAGAGAGAGAGAGAAAGAGGAAAAGAGAGATTGAGAGGGAGAGAGAGGGAGAGGAAAAGGGAGATAGAGAAAGAGATTGAGAGGCACAGAAAGAGAGAGAAAGGAAAAGAGAGACATTGCCTGCCAACTTCTCCAACCTGCTCCAAGGCCCAGAGATTTTCAGCAGGGGATGGGGCTAGTCCTCTCCTTGGTTCAAACCAAACCAAACCCCCAAACATTGTTAGGATTCACTTAATAACCCAGTTACTAATTTATCAACTGCAGCGATTCACTTAACAACCGTGGCAAGAAAGGTAGTAAAATGAACCATAACTCACTTTTAAAAATATGTCTCACTTAACAAGAGTTATTCTTGGCTCACTTGTGATCGTAAGTAGAGGATTTACCTGTAACTGATTCGTACATAACTCAAATCGTATTTATTTGCATCCCACCTTTATTATTTTTTTACCAATAACCCCAGGCAACAAACATACCCAACACAACTGCCTCCTCTTATTTTCTTCACAACAACAACCCTGTGAGGTGGACTGGGTGAGAGAGAGAGAAAGAGAGAGAGAGAGAGAGAGAGAGAGAGAGAGGGGGGGAGGGAGGGAGGGAGGGAGGGAGGGAGGGAGGGAGAGGGACACCTAAAGCCATCCAGCTGGTTTTTGTGGCTAATATGGGACTTGAACTTGTGACCTCCTGCTTTTCTCACCTGGTACCTTAACCACTAGACTAAACTGTATTGGTCGTTTGGTTTTGGATGATCCCAGCCATTACAAACCAGGATTGGAGGATTTATCCAGTGTACAGACCAGTTGGGTGTGTTCAATCATGGTTAAGAAAAGCATGGTTTAGGGCATCTTGTAAACCAGGTGTAAAGAAGGGGACTTTCTACTCAAGCAAGATCCTCTTTGCATAGAATTTTTTTTTTTTTTTGAAGATGCCCATGGCTTTTTGGGCTCCAAGAAAGGAGGGAAGCCGGGGCCTAAGGGACCAGGCTGAAATCTAAATGAGATGAGATTGGATTGATATTAAGATTAGTTAATTAAATTAGCGAATTAAGTCAGCAGGATTAATATCCTCAGGTGTGTAATACTTCCCCCTTTTATCACATTAAAAGGACAGTTCAGCTATAGCTTTTGGAAAGCTTATTCACTGGTGTTTTCTTGCTGTTTGTCAGAGTTTGGCCGAACCGATAGTGGAATTCAGGCCTGGGTCACAGAACCGGCAGCGACTCAGGCCTACCAAGCCCCTGAACCTCGCTGCCACTTGGGTGCCGCCATTTTGGATTTTAGTGATTGTGCATGCGCAGTTCACTGTAAATTGTTCTGCGCATGCGTGAAGAACAATTTACATTAAACAACGCACACATGTGCAGCGTGTGTCTGGTGCATGAGTGCGTTGCGCTTGGGTTGCAAACTAGCAGTAACACCGGCAGCAACCCACACCTGCTGTGTGTGTGTGCCTGTGTGTGTGTGTAAGTAGGAACCTCTTTTCATTTAGGATTTGGGAGAAGGTCATGAACACCATGTAGGGATGCAGTGGCTCAATGGCTAAGACACTGAGCTTGTTGATCAGAAAGGTCGGCAGTTCGGCGGTTCAAATCCCTAGCGCCGCGTAATAGAGTGAGCTCCCATTACTTGTCCCAGCTTCTGCCAACCTAGCAGTTCGAAAGCATGTAAAAAATGCAAATAGAAAAATAGGAACCACTTTTGGTGGGAAGGTAAGAGCATTCCGTGCACCTTCAGCATTGAGTCATGCCAGTCTTCGGACAGCGCTGGCTTTTCGGCTTTGAAACGGAGAGGAGCACCGGAGATGGGAACGACATGATCTCATTCTTGGATAAGAAGCAAAATGTCATCAAAGAAAAAAACCCAGAAAGTCCAGTTGCCTCTTGAAAAAAAAAAGCACCTTTGGGACAACTGAGAATCTCCATGGACATTCATTGCTGGATGTTGTATCTATAGCCATGATTACAGGTGGTTTTGACATGAGAACCATTTATTCTGCAAGGGTTCGTGCTGGCTGGAGAATTCTGGGAGTCGAAGTCCACAAGTCTTAAGGTTGGCCAAGTTGGGAGACTCCTGCTCTACTCCAGGTGAGCAGGGCAAACATTTTGTCTTGTTTGCAAAACTGCTAGTCTTAGGGCAGGGGTCAGCAAACTGCGATTCTGGAGCCGCATGTGGCTCTTTCCTCCCTCTGCTGCGGCTCCATCACCAGTCGGCACCACAGTTTTGAGAGGAGCTTCCGGTGGGAAGGGGGGGAAGAGAAGCACAGTGCGCCAGGAGAAGACTCAATGGCAAGGGGAGGGTTTTCCAGTTGTCTCCACAATTGATAGGGATTTTAGTTATGACAGGTAGAGATAAAATTAGGCCGTGCTAGGAGGAGACTCTATGGTGGGGGAACTGAACTTCCGGTCAGTTCCAGAACTGAACAGTGGGCTTCGGGTTAGGACCTTTGTGGCTCCCGGTGTTTTCTTTTCTGTGGGAAACGGGTCCAAATGGCTCTTTGAGTGTTTAAGTTTGCCGACCCCTGTCTTAGGGGAAGGGCTCAGAGGCTGAGCCATCTGGTGTGCAAGGAAGCGTATGTGTGCGTGGGAGGGGGCCTGGTTTAAACCAAGGGGAGGACTAGCCCCATCCCCTGCTGGATGGAAGACAATCCCTGGGCCTCGTGCCATGAAGCAGGTTGAAGAAGTTGGCAGGCAATGGCTCCCAAGCTAGTCTTCAGAGGGAGAAACAAAGAGCCCAGATACTATAGGTCGCTTTTTCAAAAAAACAAAAAAAACCTCAAACACCCCATCTGCCTCCCCGTTTTAGAGGGTTATTTTTATACTTTCATTTTGTAAGGCGGCCGTCATCAAGTTGTTTTGGAAGTGGGAAGGCTTGGGAAATGGAAGAAGACCACTTTGCCAGCCGGATTTTGCTGCCTCTTGCAAGCTGCGCTGCACGCCGTGATCCCTCAGGAAGTCCACTCTGCCCTGCTCAGTACTGTGTTTCCACGAAAATAAGACCCTGTCTTATATTTTTTGACCCCCACCCCGAAATAAGGGGCTGGCATATTTTCAGAGAGGTCTTATTTTTGAGGTGCAGGAGATGGAGAGGCATGGTCACCTCATGGCTGCTACTGTGTTGCAATATTTGTTTTTTGGGGGGCTTATTTTTGAGGTGCAGGAGGCAGCAAGCGTTGTCACCTCAAGTCTGCTGCTGTGTTGCAATATATTTTTTGAGGGGGGCTTATTATTTTTGAGGTGCAGGAGGCAGGGAGCGTTGTCACCTCATGGCTGCTGATGTGTTGCAATATTTGTTTTGGGGGGGGTTATTTTTGAGGTGCAGGAGGCAGCAAGCATTGTCACCTCATGGCTGCTGCTGTGTTGCAATATTTCTGAGGGCGGGGCTTATTATTTTTGAGGTGC